>NC_134488.1:20317088-20617088 GCF_040206685.1 Ascaphus truei
GTTTAATAGGGACCTAGGAGGTGGCCAGTGGGGCTGTTATGTGTATTTGTGTTTATTGTGGGTAGCGGGGGTGGGTGAACGGGGTATTGGCCCCAAGGATGGGTGTTTAGGCCTACCGGGTGGGGGGGTAGTGGGAGGGGTTAACCCCTTCATTACCTTAGCGGTATTAACCGCTAAGTTAAAGAAGAGGTTAAGTCATCCCCCAACCCCCTGGCAAGGCCTAAACACCCACCAGGGCCAAATACCACCTTCTCCCACCCCCGCTACCCACAATAAGCCTGGCACGGGTGTATAACCCCTTCATTGCCTTGGCGGTAATGAAGTTGCCTGTAAATGCATTTTTTATGCATCGGATTCATGCCGGGGGTCTCTGGTGCTGATATTAATGGATATCAGCTCTGGGACACATGCATGTTATTTTCATCGCAGCTTCACCCCACCTTCTTGCCAACTTTTGTGGCGGGACAATTTGGAGAAGAAACAGCAATTTTAAAGTGGCGATCAGCCGCAATAAGCTGATCAGAGCTTATAGAATTGAGCGTGTTTGAAAAACTGGCGATCAGTGCCGAAAAGTGGCTTATCACCGCGCGTCTGCAGATTTGATTTATTTATTTATTTTCCGGCAAAAAAACAAACGGTTATTTTTGCTCTAATCGCCAGCTTCTCTGGGCTTACTGAATCGCTGTAGGCGATTACTGCATGAGGGCCTTAGGGAGGATTTGTTCCTGTAAAGTACACCTAGTTTGGCATAGGATTTGGATGTCAGGGTATCAATGTGCAACCCAAATGTTAAATGGGAGTTGAACTATATGCCCAGATATTTCAAACAAGTAACAGGGGCTAGGATGGTATTAGAGCTGGTTTTTATCTGAAGCTCTGTCATTCGCAGCTTTAGCAATTTAGCTCTGGTCCCAAATACCATTGTTACAGTCTTGTCAGTGTTTAAAATCAGTTTGGTTTGGGAAATCCAGTTTCAAGTCTCAAAAAATCAGATTGAAGTACGTGTTGAAGGTCAGAGAGGCGAGGGCTGCGTGCATATAGGATAAGATCTAAGGCCTCTCACAATAACCCGTTAGGAATATAAATTCCTCATCTATCCGACATAAGTATAAAATATACTCTACCTAGACCCCTAATACAGAGTTACCCACCTTATACAGGAGCAGCTGCCAGACGAGTACCGTAAATGTATCTTATTTCTTTTACCACTGGAGGGCAGCGTGGAGTTACAAGGAGTGGCGCCCGTAAGGACGACGTGCCAGTTAGGCGGAAGGAGACGCGCACACACTTTTATGTGAAACGGATATATTTGGGGAGGGATTTTGTAGTCTGAGTGAGAAAATTGATATTTTGTCACAATGGAAAAATGGAAAAATTAACCATTTAAATATGCACAGATTTTATCCCACGTTTGGAAATTAGGGATGTTGCCTAAAAGTTTGAGAATGCATTAAGTGCCACCCACGGGCTTTAATGAAGCAGCATTTGTGGGATAAAGGGAACAGCATTTTGTATAAAGGTATTTTGGGCTCGATATAAATAATTGAAGCCAAAAACTAATATTAAGGGGCCTATGCAGAGAGCAGCGCGAACGGAAATTTCGGCGTTTTTTAGCGCTATATGGCTATAATAAGGTTGGAAATGGCGAGTTGAGTAAAAAGCGCCATTTTTTTTTTTTTTTAGTAGAACTCGCCGCACGGCTGGCGAGAACCAAAATCTCGCCAGTTTTGAAAAGTGCTGTATGCAGAAAGGCACGATCGCCATCTAGCGGCTGTTCGCGCCATTAAAATGGAGAGAAATTCTACAATTAGCTCCGCCAACAAAAGTTGGCAGGAAACTGGAGCTCACCGGCGAGAGTGAAAAGAAAAAAAAAAACGCGCTTTTTTTCAAACATGTTTCACCAGCGCGCATCTCGCCGGTTGAAACTCTCCATAATCAAGCATGATTTTAAATGCAGTTTTCTGACCTTTCTGCATATGGAGATAAAATAACGCCATTACAGGTACAATTTATTACCAATTCCAATTATTTCCAGCGCTGCTCTCTGCATAGGCCCCTAAGTAAATTGAGAATGGAAAAATCTTCAGCACAAACGTACAGAATGTGATATTCTGAGAGATCTTACAGATGTTATCAAATCCCACAATGAATGTATAGAAAATGTCTGTATAGAACGAGTCAAACAAGAATATGCCAATAAAACGTTTAATTGGGAGATACAGGGGCCACAATTCAGGTCAGTTAGCTGGAAGAAGGGAAGCCGGTCAGCCGGTAGAGCCGGTCAGCCGGTAGAGCAGGTCAGCCGGTCAGCCAGAAGAGCAGGTCAGCCGGTCAGCCAGTAGAGCAGATCAGCCGGTCAGCCGGTAGAGCAGGTCAGCCGGTCAGCTCTGAGATCAGCATTACTTATATCCCCTAAACGTTGTCCCCTGCATGTAATGCGCAGAACAGCCTGCACTGCATATACTGTACATGAGATACTTAACCCTTTCTTTTCGCTTGACTCTAATCTGAATGATTTGCTAATTGGTTTGTAATTAGAGAGATATTTGTAGCAGAATCCCATGTATGTTCTTTTTACCTTTTTAGATACCGTTTTGTGTTATAAAAGATATGAGATCAGAGGGGCTCCCTGTTTGCACTCGTGTTTTGGCAGAAGTGTATATGTGACCCTATAAATCTCCCTCACACCCGGCTTGGCAGTGTGACACTAGTGCAGCGACCTGGGGAAGAATCACTGAGCTGTTAGCAATAGATACAACGGATAGAAAAGACACTACACATAGGTTGGATTAAAGAGAGTATTTTATTTAAATAATTAATCTCTTTGCTGGTAGGGGCCTGCAGCACATTGCAGAGCGATATAGTAACACGCAGAGCAATGCACTGCAGGCCCCTCCGGCAGCAAAGGAGTGAAGACCAATGCAGGGTGTATAAAGATCTCACTGATAATTCATGCACAAAGGGCAGTTTGTTGCTGTGATCCAGAGGAAGGCGAAACATAACCCCTGCTGTGCAATGGGGGAAAAAAATTCCTTCCTGACCCCATTAAATGGCGATCGGATGGTCCCTGGATCACTGCGCAGTGAGATCAGATGGAACAGCACAGATCAGCGTTGTTATACACAGGGGCACACTCAGTATATAGAGATGCGGGTGATGGGGCCCTTGTGCCCCTGTGTATAACTCACCTGCTCCCCCATCCCCCTGCATATCTATCCCATTCACCCCTTTTCCTCCCACATACCTCGCAGGGCCGGCCGGCCATTAGGCGGTCGCCTAGCGTGCAAAGGTCCTAGGGGCGCATTAATAATCATTATTATTTTTTCCTCTTATTATTTCTAATTTATTTATCTTTTTTTAAAAATTATTATTCTTTTTTTTATCCAGTATTTTGGCGCCCTTTTATTTTTATTTTGCGTCGCGCTGGGGTGCGGTCGCACCCCCTGCAGCCCCGATAGCTACGCCACTGTTTATTTTATTATTTTATTTATCTTATTATTTTTTATACAACTGGGGCACAAATTTTAAGTTTTGCCTCGGGCGCATGAAACCCGTGCTCCGGCCCTGCTCCTTGTTCTCTCTCACCCTCTCACGCCCAATATCCCAATCTCCCTCTAGTACCTGCCCCTCCTGCAGCCTTCCTGATCTTATCTGCCTCTCCTGCGGTCAAACCAACTTCTCAGGGCCCCTAGAATACCCCTGTATCTACGCCCTGGCTCCTCTGCTACCTGCTCCCGGGGTCTGCTGCTCCGCCTAAAAAAGGTGAAGCAGCAGATCTGTCCGCACCTCTCGTATTCTGCTACCTGCTCCCGGGGTCTTCTCCTCCGCCTAAAAAAGGTGAAGCAGCAGATCCGTCCACACCTCTCGTATTCTCCTAGGCCATCGTCCACCACGTCGCCAGACTTGACATCCGCTTCGTCGTCTGCCTCATCGGCCGCCTTGTAGCCCACCTCTTCGCACCACTTGACGCCCGCTTTATCGTATGCCTCGTCGTCCGCCTCGTAGCCCGCCTCGTCGTCTGGTGGCACAAAGGGCACCACCTTCGTGCGTGTCCTGATCTGCAGGAAACATGAAGTGTTTGTAACCAGGGACAGTGATACTCTGTATCGCAAGAGCTCCTGTGCCACTTATACCCCCTCCCCAATACCACATTATACCGCCCTCCACAGGGCAAATACCCGTTATACCCACCTCCCCAGGCTCAGTACCCAGTTATACAACCCTCCCAAGGCCCAGTACCCAGTTATACAACCCTCCCAAGGCCCAGTACCCTGCTATACGCCCCTCCCCAGGCCCAGTACCCGTTATACCCACCTCACCAGGCCCAGAACCCGTTATATCCGCCTCACCAGGCCCAGTACCCATTATATACCCCTCCCCAGAAGGTCATGTTTCTATTTATCAAAAATACATTGAGTTACCTCTGGTTTTCAAGCATGTCCTGGGGGAGTTATCACAGAGACACAGAAACGTCGCTGAGTTTGGTGAGTAACTCCCTTAAACTCTCAGCAGTTGAATTCCCCATTAGGCGCTTAATGCGTTAAAAACAAGCGTTGCTATTTCTTTGCATGAAGTTGCAGGTAATTGGAAGAGTTACACAGTGACGGCTATTTCATCACTCACCTTCTTCCATCGAATCGGTCTTAGCGGTAGTGATCTCAGTATTATTTCCTCCTTCACATCGGATATCCATATCCATTCTTCGCCTCTGATCTGTATGCAAGACAATGCTTTAAGACAGGGTTGCGCAACCTTTTTCCCCTGCTCCCCCCTCCACCCTCCCCACCTTGTCTCCGACGTTTTGATGTAACGACGTCATGTGATATCACGTTGCTATGGCAATGCCACATCATGTGACACCACGTTGCTGTCTCCAGAAGCCGCCGGAGACAAGGAAAGGGAACTTACAGAGGCCTTGTGCGCGATTTCCGGCATTTAATTTAAATGCTGTGGGGAGAAGCGAGGGGCCACTGTAAGCGCCGAGCCCCTCCTCCCCAAGAAAATGTCGCACCCCTCGATTTGCGCACCCCTGCTTTAAGAGATATTCTGGGACCCTCCAACTCCTCCATCGGACCCTTCCTCATATTGACTGACCTTGCAGTGCTCTGCACTGACTTGCACTGACCTGCTATGATGCCTCTCAAAATACCATGCTAACTCATTCTGAACATACATGTGTCCTTTCTACATGTTACTCAGCTTGTATGGGCCACAGACAGCTTTCCCGGGGTCCAGGACTAGTTGCCACCGGGGACACTCACCCATGGGTCGGCGACCTTGCGAGAACCCACCCCCCCCAACCTGTTTTCTCTTGTATTGCCATAGACAACAACATTTCAGCCTGCTGGCCTTTCTCAGGTAAAGTGGCTAAACCCACTAAAGCCAGTAAAGAAAGGCCAGCAGCCGAAACATTGTAGTCTGTGGCACAATAAATTATCTTTTTTTATTCAAATCCGTGTGCCCTTTTCCATCAATCATATTGTAAACATTGGACGAAATGCCGGTCTTCCCTGAGACTAAGGGGCACCGGTAAAAGTATCACTACTTATTGTTTTTTTTTGGTGTGCAGCAAATCCCCATCATTTTTGCGTTCTCTTGCTCTGCCCCAATCTGACACACCACCTTGCTCTCTCACCCCCCTCTTACACTCCCGCGTCACCCTTTCCTTCCCCAAACATTGTCCTTTAATCAGATCTTACCCAAATTGTCTCCATCTCCCTTGGAAATGTTCTGTCTTTAAGCTGTGCGGCTCCTCTTGATCCGAACTTTCTTAGCTGACCCCTTTAGGTTTCGGCTCCGAGGGTCTAAAAAATAAGCGACTCCGAAAAGATGTGAAATATGCGCACGGGTCCTAATGGGGCACTGAGGGGGAGACTTAAATACTAGTAAATATAATCTACTGTGCTAACAAATATAATCTATTAACTAACAAATATAACTTATTAAACTAAGAAATATAATTTATTAAACTAACAAATATAACTTATTAAACTAAGAAATATATCTTATTAAACTAAGAAATATAATTTATTAAACTAAGAAATATAATTTATTAAACTAAGAAATATAACTTATTAAACTAAGAAATATAATTTATTAAACTACTGTAAGAAATATAACTTATTAAACTAAGAAATATAACTTATTAAACTAAGAAATATAACTTATTAAACTAAGAAATATAATTTATTAAACTACTGTAAGAAATATAACTTATTAAACTAAGAAATATAACTTATTAAACTAAGAAATATAACTTATTAAACTAAGAAATATAATCTATTTAACTAAATAAATATCTATTAAACTAAATAAATATCTATTCAACTAAATAAATATAATCTACTTAAAAACAATACAATAAAAAGCTGGAGAAATGATACGTTAACCAAGCCACAGATTTGATGCCAATGAGCGTTGAACTCCTTGCAGATCCACCGTCAGCTGGTTGTGGCAGAAAGTGGTGACATGCAGTAGAACAGAGTGGTTGAGCTGTTACCACGGCAGTCAGGTCAGAAATCAACACAATATTTTTTGAAATTTAGAATGAGAATGTTCGCTATGTCACATTCTGGGCTCAGACCCTGAGTCCTGTCACATGTTAGCAGCTTGTGATAATAGAAGATATCCATATACTGGGATGTGATAAGAGACATTATAGTCATTTTATACTGGGTCCCATAACCTGCTTTACTGTATATGAAGTATCATTTTACACTAGTAGAGATGTTACATTTTGAAAAAATAGCGCTTCTGGCGACAATGTTCATTTTCTCTACAAATGATAAATGAAAAAGTTGGATAAAACGTTATATGTGTGTGTGCGCGCGCAATATATATATATATATATATATATATATATATATATACTGTAAATATTCCTGTATATTCATTTGCATGTCTTAGACAGGTCTGCAACCCTGTCTTTCACCATTATCTTTAACCTTAATAGTCGTATATATATATATATATACATATATATATACATATATATATATATATATATATATATATACATACACATATAGTATGTATATATATATATCATACTATATGTATATATATAGTCTGTTTTATACACACATACACGTGTGTGTGTGTGTATATGTGTGTGTGTGTGTGTATATATATATATATATATATGGTATAACCCAGAGGTGCGCAAAGTGTGGGGGGGGAGATTTTTCGGGGGGGGGGTGGCGCGGGCGGTTGCAGAGGCCCCGCACACTTCCTCGAGGCATTAAAATTAAATGCCGGGGGATCACGTGAGGCCTCTGCAATGCTATTACTTACCTTGACTCTGCCGGCGTCACTCGTGTCCATGGCAACGCGGTGTTAAATTACGCCGCGGGGTCATGTGACGTCACCCTCGTCAAATGCCGCTGCAGGTCACGTAACGCCGCATCAAGGTAAGGGGGGGGGGCGCGAGCACCAGCAGAGGGAAGGCAGGGAGGCGAGCTGCAAAAGTTTGTGCTCCCCTGGTATAACCAATAAATAATATAGCTGATATAGCAATCTGGTTGTCGCTAGAGAGAGATTATAATGGCAGTGAGAATTAGTGGCCAGAATTAATAACAGTGCAATTACTAAAAAGTAGCTGTAATAAAATAATAATAAACACTATGCCTAAACACAATAAAAGTCCAGAAACCTAGCTCTAATAGCTATGTTATAACTCAATCATAAAAGGATCCAATTCGGGCGTCCTCTGGAGCCCGGGCAGCTCTCTTCGGGGAAACAACCACCTCCTCGATAGATATCTAAACAAAACAAAAAGAAGAGAAAGCGCCCGCTCCATGTGTAAATTTGGTTTAACAATTTCATTTCCTGGACAAGATAAAAATAACAAACTCACAAACGCCCGTTTGGTAAAAGCGTTGTATGAGACAGGCTCGTGCTCCGTGGTAATCCGGTGGTCAATCCGCAGCTCCAGACTTTGGACGATGACCGGGAAACTCGATAGGCTGCGCCCCTCGCAGTGTGGTCCTCCGGCAATCTGTAGTATGCAGTTGTGATTCCACTCTGTAATTCCGGCGTCTCGTCTTGGTCGCGTACCAACTTCCCTTCCGGCGTCAAGACGGATAGTGTGGCAATAACGAGAAGAAAGTACCTACGCGTTTCTTCAGCACACGGCCGATTTCATCAGGGGATAATGCTACAACTCACTCGTAATGGTTTTATAGTCCTACAGTCCAATTGGTAATGGCATAATAGATCACATGTGTTACTGATTTTAGATAATACAGTAATAGATTCTTGTATGACACACACACACACACACACATATATATATACACACATACGTATATATATTTACACACACATACATACATACATATAAAACGGTCTTCTTCGGAGAGAAGAAGATATATATATGTATATATAAATATATATATATATATATATATATATGTGTGTGTATATGTGTATATATATTTACACACACATATACACACACATAATGTTATAGGTTAGCGGTGCGTGAACTGGGGGGCGGGAGATTTGTCTGGGGGTGCGCGTTTAAATGAAATGCCGGGTATCACGTGAGGCCTCTGCAACAGTAACACTGACCGGGATTCAGACACGTCTCCATGGCAACGCGGCATCAAATGACACCGCGGGGTCATGTGACGTCACTCGACCCCGGAGTGTCATTTGCCGCAGCTGGCAGGTAGGAGAGGGGGCGCAAGACCGGGGGAGGCCAGGCAGGGGGACGCAGCTTCAGAAGTTTGCGCTCCCCTGTTATAGATTACCATGCCAACAAATTGTAATAGTGCTACAGGGATCAATAAATATTACATTTAATACTTAATTATTGTGATGTTTCTAATCTACTGTGTGTTACAAATAACATTAATATCTTACAACTGAATACATTGCAATAATGTGATACCTATTTATTTGTGATTTAAAGTGTGTTACATAGTGATAAATTATCTAATAAATAAATCTTAAACTAATCCCACACAGTGACTACTTAATTCTGTGAATAAATGTGTTTTTAATGTCATTACTATGAAGGAGATGAAGATATAGTGTATATATAAATTCCTACCTGCAAACGCCGTCTCAGCCTGTCAGAATACGCGCAGAGTGACCTGTCGTGACATGTCGGGTCACTCTAACCGAACCCGAATCTGTGACGCATATGTACTGAGGTGGGGTTGGATCCCCCACGGTTATTTCTTGTTTTATTAATAAATAATTTACTATATTTTAATCTCTGGTGTGCATTTTTCTTCTTGTCTGCACAGTGCTTCAGATGCTGCATCTGAAAAAATGCCGGTGGATCGGGATGTGAGGTAGGGAAGTGACGTCCGCGCCGGAACGTTATTGCCACGCCTCCAAATATTCATTGCCACGCCCCCAAATCGCGCCCGAAGCATACCCTGCAAAGCCATAAAAAAGCTCAGGCTTCAGCAAGTGTATTACAGCGTGTGTGCGCCTTCCCTCCGTCTGAAATACTATAGACGCAGCCTTATCGACGCTTACTAAATAGGCCCGTGTCTCTCTCTCTCTCTCTCTCTCTCTCTCTCTCTGTGTGTCTCTGTCTCTCTCTGTGTGTCTCTCTCTCTCTCTGTGTCTCTGTCTCTCTCTGTGTGTCTCTGTCTCTCTCTGTGTGTCTCTGTGTGTGTCTCTGTCTCTCTCTGTGTCTCTGTCTCTCAAATCAAATCAGCTTTATTGGCATGACAAAAGAACATTTCAGTATTGCCAAAGCGTGAGTAATAGGGGGTGTGGGACAATGATTACACGAATACTAGGGGGTACGGTATAATGGTTATACAGTACATTACTTTTGTCTCTCTCTCTGTCTCTCTCTCTCTGTCTCTGTCTCTCTCTCATCCCTGTATGATAGGTATGTTCCAACTCTATTTTTGCTCTTCTTTTCCGTTTGAGAGGAGGGAGTCCCTCACCCCTTTAGCCACACACCAGGAACGCTGGATTTCTTACAGACGCTCGGAGAGGCGGATGCAGTCGTGGATTGCAGGCACTGATTTATCTGGTAAGTACCGCAAACATGCTTGAACAAGGGCCGTAGACATTTTTTTTGATGGTTTAGATTACCATTGTCTGTGGTTGTTAGTTATTGGTATTAGAGTTTTTTGATGTTGTTACGAATCAAATACATTTTGAAGCAGTAATCCCCTCCGAACTGGGCATTCCTGGCCAATAATGCCCTGGCTGTAAGAGTTGAAGGGCCCAAGCAAAGCCCCCACCTCTATACACACTAATTTGTTTAATAAATTATTTTTTAAGGTGTCCCGGTTTTTCATTTTCGAAATCTGGTCACCCTAACACAGGCACACAGACAGGCGCACACACAGGCACACCTCTCTCTCCTAATATTCCACAAGTGTACTTTGAGAGTGTAAGCTCTTTCCCTGTGCTGGCATTTTGTGAAGCGCTCATACACCGTTGGCTCTATATAAATCCTATCATACACAACTACAGGAGAGGGGACTTATGTGCAAAAATAAATAATGCTGTGGTTGCAGTGCCTTTAAGTTATTGCGTTATGTATGCTACATTCCACAACATTGCAAACCAGTTGGCCTCTGATATGGTAGGCGACGGAGCGCATATTTTTGCGTGCGCTTGTAGCTTGAGCGATCCGTGGCCTGTGGCTCCATTGGCCACGTGACCTGGCCGTCATGCAACAAAAAATGTTTCGCTAAAAATGTGCCACACAGTCGCACGCTCTATGGCCTGCCTCATTTGAGGTGCGGCCTTTTGTTCGCACCCCGGGTGCAGTATGGACGTGGCCTTAGGGCTGTTATATAGTGTGCAGCCGTGCCTGTTCGAAGGCGCGTACACGTGCCGCATGCTTTTTGTGTGTATGCTGTGATGGTATTGTTTGTTTGTGTGTATGTGTAATTTATTATAAAAAAACACTGGTAAAAATAAAACATTTATAAAAATTTGTGCAGACACAAATACATACACATGTATACATATACACATACATTCAGCGCCGGTAGCAGCGCGAAAAGATTATTTTCCTTCTCTTCACCTGAACGGGCCATAAAAAAGGTTTCTTTTAGTCGTGAGAGGTGCCTTATGAAACGGCACCGCTTAATAAATATAAACGTGCCCTTAAATTCCTTTAAAAATGTGCCAGACTGAGACTTTAGAGTAATGCGACTCATTTATCACCAAGCAATTAAAGAGGGGTGGGGGGGGAGGAGGGTCCTACACCGTATATTAGAATCAGGAACAATAGGAGTATCATTTAAAATATGTAATGAATGTATATGTTCCCTAACAAAAAAAATATTTAAAAAAAAAAAGGGGATGATACAGAACGCTTACGAGCATTCACATCTCAGCCATGTCCCCATTACAATGCTTCCACCCAAGCCAGGGATTCTGGGTAAGGACATGCAAATGAGCCCTCACCGCACCTTTTAGGCCTGTATTCACTTAAGATTTCATTCATTGAATGGGCGTTAAGGATGCTATGCTTTCCTTTACTGTATATGTGCAATTGTGGGTCACAAATGGCTTCTTATTCACTTAACCATTTTCCCATTTGAGTGCTGGAGGGGCCATGTGGCCAGAGTGCACGACCCCTCCCCGTCACTGACAGAACGAGTCACCCCCCCCCCCTTCCTCAACCACTGTACAGTAATTATAAAATAAGTCACCCAACTTCATACCACAGCAGTTAGGAATTCTGGGTAACGATAGAGGCAGAATGGAAATAAATTCTACATTCATTTTTAAATCTGATAACATGTAGATGTATAGGGTGAATGGAAAAAAAACACTTAGCACCTCCTTTGGATGTGCAGTGTGCTTTCATATAATGGGTTCAGTGACATGTCCTTACCCTACCTGTCCTAACTATCGACCTGTCTCCCTCCTGCCTTTTGCGTCCAAACTCTTTGAACGTCTTGTATTCTCTCGATTGCTCCATTTTCTCAACACCTATTCTCGCCTAGACCCTCTACAATCTGGCTTCCGCACTGCTCACTCTACTAAAACAGCCCTCACTAAAATAACTGACGACCTCCATGCTGCCAAAGACAGAGGCCATTACACTCTGCTCATATTACTCGACCTCTCTGCAGCATTCGACACCGTGGACCACCCTCTTCTTCACATTCTCCATACTCTTGGTATTCGGAATAAAGCTCTATCCTGGATCTCCTCTTAACTCTCCCATCGTACTTTCAGTGTCTCTTTTGCCAACACCTCCTCCTCTATTGATCTCTGTGAGGGTACCCCAAGGCTCTGTCCTGGGACCCCTTCTCTTTTCTCTTTACACACTCTCTCTAGGTGACCTAATCACATCTTTTGGGTTTAAATATCACCTCTATGCTGACGACACACAAATTTACCTTTCAACCCCTGACCTTACACCTGCTATACAGACCAAAGTTTCTGAATGCCTCTCTGGAATATCATCCTGGTTGGCCATCCGCCGACTGAAACTTAACATGGCAAAAATAGAGCTCCTTATACTTCATCTCAAACCTGGCCCTACTACCTCCTTCCACATTACTATTGGAAATACGATCATTCACCTAGTAGCCCAAGCACGCTGCCTAGGGGTTACACTTGATTCCTCTCTCTTTCTCCTCTCATATTCAAAACGTTTCTAAAACTTGTCGCTTTTTCCTCCGCAATATCACAAAGATACGCCCTTTCCTCTGTTACTCGATTGCTAAAACTGATTCAGGCCCTCATTCTCTCACGTCTAGATTACTGCAACCTCCTGCTGTCCGGCCTTCCTGCCTCTCACCTGTCTCCTCTACAATATATCCCAAACGCTGCTGCCAGAATCACTCTACTCTTTCCTAAATCTGTCTCCGCATCTCCCCTCCTGAAATCCCTCTCCTGGCTTCCGATCAAATCCTGCATCTCACACTCCATTCTCCTCCTCACTTTTAAAGCTTTACATTCTTCTGCCCCTCCTTACATCTCAGCCCTAATTTCTCGCTATGCACCATCCCGACTCTTGCGTTCTTTTCAAGGATGTCTTCTTTCTACCCCCTTTGTATCTAAAGCCCTCTCCCGCCTCTCACTGACTGACCCGCACCTCTGGAATGCCCTTCCCCTCAATACCCAACTAGCACCCTCTCTATCCACCTTTACGACCCACCTTAAGACACACTTGCTTAAAGAAGCATATGAATAGCACTGGATAATACTGAACACATGATCCATAAAGCTTGGCCCCCTGCAGATGCACTTTCTAGAATTCCCTCCTGCTGTCTCTGTACGTTCTCCCTACCCACCAATTAGACTGTAAGCTCCTCGGAGCAGGGACTCCTCTTCCTTAATGTTACTTATATGTCTGAAGCACTTATTCCCATGACCTGTTACTTATATTATTTGTTATTTATATGATATGTATTACTACTGTGAAGCGCTATGTACATTTATGGCGCTATGTAAATAAAGACATACAATACAACATTATGGATTTGTTTAGAAGCCTCATGAAGTAAAACAAAGCATGACAAAATGTTCTTTACACCATCAGCCATATAAAAAGAATTTTATTCTATTTCACCATCATGATTAGAAAAGTGCAGGTATTAGCAACACACTGGGGCAACAGCAGCGGGAGTAGATCTAGCAGAGGCAAGACGTATACACCAGAGCAATGCATCAAGTCTCAGGCGTTGTAAGACGACGACGACACGTTACCACCGTGACCAGTCCAGTTAGTGTGAACGAACTGCCCTGGTTTAGACAGAAGCTCGTAAGTGTGGGCCCCAAAGTAATCTCTCTGAGCCTGCAAAGAAAAGAAAAGATAGGTTTTAAAGTGTAAATAAGCTACTAGCCGTGCTTAATGTAAGCAGCAGTGTTTGGTGCTCCTGTCATGTGCCAAGAAGAACAGATCTTAAAAATTATGCAAATAAGTGATACCCAATGTTTAAGGCCGCGTCCAGGGTGGTGCCGAGCGGGCGGGCTCACGCTGGCGGCAATGAAGAACATTGCGGCAATGTGTGTGGCCAGCGTGAGCAAGCGCCTGCTCAATGCAAGCAAATTTGAATTTGCCGCTCGCAAGCACGTCACGTGAGTGGTTCGTC
Source organism: Ascaphus truei (assembly GCF_040206685.1). Lineage (NCBI taxonomy): Eukaryota > Metazoa > Chordata > Amphibia > Anura > Ascaphidae > Ascaphus > Ascaphus truei. The sequence continues at coordinate 20,331,131 of NC_134488.1, forward strand.
CAATGAGGGCGAACCAGCTTTGTGATGTGGCCGCGCCCCCAGGCGAGCGTGCGCCTAGCCGGCCACGACTCGCCCAGCCGAGCAGGTCACTGCGCACGAGCACCAGCTCCCTGCCTGGCCGCAGCCTTAGAATGATGTGGGGCATTTCCTGAAATCTTTATTTTAAGCTTCCGGTTCCACTGAATCAGTTGTGTAGTATTATTAGATAATACTGTACTTGCTGCATTTATTTCATTCATTCTTTATGCCTTTTTAATGGGGGTTTAGTATTACGCTTCCTTAGGTTGCAATAGCAACTATTTAGAAAGTCACACTTCTTGCTCTTGAAATAGGTGTCCATATTGTGTGCCCCGGGAAGCGGGATCATGGCCAATCGATCACAGGAGAATGGATGGATGGATAGCTTAGATACATTGCTGGCAAGAAGCAATACCACTTTAAGCCCATTACTGGCTCAGGAATTCCCCCCAAACTCATTGCAAAGCAGAAGAATAAAGAGCACGCTGTCCCAGCGATCTCTGTGGATTCCAAAAATGGGGATAGTTGTTCTTCTGCTAATCAAAATCTCCCATGATCGGAGGGATAAAACCAGGACGGACAAAAAAACACAAACAAAAAGTTCCAGCACAATAACATTTATAAAAAGGAACGAAATAACACTTAAATATAAAATAGGGTCATGTAGGTCCAGTCATCCACAGAGGGTCGGATCCTGAAGTCAGGACCCCGCAATCTCACAGTCCAAGATACAGTCCAGCCAGCAAGTTGTTAAAGGTGGTCGGTGCAGGTTGGAGTTGGCGTCCTCGTGGAGGTAGGGGATGTCCTCTTCCAGGCGTCTGTCATGTAGCTGCGGGATGACCTCGCCTCAACGCGTTTCACGTCAAATGACGCTTCATTAGGTGATTGGCTTAATAGATCCCAAGGCTGGTCTTAGGCCTGGGTCCCGCTGCTTCCACCTGCGCGCGCGGCCACGTGTGCGTCTCTTACCAGACACGAGTTCCTCCCGAGCCGGCCCCAGTCCCTCCTCGCTGCAAGGCTCGCTGCGCACTGTGACGCCTCAGCCAGCAGGGGATACACGAGGATCGTGATCCCAAGCGGCGACGCATCACGTGGTGCGGCAGGGAGCCAATGAGGGGGCGAGGGGGAGGATGGAAGCTGTGTAGAGCTCCGTTGCCCGTTTCAGGCTGCGCGTGCTGGGGAGGTTGCGGCCAGCTTCGGCTGCAGAGCTCGTCTTCTTCCCGGGGAGGAGAGGCAGCAGATTGGGAGGAGGGGTCTGTGCAAAAGCCTGACAGCTCCGGCTGGAATCCTGTCTCCTGCGCCGAAAACCGGCTCCTTAAAGACCGCATATAGCGGTCAAGTGCCTCTCCACGCGCCGCCTGTCTGCAGTGCGGGCGCGTGGTCTGAAGCAGCGGAGCCTTAGCCAAAAATACCAAAAGAGGTGGTAACTTTCTGCCAACCATGATCTCAACCGGGTAATATAAAAAGCCGTCCAATCGGTGTGTTGGTTAATAAACCAAAACACAAGCAGATTAATATGACAAAAGAACAGTGCATATGAAGCAACCACACATAGGAAAAACACAGATGTAACCTAACACTTAAGCACTAAACATGGAAAATGATAATAACAATAGAAGAAGAATACTGTTCCTTTGGACACTTCATATCATTATTCTATCAATGAATTACCTTACACCTTCACTTCCTGAAAAGAAAAAGTATTACTACAAGTAAACGTATATATAGACGTTTCTTTGTTTACTTGTAGTAATACTTTTTCTTTTCAGGCAGTGAAGGTGTAAGGTAATTCATTGATAGAATAATGATATGAAGTGTCCAAAGGAACAGTATTCTTCTATTGTTATTACCAACTTTTGTCTTTAGTTTTAGTCTGTTAGTGTTCTGTGTGTTTATTGTATGCTAGATCATTATCATTTTCCATGTTTAGTGCTTAAGTGTTAGGTTACATCTGTGTTTTTTGTGTGTGGTTGCACTGTTCTTTTGTCATATTAAGCTGCTTGTGTTTTGGTTTATTAACCAACACACTGATTGGACGGCTTTTTATATTACCCGGTTGAGATCCTGATTGGCGGAAAGTTACCACCTCTTTGGTATTTAAGACCAGCCTTGGGATCTATTAAGCCAATCCCCTAATGAAGCGTAATTTGACGTGAAATGCGTTGAGGCGAGGTCATCACGCAGCTACATGACGGACGCCTGGAAGAGGACATCCCCCTACCTCTACGAGGACGCCAACTCCAACCTGCACCGACCACCTTTAACAACTTGCTGGCTGGACTGTATTCCGGATTCCATCTTGGACTGGGAGATTACGGGGTCCTGACTTCAGGATCCGACCCTCTGTGGATGTGTCCTTTTGGATGTGTGAATGACTGCACCTACATGACCCTATTTTATATTTAATTGTTATTTTGTTCCTTTTTATACATGTTATTGTGCTGGAACTTCTTGTTTTTTCCCTTTTGCGCTCTTGTTTTATATGTCCTCATTGCAAAGCAGCAGTGATAACACATTCGTATTGGTCTTGCTTGCACATATCAAGGTCCTACATGTGTGTTTCCCACAGCCAGTCTCACCTGGATTAGGTTGGCTGGTAGCATCTCATGCCTGTAACCGTCATAGAAAGAGAGTGCTGTGGTGAAGCAAGGCATAGGAATACCGTGCTGAACCCCAGTGCTGATCACTCGACGCCACGACTCCTAAAAATAAAAACAAAAGGGAGAACAAGAGTATGATCCTGATCTTACCGATATCAGCCATGTCCTGCTCCAGTGCAAAGATATAGCAACAAAGCAAAAACACATCTAAAAGAAGGGACTTGCTCAAGCCTGAAAAGTTGAACGGCATAATAAATATCAGTTTGAAACAAATTATTAACCATCTACTGCAAAAAAAGGGATTTATATTTCAATGCATCTTGGAGGTAACTTTTAGAACTACGAGGAAGATTCATACAATAGTCCTGGTCTTGTTTAAAGGAAATTCACCAACTTCTCCAATCATCCCAAGGCCTTGGTTAACCAGGACGATCGGACACAACGTGAGGCGTCCGCACGGTTCCTCTGCTTACCTGACAGTTCTCCATCTCTTTTTTGAAGAAGCTGTCCAGCAGCAGGTTCTGCAGGTCGGGTTTCTGGTCAAAGGCTTCTTTGATTTTTCCCAAGAACACACTAAAGAAGAAAATAAAAATAAAACCTCGGTGTGAACCAGAATGTTGTGGAGGGCGTTGTACCCTTCAAGTTCTGGCCAGCAGGTTACTGTACCTGCGGATAATGCAGCCTCCTCGCCACATCATGGCGATTCCTCCATAGTTCAGGTTCCAGCCGTATTCCTGAGCTGCCTGTCGGAACAGGATAAATCCTTGTGCGTAGGAGATGATTTTGGATGCATAAAGAGCCTACAAGAAAAAAAAAAATATATATATATATTTATCGTTAGGATAAAAAGTTTAAATACACTATTATCAAGTCAATAAAATAATGCCCCGTAGCATTTATAAAAAGGCACCATATACTTATAGTACTATCCCCTAAAATATATATACACCGTGAAGCAGTATAGAGAGAGGACTGCACATTAGTCTTAAAGTTAGACCAGAAGGTCCAAAAACCATAATTAAAATCCCCCTGCCGATTACAGCTGCTGATACACAAAGGGTCATATTGGGAGAAGGCAGAGTGTGCTGGGATGGTACAGCAGGTAATTACCGTGAGAACAGGCAGCGTGAAATTACACAGAAGCAACCTGATAAAGGCCCACTTTAAAGCCGCAACACGGGTTTCATTTCTGCATTTTTTTTCTTTCTTATTACAGCATTGAAGCAGGGGGTGTCCGGAACTGTTAATTTGGGCTCAGGGGACCCGCTTGCTTCCAGGGATTCTTGCCTACATTAGGGAGTGCCGGTATCTGTGCAGTTTAAAGCCCCTGGTCACACTGGCCAATAGGAAGGCACACCGGATTATGCCATGGCCTCCTATTGGCCCGGGACATTTATATACCATGTTAGGCACACTATTTCCCTGGCTGCATAGTTACTAGCACATCTCTGGAATCAAGGGGGTCCGCAGAACTGAAACCAGTTCGGTACCAGAGACCCCTTCTTCAAACCTGTAATAAGAAAGGAGCCTGCTTTCATTTCCTCCCAAAGATAATAAGTGCTTAAAGATTGAACAGATTAAAAAAAAAAAAAAAAAAATACCACTCTAGAATACACAATGTTCAATTTATATAGGGTGAGAGTTGGAGAATAAAATACTCTAAAAATGAAACCACCCCAAAAAAATAAATTTAAAAAGAAAAAAAAAGAAAAATGTAATTATAAATATTGCATCTTCCCATCATTAAAGTGAAAATATACTCATTTTTTATGCTTCTATTTTCACAAGATAATGTGAAATGCATCTCTTCAGATATCTTCCAGAATGAACGGTTTGACCAATGAAGCATCATCATTTCCATCCCCCAAAAATTAAAGAATAAAAAGCGATGAGTGGTCCGTCAAGATCAGAATAAAATAAGTAAAACCCCCTACATTCAACCGGATAAACTAGCATTAGATCACGTTACTGCCAACGGATCCCACGGGGAAGGGAAGCTACCACACACTTTGCGGATGTCCTCCAGGAATGCTTTTTTGTCACCACTGAATTTGATCGGTTTTGGTCCTTTTAATTGCTTGCTTGCCACAGTCCGCTCACTCTTCAGGGATGACAGACAACGTGCAAACACCGCCTCCCCTGCACAAGTGGGAGACACAACACGGATCAGTACAAAGCGCATAACCAAGGTTACACTGACCTTGGAAGTTCACCGATATTCATTAAAACCTTGTATGTGCCATCTATACAGTAACATTTCTTTAAGGACACTGGTTTCCAGATATACCTTCTTGTAGCCAAGCGGTTTGGGCAGAATTCAGAAATATCAGCCATTTCTCAAATAGGAATGAATATATTTGCAGCCCAATAATTACACGGGAGTAATATAAATCCCAAAGAGTGTGTTTAAAAGCTTTAGTGCCAATTGACTACCAGTGAACACCAGAAGTTCAGGTACACTGCCAGCTATATGAAGTCCCCGTTCGTTTCTGGGGAAACTGTGACTCAGACATGATAGAAGACAAGGTCTTCCTCTTCTGTTCCCATGGCCCAAGGGGGTTGATTGGGGAGGGATGATTTTGCTTATTTGTAAAAGGCCAACATATTCTGCAGCGTGGTACAATGGGGGTATAAAGCCATTTAAATTAAATAAAAACAGAACATGCCAAGTAAGGACAAGCAAGTGCAAACAGATACAAATGGCTCGGCTTGTGAGCTTGCAATCAAGAGCAGTGGTTTTCAACAGGGCTCCCTGTAATTTTCAGGCGTTTTCAAATTTGTAAGAAATACAGAAGAATTTACAATGCATCTGATCTCAGACGCGCTATTAGAGAGGGTTGGGGTTCCTTACAATGCATCTGATCTCAGACGTGCTATTAGAGGGGGTTGGGGTTCCTTACAATGCATCTGATCACAGACCCACTATTAGAGAGGGTTGGGGTTCCTTACAATGCATCTGATCTGAGACGAACTATTAGAGAGGGTTGGGGTTGCTCAGAATGTCACAATATAATAATTATAGGGTTCCTAAACTGAACCAAAAAAAATTATTAAAAAAAAAAAAAAAAAAAAGGTAAAAAGGAGGAAGGAAAAAACCCCGACCTAGAGGGAAGGTGGCAATGCTGAAAGAGTATGTCTCAGGATGGAGGATGGCCCGGCCGCACACAGCTGACCATTAATGTTTGGGGGAGTGGATGGCAGGGGGATGTTCGATAATGTGAAGTTTGGTGCAGCTGCACAGCTGGTCCCAATAGTGTTGGGGAGAGGGGGTAGAGAGGCTGCGAGGGTGTGAAGGGTATGCCAGATGGACTTCCTCGGAAAGGAGAGGTAAAACAAGGTGCCTCATGTAGGGGACAAGCCAGGATTGCAAACAGTGAAGCAGGGCGTTGGAGGAGAGACAGCAAGTCAGGCGGTTGTATACAAGCCGTTCCGGTGTACGCGTGTGGCATTTGGGCGCAAGAACAATTTGTCAAACTAAAATAAGGTACGGAACATTTCTAAAAAAAAAAAAACAACAACTTTCCTTTTGTCTGTTTCAAAAACCTATTTGAGATAAATGAATAATTTCCACAGGTATCAGGATCGCTACGACAAAGTCATCACAGCCTGCATCAGAAGTGTAAGTAGGAAGCACAACACATTTTTAAAGTCTAATACACAGGATGACTCTTACAGAACAGACCTACAGAGCTGGTTTCATGCTTGCCCCAATCCTTATTGTGAAGTTTGAGCTTCCTTCAAAGCATTACACCACTGGTGCCTATGTATTGCAGCAAGGTAAAGGGCATTAAACAGGAAGTCTTCAGATTATTGCAAGAGCCTGCTCCTGCCCACACAATGTCAGGCCTGTCAAAAGAACAATGCAAATGTACTGACACCTACTGTACTGTGTCCATAAGGCAGATCTATTGCACACAAAAAAATAAAAATAAAAAACACCCCACTTCCTCCTTGGTGCAAATTATTTCTGAACAGAAAGGGTTCTTTTCAGATTTTAAATAAACGGTGCATGGCTTATACGGAGTGCGTGAAAGGAGATCGTTTGGGCAGGAGTGAAGGAGGAAGGCAAAAAAATAAAAAAAAACAAAAAACAAATACTCCACAGCCTCAAACTTTAATAAAAGTGCTCAGCAAAGTATCCGGTCGCTCGTCCCTCCTACCGTGCACCCCACAACTGGAACAACCTACCGGAAACTTTCGCAGTCACCAGCAGTCTAAATGCTTTCAAAACTAAAGCGGTCTCACATTTTTATCTGGTCTGTAACTGTTATATAAAGCGTATAAATATATATTATCTCGAACTGTGCATGCAATGTCTTGTATATAATGTATAACCCTTTTCACTTATTGTAACCATGTATTTGCCATAACTGTGCCCAGGACATACTTGAAAACAAGAGGCAACTCTCAATGTATTACTTCCTGGTAAAACATTGTATAAATTGAGATCAGATGCATTGTAAGGAACCCCAACCCTCTCTAATAGCGCGTCTGAGATCTGATGTAAGGAACCCCAACCCGCTCTAATAGCGCGTCTGAGATCAAATGCATTATAAATTCTTCTGTATTTGGTACAATTTTTAAATGACCCGAAAATTGCAGGGAACCCAAGCCTTCCTAGTAACCCCTGTTGAAAAACATGGTTAATTAAAACACAATGCTGCATGTACCACATATGCCTATAACCTCCTAGAAGTTTAGTTACTAACTTGTGACAATGATTGTCACTCACCAACAGTCTCTCAAACTAAAAACATTTGCACCCCTTGGACTGCAAGCTCTTTGGGGCAGGGATTCCATTCTCCCAGCATACAGGTTTGTGTTTGGAAAGAAAACGCAGTTCTAATTCAGCACCAGAGATCTGCTGGTTAGATGCATTATATATAAAAAAAAGAAAAAAAGAAAAAAGAAATAAATTCAGGAGGAAGGGAAAAAAATATAAATAAAGCTGATATACCCCAAAACAGGGGGACTAGAGAGATAATAGACTGGAAGACCCAATGGTAATAAGTACTTATCCAAGTTAATCTATGAAGCCTAATGCTGATCCCCTAAAACAGGAGTGGCTACCAACTGGTCAGGTTTGAAGGATATCCCCGCTGCAGCATACGTGGCTCAGTTAATGACAGCCACCTGTGCGGTCGCAGGGATATCCTTAGAACCGGACACGTTAGTGGCCCTTGAATACTGGAGTTGGCCACCCCTGCTCTAAAAGATAGCCAAAGGACGTGGCCCACCTTTGGACACTAGCACCCTTAAATATCTACCTATGTGCCTTTTGTGTACTGGTATTTGGATGTCCCTAAAAAAGATAGCACAAACTACAATTAGCACACACGACTGGCACAAACTACAATTAGCACACACGACTGGCACAAACTACAATTAGCACACACACCTCCTCTGAAGCAGGTATATCCTAAAAACCTGACCTGTTGGCAGGGGAGGGGGGGGGAGAAAGCTTGAGGACTGGAGTCGAGAACCCCCGACGTAAAGGATCAAGTGTTTCGAGTCAGTATGTGTGCGCTCAAATATGGTTCTCGGGTCACTTATCCATTACAGCAAAGCAAACACTGCTTCTGTGAAAATGCAAAAGGATCCCAAATAAAGCTCTGCCTCTGCCACTCCCTTTAGGTCTTTTGTGGGCGATGCCAGCTTACTCGCTTTGCCAATATTAGCAGCGTGTACCAACAAGCTCTCAGGGTACAGTTGATCTTAGTTTATTGTTGCAGTCGCCTGTACGTCTCCACCTTGGCGAACAATATGCCCTTATGCAACGAGGTTGGGAGTCGCTTGGTCAAACACGCACCCTTTTCCTTAGATGTGTACAGAAGAAAATGGATTAAACCTATGTAGTACAACAGCCCAATAATAAAAGCGATGAAAAATTCGCTGCGTGGCTGCAGGACAAAGCAGTGTCAACCCTCGTGTCACCTGCAAGGAACGTACAAATAGTCAAACAGAAAATCTGGTTTTGTATCCGTGTGCACTCACCAATGAGTGTGACCGGGATACCAAACTCCAGGGCGGAGATTGCTGTCCATTTTCCGGTTCCCTTCTGCCCAGCCGTGTCCTGGATCTTAGGGAGCAAGTGCTTGCCATCAATGTCCCGGAACTTCAGAATGTCAGCAGAGATCTCAATCAGGAAGGAGTCCAACTCAGTCTTGTTCCAATCTTGAAAAGCCTTAAGTAGAAATTGCATGAAGAATTCTGAGGGCGTTTAAAACTAGCACCCTACACATTGTAATAAAATTGGACTTTTTGGTATACATCATAGGAGTATCACATCAAATTATAATGTCGGACCGATTATATGGTGCACTCATTGATATGCCTCGATGAGTAGTTGCATTACCTATTTTACAGTTGTTTAGGCTTTGCCGACTAGTGAGAAATGTCAACCTGGTATTACAGCAAGTATTACCTTTGCCATGTCATCCTGCTCCATGCCCAGAACATCCTTCATCAGATGGTAGGCCTCGCAAATCAGCTGCATGTCTCCATACTCAATGCCGTTGTGCACCATTTTCACAAAGTGCCCTGCGCCTTCTTCTCCCACCTGTCCAGGAACGTAATGGAGTCACAAAAACAGCCTGTGAGACACTACCCCGAATATGCAAAACTAAATACAAGAGGAGATCTGTGCAACATTAGGCGGGTCATTATCTGGGTACACCGAGCCCTGGTCCTATCAGGAAGCCTGTAACAAAAAGTAGGCCCCATATACATCTTTATAAACCAACAATTAGGAGGTCTCCAAGGTATATCCAATGTCTAGTATGTGCCATTTACTAGCGTGAAAACGAATTACAGCAAGCTTGAGTGCAAGGGGTTAAGGGAACTTACCAATAGCATCTAAATAGCACAAGTTCACACTGAGCAGGGACATGGTCACATAAGCCCAGATTCACCGAAGGGGTCTAAGATTTAGCACAATGTCAATTCTATTCAAATGAATGGGTGTTATGGTGTGCCCAATACCTTTTAGTGAATCTGGGCCCTAGTATTTATTTGAACCAGAGCAGGAATATGTGACAGCATTATAGGGTCAATTCAAGAGAACTCAGAACACCAGAAATATGAGGATTCTAGATCGGAGAGTTTATCAAGAAATGCATGTGACCTTAATCTAGCACAGTCCGTGCAGTATTACACATATACTACCTGTAGCCACAGCCATGGCAGAGCATGCGCAGCACTTACCCAATCACAGCATGGCTCTGCCTCTACTTTAGCAGCAATGCTCTGGAAAATGTTCTTGATATGGGGCCTAGGGAGAAAACATTTGGTTACATTAAAGATCAATTATGGCAATAAATTGTATAACGACAGAATTATCGTCTATTTGGAAAGTGACAAAATATTCTGCAGTGTGGTACAATAGGGGTACAGGGTGATACATTACAAACAGGGTGACATACCAAATAAGGGTAAACAAGTGCAAAGAGATACAGCAGGTAATGAGAACCCTGCTCCTGAGAGCTTACTAAATTCTAGAGCAGCGGTGCGCAAAGTGGGGGGCGCGACCCCCAGGGGGGGCGGGAGATTGTGCTGGGGGGGCGCGGGCAGTTGCAGAGGCCCCGCGCTCTTCCCCCAGGCATTTAAATTAAATGCCGGGGGATCGCGTGAGGCCCCTGCAACTGTTTACTTACCGGGATTCAGCCGTCTGTGTTGCGTCGCCATGGCAACGCGGCGTCAATAGACGCCGCGGCACCATGTGACTTGACGCTGCGTGGGCGTGTGACGTCATCTGACGCGAATGAAGGTAGGCAGGGGGGCGCGAGAGCCGGGGGCAGAGTGACAGGGGGGCGCAGCACAAAAAGTTTGCGCTCCCCTGTTCTAGAGGATTGGTACTATATAGTGTTTACTCTCTGTTGGAACTGAACCAGGCCTTTGGAAAATTGAGGTAATTCTGTCTGCAGATTCAGTTTGACTTGCCGGCTACAAATATCCAGTCTAAATGTTGGATACCACACACAAAAATAAAAAAAATTCTATGCATCTTTAAGATTGGATTTCCAACAAGGACATTTGAAACTATGACCATCATTATTGTATTCATCAAACAGTTCTTGCTTCTCATTCTGCTCCCTCTGCGAGGTGCATGATCCTCGTGTTCACAGTAAGAACGGAAAAGCAATATTGGGAGCAATTTGATCTGTGACACCGTTTGCAAAAGAGCAACGAAATCCTCTGTTTGTATACAAAAAAAAAAAAAAAAGTGTGGATCATGTCACTATTGGTTATGTAAACCTAAAATGCTTTAGTCTATGTAGCAGGTATAATAAAATATTATACAGCTATGTACACCAAGACCTAAACCATGATCAGATTTTGTAACTCATATGGAACATTGATGTATTAATATCAGGATTCATAATGATTTGTATATTGTATCCAATAGTCACTTTAACAAAAATATATTGAAGGTCTAACCAAGTAATCTTCATTAATATATGTGCTGCTCCAGTGTATGCCACCTACCCTGCCATTCTTCCAGGCTTTGTAATCTATAGCAGATCTGGGTCACGGACCACTAGAAAGACCGAATGCACCTCCAAGCTGTCATGGTGCAGATTCATGTCTGCACAGTGTGTACGTACCAAGCGTCTTTGTCTCCTCCAGGCATGAGGGAAGGACCATACCTCGCCCCGTCCTCTCCACCACTAACACCGCTCCCAACAAACAAAATCCCTTTGGCCTTCAGCTCTTTACAGCGTCTCTGAGAAAGCAACAAGCCAGCAGCATAGAAGACATAAGATTGCAAGGAGGTGTATATTTACGGAGTACACAGGAGACCTGTGAGGTTATACAAGCTCTGTACATTCTATTACATTGATCAACAATTTTAGGCCATTAGGAGTATCACTGCCAACACCAATCTATACTTTTCTACGACAGCTAGCAAAACCTCTACAAGAGAGGCCAGTATTAATCCATTCATTCAGTCTAAAAGGGTCGGCATTGCATTACTTTTATAGTATTAAGCAGAAACTTACCGTGCTGTCTCTGTACTCTGAATTCCCACCATCAATGATGATATCACCAGGTTCCAGCAGAGGAGTCTGGAACAAACAAAAGGATCTATTCGGGCAGCTATCACATATAACACTGGAACCCACGAGCCATGAGACGCAGATCAAAACGTGCACAAGACTCATTTACAAAAAAGGGTTCCTCCTTGTAAGATTCATGCTGAGCTGCCACCGCAGCGACGAGTCAGGAGACCTTTTTAATCCGGTCACAAAACCAACATCTAGTCAACTGGCAAACTAATATCAGCATTAAACTCACCCAAAAAGAATGCGATTACTTTACAGAAGTCATTTTCGAAATGGTGAAATTAAGATAAAGTCTCATTTGTAGCTGTGAACGGAGGATACAACCAACCAGCTCTCAGCTCTGCAACATGTAGCCGACCCTGCAGGAGCTAAAAAGGTCCAAATGTCACGTACCAGGCTAATGATGAAATCATCCACAGCCTGCCCGGCTTTCACCAGCATCATGACACGGCGCGGCTTCTTCAGTTTGGACACCATTTCTTGCAGAGAGTGAGCTCCGATCACTTTGGTGCCTTTAGCCTCATTAGCCAGGAACTCGTCTACCTTAGACACGGTCCTGTTAAATGCACAGACCTAGGCCAAGGAGAAAGCAAACATTATTTAGAGCAATACACATACATCAAAAGACATACTATATCCCTGGCTGACACAGGAAGGTGGTGCAGGGATATCAGATATCATGCAGAAGTGGAGCCATGGAATGGGACATTATCCTTCCCTATACCCTCCCATAGTATTTTATTTCAGGTTGTGTTCTGGTGTGTGTGTGTGTGTGTGTGTGTGTGTGTTCCTTTCCTCCCAGGTGTGTCCTATTTAGCGGTTGGCAAAGATTATGATCTGAAGCCTATGTTAAAATTATGAACTTTATATTCTCCAATGGCTGTTGGCATTGTAGAAATGTCCCCCTAACCTCCCTCTTTCCTTCTGCATCCCAAAATACTGTACCTTAATAAAAAATACTAATATGAAGCAAAAGGTGGCAATGTGTTCTCATTTGCATGTAAATTCCCAGAATCCCTTGCTGCAGTGGAAGTGCTGTGTGCTGGGTGATAATGGTGAAAGGCGGGGTTGCAGACCTGCCTAAGACATGCAAATGAGAATACAGAAATATTTCCATTTGCTATATGCTTCACTGCGGAGGGTTTTTGTCACTTTTTTACCCACCAACACACACACAATCCTTGAGGGACACACTTTTCCCGTATTTCTTTACTGAAAGCGGAATTCGTTGAAGAAATTAAGTTCTTTGTTCAACTATTACTATTAAGTGTAAACCGCGTCAGACAAAGGATTCTGGGTAGGACCATTATAATGTACATACGAGGTGTACCTCTTAGATTCTCTGTTGCTTAATGTTTCGAGCTTGCTGCATTGAAATATTTAATGTTGTGAAACATTTGAAGTAGAAATTTGACATCCCGTTTTCTTGGTTCATCTCTAGGATCCCACAAACAAGGAAGTAACACAAGAATTGTGTGTTACAAAATACAGCAATTAACCAACAGTCATTTCTCCTTTTCCCCCCCCCCATCACTCACCACAAAGCCATGGTCGTTCATATTTAAAATCAGGTTCTGACCCATCACAGCCAGCCCAATGAGGGCAATATCAGCTCTGTGAAAAGACAGGAATAAAGTTGTAATTATTTTCTCATTATAAAATTAAGACGTTTTTGTGCCTAGAGTTCATTCCAGGATGCAGAATGTAAAGAGGAAAAAAAAAAAAAAAAACACACCACACCTTTCAAGATCTGGCATCCAAGAAAGGCAAAAATGTACAGTAACTAACATGAATGCCAAGATAAGAATGCTGAACACCAACCCGAAAGTCACAATGCAGAAGGAATTGGTCATTAAAAAGCATTACTGGACTTCATTATGTTGTGTTGGCTATATGCTTGGTGCAGTGTTACAGATTGGCGCACTACAACGCCGGGATTTGTTCTCACAGCCATTAATACAAACGGTGTGGGATGTAGTGTACTGGGAGAGACTATATCACATGCAAGAGTTTGTGTGAAACAGATTTATAGCAGTGCTGTTGGGAAAATCTATGCAGACTGAAGGAGTGATGTGTTTTACAATAAACAGGGAGTATTAGGAGAGATTTGATAGCGTTGTTGGGAGAGTCACTGGGTTTTCAGCTCAGATTCATCAGGTAACGAGAGAAAACGCTCAAGCATGACGCAGCAGCTTCAAGAGAGGCATGGGCAGGCACAAGGAGGCACCCAATGAGGGATTCAATGTAGAGAGAGAGAAATGCCGGGTACGTCTCTGAAAGGGCTGGTTGTCTTGCATCCTCAATACTGAAGAATAGGAATAATGTCGTTGTCTTTACCAAATTGCTTGAAATAACAAGCAATTGGGTAAAGACAACAACATTATTCCTATTCTTCAGTATTGAGGATACAAGACAACCAGTCCTTTCAGAGAAGTGATGTCAGGGTTGTGTGAATGCTTTGTAGGCACGAAGTAAAAACACACGTTTGTGCCTTGCACCAATTTACATGTGCTTGCTGGAACGGTTCCTCTCTTACACTCCTATGAAAAGTCTGTTGTAGTGAAGGTTCAGATGCAGGCAGCTGTGTGTTGGAGAGCCTGGCAGAGCCCTCGGATATCTGGGGCTAAGCGCTGCTAATCCATAAACCACCACGAGGCATATGGCACCATGTACTCATAGGTCTAATGCAACCGTAATCATGGTTTAGTTCAGAGGTAGCCAACTCCAGTCCTCAAGGGCCAACACCAGGTCTTCAGGATATCCCTTCTTCAGCACAAGTGGCTCAATCAGTGACTCAGTCGTTGACTGAGCCACCTGTGCTGAAGCAGGGATATCCTGAAAGCCTGACCTGGTGGTGGCCCTTGAGGACTGGAGTTGGCCACCCTCTGTTTAGATAATGCTCTACTGAAAATGATTTCCCCCACACATTTGCAGCAGAGGCAGACCCTGCCCATTTCAGGGCACGAATCCATATCTGCATGTATGGGGAGCACATTACAGAGTTCCCATCCACCACACCCTCACAGCAAATCCACACAGTCCCTGCCGACAATAGAACAAACTTCCTCATCACACTGATGAGTCACCACATTGATCAACTGGGGCTTTCAGGTGAGAGAAAAAAAAAAGTACAGTCAAAACACACAGTCCTTAAGGGCCACCAACAGATCAGGTTAAGGAGATCCCTGCTTCAGCACAGGTATCAGTCTTTGTCTAGAGTCACCAGTACTGAAGTAGGGATATCCCTAAAACCTGACCTGTTGGTGGCCCTTAATGACTGGAGTGGGCCACTGCAGCAGTCAACAATGACGCATCCGTGCCAGGCATGGTCTGTATCCTCTGCAGAAGCGGGGTCCGGGCATACAGTGGCATTTAAGAGTTGGCACCAAGGGTCCTGGAGAGGAGGAAATTGTAGCTAGTGATACACACACCAATTCGCTAACAAAAAAAGTGTAAAAATAAATAAATAAATAAGTAGTGTGTTGGACCAGCACGCCCAAAAAAAATAAAAAAATAAAAAAACACCCCAACAAGTACATTTATGCAAAAAAAAGCGATTAATTTAATCTAAATCCAACAATACAAAAAGGAACATGTGAAAAAAAAAGGGAATTTACACAATTCCTACAGCAAATGGCACAGCAATCCTGGCATTTCAGGGCCCGTGGAACTCTATTCCATTTTATCATTGGATTTAGATTAAAATTAATCACTTTTGCATAAAATGTACTTATTGATTTGACTTTGAGCGCCGGTCCAACTTACTACTAGTAGATTTTATTCTGTGCCCAACGGTGGGGGGGTGGGACCTGAGCACCGACAGACAACCAAATCGTCTACAACAGGCAAGTGCCGGTTCCAAATAAGCATTTAAAATAAAATTAAAGGGAAAAAAAAAAAAGTCTGGTTTAACATACATGCAACTCTTGTAATACAAAGTTATTGTCCGCCCTTCCTACATTGTACTGTGGAAGAATGTTCGGGCCATACTAATGATAGATAATATATACAGGCATACCCGCATTAACGTACGCAATGGAAACGGAGCATGTATGTAAAGCGAAAATGTACTTAAAGTGAAGCACTACCTTTTCCCACTTATCGATGCATGTACTGTACGGCAATCGCCATATACGTGCATAACTGATGTAAATAACGTATTTGTAACAGGCTCTATAGTCTCCCCGCCTGCGCACAGCTTCGGTACAGGTAGGGAGCTGGTATTGCTGTTCAGGACGTGATGACAGGCGCATGCGCGAGCTGCCGTTTGCCTATTGGGCGATATGTACTTACTCGCGAGTGTACTTAAAGTGAGTGTACTTAAAGCGGGGTATGTCTGTACAGCGCTTTACAAAGCAGATTCTATTATCACTCTCCTTACTGCTTTCTATAACAATTAGCATCAGACATACAAATAAATGTTGGTAGAAGGAAATTCCTGCCAATAACAGCCTACCTACAATAATAACAGTAGGTACTTACTTGGAAAAATACTCACCACACCTACAATGGATAGTTACGGTAAAGAATCAGGAGCACACATCAAACCAAGCGTAATACATTCAAAATAAAAATACAAGTATAGTGCAACACAGTGAGTGAATGAATATCTATATCTATATCTCTGAAGAAGCTCAACAGAGTGAAACGTCTGTGGAGCCATACAGACACCAGAGGACTATCCAGTGGCTGGAGGATTCCTTGGAGAAGATTCTGGCCGAGCTTTGGTCCATCTTGCCCTGGTATTAACATCATTTTGCTGTGTACGGCCGTCGCAGCAGAACCACCAGTGGAGGAAGCAGTGCTGTTTCTCTTTCCAGATTCTGACCCTGGGCAGTCACAATCCCTGTTATTGCTCTATGCTTGCGAGTTTAATATATCTCTTACTTTTATTGCATATAAAAGCAATCTGCACCATTTTTTTCTGTGTTTTTCTTGCATTTGGGAATTCTTCCCCAATTGTCTACCACATCTAATCCACTGATCCAGACGAACGCCAGTACCTAAATGTCAGGATTCTACTTTGAGTTGGTCACTCCTAACAACCACACTGCTCCACAAAACCTGCATACCGTGTGTGTGTTTCATTAATTAATCACCTTTGCACATATATTTACTGTGTTGCACTATATTTTTTATTTATTACACTTGGATTGATTTCCGCTCCTGATTCTTTGCCGTAACCATCTCCTTGGACCTGGATCAAGACCAACTTCTGGAGCAGCACTCTTTTCAAGGAAGTGTATAATTTGTTTTTGCTATACTGTATCACATTTGTGCTTCCACTTTTACCAGTATATGATATTTGCGCTCGTACCCTTTGTTTCTACGATGGATAGTGGCTACAAATCCCAGTATATTTGGGGTTGAGACTATTATAATTAGGAAAACAGTTTTTTTTTTTTTAAAGGGAAGTACAGCAAGGTGCATTACTTCACCCTTTACTGCCAGGGAAGACAGCAACACACGGCAAAGCCAGTCCTACTGGCAGAACAGAGTCTAAAAAGAGACTATTCCTTATTGACAGGAGCAGAGCTGCACTGTCCTGATAAAAAAAAAAGGGGGGGGGGCACTGTACGAGAGAGTGTAGGACCCCCGTCTTACTTTAGAAGAGAGAGAGAGGAGAGAAGAGTCTGTTCTTTAGGACTGGACACATCCCTTGTTTTTTTAGGGACATACAGGAGGAGGCGGGAGCACTAAAAACACAAGGACCGCTTCATCATGGGGATCACCCAGACACACACATAGAGACAAGAGAGATGTGTGTGTGTGTGTTGGACTGGACCGGGTGATCCCCATGATGAAGCGGGGGTTGTGGTGGTGAGGGGTGTGGGGGGTGTCTGGGTGATCCCCATGATGAAGCGGGTCTGGGGTGGTTGATCCCCATGATGAAGCGGGGGTTGTGGTGGTGGGGGGTGTCTGGCTGATCCCCGTGATGAAGCGGGGGTTGTGGTGGTGGGGGGTGTGGGGGGTGTCTGGGTGATCCCCGTGATGAAGCGGGGTTGTGGTGGTGGGGGGTGTCTGGGTGATCCCCATGATGAAGCGGGTCTGGGGTGGTGGGGGGTGTCTGGGTGATCCCCGTGATGAAGCGGGGGTTGTGGTGGTGGGGGGTGTCTGGTTGATCCCCGTGATGAAGCGGGGTTGTGGTGGTGGGGGGTGTCTGGCTGATCCCCGTGATGAAGCGGGGGTTGTGGTGGTGGGGGGTGTCTGGGTGATCCCCGTGATGAAGCGGGGTTGTGGTGGTGGGGGGTGTCTGGGTGATCCCCATGATGAAGCGGGTCTGCGGTGGTGGGGGGTGTCTGGCTGATCCCCGTGATGAAGCGGGGGTTGTGGTGGTGGGGGGTGTCTGGGTGATCCCCGTGATGAAGCGGGGGTTGTGGTGGTGGGGGGTGTCTGGGTGATCCCCATGATGAAGCGGGGTTGTGGTGGTGGGGGGGTGTCTGGCTGATCCCCATGATGAAGCGGGTCTGGGGTAGTGGGGGGAGTCTGGCTGATCCCCGTGATGAAGCGGGGGTTGTGGTGGTGGGGGGTGTCTGGGTGATCCCCGTGATGAAGCGGGGGTTGTGGTGGTGGGGGGTGTCTGGGTGATCCCCGTGATGAAGCGGGGTTGTGGTGGTGGGGGGTGTCTGGGTGATCCCCGTGATGAAGCGGGGGTTGTGGTGGTGGGGGGTGTCTGGGTGATCCCCGTGATGAAGCGGGGTTGTGGTGGTGGGGGGTGTCTGGGTGATCCCCATGATGAAGCGGGTCTGCGGTGGTGGGGGGTGTCTGGCTGATCCCCGTGATGAAGCGGGGGTTGTGGTGGTGGGGGGTGTCTGGGTGATCCCCGTGATGAAGCGGGGGTTGTGGTGGTGGGGGGTGTCTGGGTGATCCCCATGATGAAGCGGGGTTGTGGTGGTGGGGGGGTGTCTGGGTGATCCCCGTGATGAAGCGGGGGTTGTGTTCTCAGTGCTCCTGTATGTCCCTAAAAGCCAAGCGATGTGTCCAGTCCTAAAGAACAGTGGGGTTATTGGACCTGTATTCCGTGAGAGGTCCTCAGGGTATATGTTAATAATAGCAATTGTATTTACTCCTCTCAACACAAATAATAATATTAAATGGCATTTTAACCCCTTTGCTGGTACGGGGCCCTGCAATGCGCTGCTGGCCCCTCCTGCCCCCGCCGCCCCCGGTAATGAGTGAGAGGTGACAGCGGGCTGCACAGACACTGCTACTTACTGCGCCATGGTGCCACGCGCTGCTGGGTTCCCCGGTGCGGTCACTGACAGCCGAGAGAAGACTTATTATCCAGGCGCTGCAAGCCGCTGACCTAGTGCCACACTTGTACTAGAGCCCCATGACGTCACGCCGTGCGCGCCTCTGATTGGCCAGCCGCAGCTGAGGAGGCGGGGCGGCGCTGCCAAACTCCCTATGTGGCCTCGCCGGGGGACGCGCCAGGCAGTGGGCCGACCAGTCAGGCGCTGGCAATCAAACGCCGAGTGGCTCGTCCCTTTAAAGACACAGGCGCGGGGTGTGTGGCAATAAGGAGGGTGGCAATGACAGTGCGTTTAAATATCACCAGTGATGTCGTACTGTATGGCTTTTTTATTGCTTCAGCACAGGTAGCTCAATCAGTCCCTGCTTCAGCACAGGTGACTCAATCAGTCCCTGCTTCAGCACAGGTAACTGAATCAGTCCCTGCTTCAGCACAGGTGGCTCAGTCCCTGCTTCTGCACAGGTGACTGAATCGGGCTGTCTTTGACTGAGCCTCTGATATAGCCATCTGTGCTGAAGCTGGGACATCCTGAAGACCTCGCTTATTGGTGGCCCTTGAGGACTGAGTTTGACACACCTGGTTCATTCGATGAATCCCCGTGACCAAGTCCCAGATCTGCTTACCTGCGGCCTCTACAAACAGCCATGTATTTGATTTAATGTGTAGCTCTGCAAACTCTGTGTAGACAAACTCCGGGTTACACAGTGTGCGGGTGCTGGCTGCCCATTCACATTTGTATAGCGCCATCACATGTTTACTGCTATGAGCAAAATCTTAGACGTTAACAGAGATTTGGAAAAGCATAATACAAGGATGTCATTATCCGGAAGAATATGATGCGTCAGGAAAAGTGACCGGAGAGAGAAGTCTGCGTCACTTCTACCTAGGGTTGCCACCTTCTACTGAATGCCAACCCGGAGATAAATGTAAAAAATATTCTCTTAATGGCGGCGTGGACTTCCGGTGTTCTCCTGCATCTCCCACTGCAACTCCCATGAACATGACTGCACAACGTCAAATGACTAACATTGCCATGACAATGGGACGTGACGTTACGCAGCATCAAGTTATCATGGCAACGAGACGGGCTGTCACATATTGTCCCGTTACTATGGCAATGGGCATCCCGTAACGCTGAGACATCACGTAGCGTCGCGGTGTCGTTTGACGCAGCCATGTTCACAGGGGTGGATGCAGGAGGATGGCCGGAGACGCCGCTGCCACCCAGATATTAACAAACTAAACCTGTAGCCAGGAGATACGTGGTCAAAACCCGGAGTGGTGGCAACCCTGCTTCTATCCCCAGTTCAAGCATTTCTCTAATAGTTTTTAACCATTTTTTTAAGGGACCCTATAATTATATTGTGACATTGCAGAACTCCAACCCTCTCTAATAGCACATCTGAGATCAGATGCATTGTAAGGAACCCCAACCCTCTCTAATAGCGCGTCTGAGATCAGATACATTGTAAGGAACCTCAACCCTCTCTAATAGCGCGTCTGAGATCAGATGCATTGTAAGGAACCCCAAACCTCTCTAATAGCGTGTCTGAGATCAGATGCATTGTAAGGAACCCCAAACCTCTCTAATAGCGTGTCTGAGATCAGATGCATTGTAAGGAACCCCAACTCTCTCTAATAGCACGTCTGAGATTAGATGCATTGTAAGGAACCCCAACCCTCTCTAATAGCGCGTATGAGATCAGATGCATTGTAAGGAACCCCAACCCTCTCACTCTAATTGCATCAGATTTCAGATGCGCTTTGTCAGTTCCTCTGTATTGGTTCACTTTTCAAATCACCTGAAAATTGCAGGGAACCCGTTAGGGATGCATGGGGAACCCACGGCTTCATAGAAAACCATTGGAAAAACACTGCTAATATACACAGATGACTACAAATTAGTTTCTTGAGTGATTAGTGATTGGAGGCCGAGATATGGATTCATGGAGGATAACGTACGTGACATGTATATTTGTCATTTTACCTGAATCGGGGCTACTGCTTTTTTATCACCAATGACCACTCGATTCACCAGATACATCACAGAATAAATCCTTGTGCTAATAGGGGGCCAAGAGAGCCAACTATTGAAGGGGATGCATGTGCGTCTGCTCCATTTGACCCCCTAATTTAGGCTATATAAAAAAAAATCAGAAATCCCAAGATTAAAGGGATTGCTGCTTTACGGAGCTTGACCACAGATAAATCAATGTACGGCTAAATAGTCCGAATACACAATTTGAACTAGGAAAGTATTACATTTTAATGGAAATATCTGGATTCTGAACAGCAAGACTACAATGAACTCTACCGACACTTAAAAAAAATAAGGGAGGTCTTGCAATAAGAGAGATTCACTTAAAAATAGTGACCGTTGACAAGTATGTGTGCCATATATAATTTCTATGCACAGGAAAAATGAACTAGTCAATTTTTACTCATGGATGGAGTCGCCTCTCATTGAAACAGTTTCACTTTTTAGTAGTCTCAAAGAGGCCCATGGAGTCCTCAAAGGCAATTATTCAGTTTGAATACCAATTTGTTCATCAGGAACCCCCAAGTTGAATGCATTTAAGTTCTTGGACTTGAACAGTTATTAAAGTCACATAGGTCAGGGTGCTCGGCTCCGGTGTCAAATGACGCCGCTGGGTCATGTGATGTCACTTTACTATGGCAATGCGACGTCACGTGACCCTGCGGCATCATTTGATGCCGGGTTACCATGATGACGCGTCGCTGGAAACCAAGGTAAGTTAGTTAGAAGCCTCACGCAGCCCCCGGCCATTAAGTTAAAAACCTTGGGGGAGAGTGCGGGACCTCTAACCGCCACGTCCCCTTCCCCTCAGATAATCTCACCCCCCCCCCCCCCCAGTTTGCGCACCCCTGACACAGGATATGTGATATTTACTGTTTATTTATAATAGCCAGTGAGACACCTGATGTTTAACGTTATTGATACATAACCGGAGTTGACAGCAGCCTCTATGTCACCTGCATGGGATCTGATCTCACTATATATTTGTCCTTGTGTTTATCTACAATATTAAAAATGGAGACCTCGGCTGGTTCAAGTTTTTTAAATCATCCAGTTTAATTCAATATGTTGATCGAGGGAGAAATCCGATTGCCATTATTGGAGTCAGGAAGGAATCAATTTTTCATCTTGGAGTAGGGTTGCCAGGTGTCCGATTTTTACCCGGACAGGCCTGCAATTCCGATGCCTGTCCGCTATGAAATTGGAGGTAATACCGGACACGTATGTGTCTGGTATTACAATTATAACTAGCGGAGGCAAGTGCGGGGGCGGCGGAAGGCGGGCAGTGGCGAGGGTAGCGGAAGGCGGGCAGTGGCGAGGGTAGCGGAAGGCGGGCAGGGGCGAGGGTAGCGGAAGGCGGGCAGCGGCGAGGGTAGCGGAAGGCGGGCAGGGGCGAGGGTAGCGGAAGGCGGGCAGGGGCGAGGGTAGCGGAAGGCGGGCAGCGGAGAGGGTAGCGGAAGGCAGGCAGTGGCGAGGGTAGCGGAAGGCGGGCAGTGGCGAGGGTAGCGGAAGGCGGGCAGTGGTGAGGGTAGCGGACGCCGGCAGTGGCGAGGGTAGCGGAAGGCGGCAGTGGCGAGGGTAGCGGAAGGCGGGCAGTGGCGAGGGTAGCGGAAGGCGGGCAGTGGCGAGGGTAGCGGAAGGCGGGCATTGGCGAGCGCGAGGGTGGAAGCGCGAGTGTGGCTGGAGGGCAGCCGATGCCTGTCTGCTATAAAATTGGAGGTAATACCGGACACGTATGTGTCTGGTATTACAATTATAACAAGCGGGGGCGGCGGAAGGCGGGCAGCGGCGAGGGTAGCGGAAGGCGGGCAGCGGAGAGGGTAGCGGAAGGCGGGCAGTGGTGAGGGTAGCGGAAGGCGGGCAGCGGCGAGGGTAGCGGAAGGCGGGCAGCGGCGAGGGTAGCGGAAGGCGGGCAGCGGAGAGGGTAGCGGAAGGCGGGCAGTGGTGAGGGTAGCGGAAGGCGGGCAGCGGCGAGGGTAGCGGAAGGCGGGCAGCGGCGAGGGTAGCGGAAGGCGGGCAGCGGAGAGGGTAGCGGAAGGCAGGCAGCGGCGAGGGTAGCGGAAGGCGGGCAGCGGAGAGGGTAGCGGAAGGCGGGCAGTGGCGAGGGTAGCGGAAGGCGGGCAGTGGTGAGGGTAGCGGAAGGCGGGCAGTGGTGAGGGAAGCGGAAGGCAGGCAGCGGAGAGGGTAGCGGAAGGCGGGCAGTGGTGAGGATAGTGGAAGGTGGGCAGTGGCGAGGATAGTGGAAGGTGGGCAGTGGCGAGGGTAGTGGAAGGTGGGCAGTGGTGAGGATAGTGGAAGGTGGGCAGTGGCGAGGATAGTGGAAGGTGGGCAGTGGCGAGGATAGTGGAAGGTGGGCAGTGGCGAGGATAGTGGAAGGTGGGCAGTGGCGAGGGTAGTGGAAGGTGGGCAGTGGTGAGGGTAGCGGAAGGCGGGCAGCGGCGAGGGTAGTGGAAGGCGGGCAGTGGTGAGGGTAGTGGAAGGCGGGCAGCGGCGAGGGTAGCGGAAGGCGAGCAGCGGAGAGGGTAGCGGAAGGCGGGCATTGGCGAGCGCGAGGGTGGAAGCGCGAGTGTGGCTGGAGGGCAGCCGATGCCTGTCTGCTATAAAGCGGAGAGGGTAGCGGAAGGCAGGCAGCGGAGAGGGTAGCGGAAGGCGGGCAGCGGAGAGGGTAGCGGAAGGCGGGCAGCGGAGAGGGTAGCGGAAGGCAGGCAGCGGCGAGGGTAGCGGAAGGCGGGCAGCGGCGAGGGTAGCGGAAGGCGGGCATTGGCGAGCGCGAGGGTGGAAGCGCGAGTGTGGCTGGAGGGCAGCCGATGCCTGTCTGCTATAAAGCGGAGAGGGTAGCGGAAGGCAGGCAGCGGAGAGGGTAGCGGAAGGCGGGCAGCGGAGAGGGTAGCGGAAGGCAGGCAGCGGCGAGGGTAGCGGAAGGCGGGCAGCGGCGAGGGTAGCGGAAGGCGGGCAGCGGCGAGGGTAGTGGAAGGTGGGCAGCGGTGAGGGTAGCGGAAGGCGGGCAGCGGAGAGGGTAGCGGAAGGCGGGCAGCGGAGAGGGTAGCGGAAGGCGGGCAGCGGAGAGGGAAGCGGAAGGCGGGCAGCGGAGAGGGTAGCGGAAGGCGGGCAGCGGAGAGGGAAGCGGAAGGCGGGCAGCGGAGAGGGTAGCGGAAGGCGGGCAGCGGAGAGGGTAGCGGAAGGCGGGCAGCGGAGAGGGAAGCGGAAGGCGGGCATTGGCGAGCGCGAGGGTGGAAGTGCGAGTGCTGTATTACCTCCTATAAAATTGGAGGTAATACAGGACACGTATGTGTCTGGTATTACAATTATAACAAGCGGGGGCGGCGGAAGGCGGGCAGCGGCGAGGGTAGCAGAAGGCGGGCAGCGGCGAGGGTAGCGGAAGGCGGGCAGCGGCGAGGGTAGCGGAAGGCGGGCAGCGGAGAGGGTAGCGGAAGGCGGGCAGTGGTGAGGGTAGCGGAAGGCGGGCAGCGGCGAGGGTAGCGGAAGGCGGGCAGCGGCGAGGGTAGCGGAAGGCGGGCAGCGGAGAGGGTAGCGGAAGGCGGGCAGCGGAGAGGGTAGCGGAAGGCGGGCAGCGGAGAGGGAAGCGGAAGGCGGGCAGCGGAGAGGGTAGCGGAAGGCGGGCAGCGGAGAGGGTAGCGGAAGGCGGGCAGCGGCGAGGGTAGCGGAAGGCGGGCAGCGGAGAGGGTAGCGGAAGGCGGGCAGTGGTGAGGGTAGCGGAAGGCGGGCAGCGGCGAGGGTAGCGGAAGGCGGGCAGCGGCGAGGGTAGCGGAAGGCGGGCAGCGGAGAGGGAAGCGGAAGGCGGGCAGCGGAGAGGGTAGCGGAAGGCGGGCAGCGGAGAGGGAAGCGGAAGGCGGGCAGCGGAGAGGGTAGCGGAAGGCGGGCAGCGGAGAGGGTAGCGGAAGGCGGGCAGCGGAGAGGGAAGCGGAAGGCGGGCATTGGCGAGCGCGAGGGTGGAAGTGCGAGTGCTGTATTACCTCCTATAAAATTGGAGGTAATACAGGACACGTATGTGTCTGGTATTACAATTATAACAAGCGGGGGCGGCGGAAGGCGGGCAGCGGCGAGGGTAGCAGAAGGCGGGCAGCGGCGAGGGTAGCGGAAGGCGGGCAGCGGCGAGGGTAGCGGAAGGCGGGCAGCGGAGAGGGTAGCGGAAGGCGGGCAGTGGTGAGGGTAGCGGAAGGCGGGCAGCGGCGAGGGTAGCGGAAGGCGGGCAGCGGAGAGGGTAGCGGAAGGCAGGCAGCGGCGAGGGTAGCGGAAGGCGGGCAGCGGAGAGGGTAGCGGAAGGCGGGCAGTGGCGAGGGTAGCGGAAGGCGGGCAGTGGTGAGGGTAGCGGAAGGCGGGCAGTGGTGAGGGAAGCGGAAGGCAGGCAGCGGAGAGGGTAGCGGAAGGCGGGCAGTGGCGAGGATAGTGGAAGGTGGGCAGTGGCGAGGATAGTGGAAGGTGGGCAGTGGCGAGGGTAGCGGAAGGCGGGCATTGGCGAGCGCGAGGGTGGAAGCGCGAGTGTGGCTGGAGGGCAGCCGATGCCTGTCTGCTATAAAGCGGAGAGGGTAGCGGAAGGCAGGCAGCGGAGAGGGTAGCGGAAGGCGGGCAGCGGAGAGGGTAGCGGAAGGCAGGCAGCGGCGAGGGTAGCGGAAGGCGGGCAGCGGCGAGGGTAGCGGAAGGCGGGCAGCGGCGAGGGTAGTGGAAGGTGGGCAGCGGTGAGGGTAGCGGAAGGCGGGCAGCGGAGAGGGTAGCGGAAGGCGGGCAGCGGAGAGGGTAGCGGAAGGCGGGCAGCGGAGAGGGAAGCGGAAGGCGGGCAGCGGAGAGGGTAGCGGAAGGCGGGCAGCGGAGAGGGAAGCGGAAGGCGGGCAGCGGAGAGGGTAGCGGAAGGCGGGCAGCGGAGAGGGTAGCGGAAGGCGGGCAGCGGAGAGGGAAGCGGAAGGCGGGCATTGGCGAGCGCGAGGGTGGAAGTGCGAGTGCTGTATTACCTCCTATAAAATTGGAGGTAATACAGGACACGTATGTGTCTGGTATTACAATTATAACAAGCGGGGGCGGCGGAAGGCGGGCAGCGGCGAGGGTAGCAGAAGGCGGGCAGCGGCGAGGGTAGCGGAAGGCGGGCAGCGGCGAGGGTAGCGGAAGGCGGGCAGCGGAGAGGGTAGCGGAAGGCGGGCAGTGGTGAGGGTAGCGGAAGGCGGGCAGCGGCGAGGGTAGCGGAAGGCGGGCAGCGGCGAGGGTAGCGGAAGGCGGGCAGCGGAGAGGGTAGCGGAAGGCGGGCAGCGGAGAGGGTAGCGGAAGGCGGGCAGCGGAGAGGGAAGCGGAAGGCGGGCAGCGGAGAGGGTAGCGGAAGGCGGGCAGCGGAGAGGGTAGCGGAAGGCGGGCAGCGGCGAGGGTAGCGGAAGGCGGGCAGCGGAGAGGGTAGCGGAAGGCGGGCAGTGGTGAGGGTAGCGGAAGGCGGGCAGCGGCGAGGGTAGCGGAAGGCGGGCAGCGGCGAGGGTAGCGGAAGGCGGGCAGCGGAGAGGGAAGCGGAAGGCGGGCAGCGGAGAGGGTAGCGGAAGGCGGGCAGCGGAGAGGGAAGCGGAAGGCGGGCAGCGGAGAGGGTAGCGGAAGGCGGGCAGCGGAGAGGGTAGCGGAAGGCGGGCAGCGGAGAGGGAAGCGGAAGGCGGGCATTGGCGAGCGCGAGGGTGGAAGTGCGAGTGCTGTATTACCTCCTATAAAATTGGAGGTAATACAGGACACGTATGTGTCTGGTATTACAATTATAACAAGCGGGGGCGGCGGAAGGCGGGCAGCGGCGAGGGTAGCAGAAGGCGGGCAGCGGCGAGGGTAGCGGAAGGCGGGCAGCGGCGAGGGTAGCGGAAGGCGGGCAGCGGAGAGGGTAGCGGAAGGCGGGCAGTGGTGAGGGTAGCGGAAGGCGGGCAGCGGCGAGGGTAGCGGAAGGCGGGCAGCGGCGAGGGTAGCGGAAGGCGGGCAGCGGAGAGGGTAGCGGAAGGCAGGCAGCGGCGAGGGTAGCGGAAGGCGGGCAGCGGAGAGGGTAGCGGAAGGCGGGCAGTGGCGAGGGTAGCGGAAGGCGGGCAGTGGTGAGGGTAGCGGAAGGCGGGCAGTGGTGAGGGAAGCGGAAGGCAGGCAGCGGAGAGGGTAGTGGAAGGCGGGCAGTGGCGAGGATAGTGGAAGGTGGGCAGTGGCGAGGATAGTGGAAGGTGGGCAGTGGCGAGGGTAGTGGAAGGTGGGCAGTGGTGAGGGTAGCGGAAGGCGGGCAGCGGCGAGGGTAGTGGAAGGCGGGCAGTGGTGAGGGTAGTGGAAGGCGGGCAGCGGCGAGGGTAGCGGAAGGCGAGCAGCGGAGAGGGTAGCGGAAGGCGGGCATTGGCGAGCGCGAGGGTGGAAGCGCGAGTGTGGCTGGAGGGCAGCCGATGCCTGTCTGCTATAAAGCGGAGAGGGTAGCGGAAGGCAGGCAGCGGAGAGGGTAGCGGAAGGCGGGCAGCGGAGAGGGTAGCGGAAGGCGGGCAGCGGAGAGGGTAGCGGAAGGCAGGCAGCGGCGAGGGTAGCGGAAGGCGGGCAGCGGCGAGGGTAGCGGAAGGCGGGCATTGGCGAGCGCGAGGGTGGAAGCGCGAGTGTGGCTGGAGGGCAGCCGATGCCTGTCTGCTATAAAGCGGAGAGGGTAGCGGAAGGCAGGCAGCGGAGAGGGTAGCGGAAGGCGGGCAGCGGAGAGGGTAGCGGAAGGCAGGCAGCGGCGAGGGTAGCGGAAGGCGGGCAGCGGCGAGGGTAGCGGAAGGCGGGCAGCGGCGAGGGTAGTGGAAGGTGGGCAGCGGTGAGGGTAGCGGAAGGCGGGCAGCGGAGAGGGTAGCGGAAGGCGGGCAGCGGAGAGGGTAGCGGAAGGCAGGCAGCGGCGAGGGTAGCGGAAGGCGGGCAGCGGCGAGGGTAGCGGAAGGCGGGCATTGGCGAGCGCGAGGGTGGAAGCGCGAGTGTGGCTGGAGGGCAGCCGAT
This sequence comes from Ascaphus truei, assembly GCF_040206685.1. Classification (NCBI taxonomy): domain Eukaryota; kingdom Metazoa; phylum Chordata; class Amphibia; order Anura; family Ascaphidae; genus Ascaphus; species Ascaphus truei. Next base: position 20,359,064 of record NC_134488.1, read on the forward strand.
GCCTGTCTGCTATAAAGCGGAGAGGGTAGCGGAAGGCAGGCAGCGGAGAGGGTAGCGGAAGGCGGGCAGCGGAGAGGGTAGCGGAAGGCAGGCAGCGGCGAGGGTAGCGGAAGGCGGGCAGCGGCGAGGGTAGCGGAAGGCGGGCAGCGGCGAGGGTAGTGGAAGGTGGGCAGCGGTGAGGGTAGCGGAAGGCGGGCAGCGGAGAGGGTAGCGGAAGGCGGGCAGCGGAGAGGGAAGCGGAAGGCGGGCATTGGCGAGCGCGAGGGTGGAAGTGCGAGTGCTGTATTACCTCCTATAAAATTGGAGGTAATACAGGACACGTATGTGTCTGGTATTACAATTATAACAAGCGGGGGCGGCGGAAGGCGGGCAGCGGCGAGGGTAGCAGAAGGCGGGCAGCGGCGAGGGTAGCGGAAGGCGGGCAGTGGCGAGGGTAGCGGAAGGCAGGCAGCGGAGAGGGTAGCGGAAGGCGGGCAGTGGTGAGGGTAGCGGAAGGCAGGGAGCGGAGAGGGTAGCGGAAGGCGGGCAGTGGCGAGGGTAGCGGAAGGCGGGCAGTGGCGAGGGTAGCGGAAGGCGGGCAGTGGCGAGGGTAGCGGAAGGCGGGCAGTGGTGAGGGTAGCGGAAGGCGGGCAGTGGTGAGGGAAGCGGAAGGCAGGCAGCGGAGAGGGTAGCGGAAGGCGGGCAGCGGCGAGGGTATCGGAAGGCGGGCAGCGGCGAGGGTAGTGGAAGGTGGGCAGTGGCGAGGGTAGTGGAAGGTGGGCAGTGGCGAGGGTAGCGGAAGGCGGGCAGTGGCGAGGGTAGCGGAAGGCGGGCAGTGGTGAGGGTAGCGGAAGGCAGGCAGCGGAGAGGGTAGCGGAAGGCGGGCAGTGGCGAGGGTAGCGGAAGGCGGGCAGTGGTGAGGGTAGCGGAAGGCGGGCAGCGGAGAGGGTAGCGGAAGGCAGGCAGCGGAGAGGGTAGCGGCGAGTGCGAGGGTGGAAGCGCGAGTGCGGCTGGAAGGCGGCCTGTGCTAAGACTGGAGCGGACGGGGGACGGGCGCAGCCAGGACTGGAAGACTCGTAAATCTTGTCTTGACTGGAGGAGAGGACAGCCAATCGGAGGACAGCGGGGTCGGAGCCCACACCCCGGCGGCCCAGAAACAGGTCCGGTGAAGTCTGTGTCCTGCTAGCAAATAAGGTAAGGACACAATATATATGATGGGTTAGGTGATGATGGGGACCAGCCTGGGGGAGATATGATGACGGGGGACCTGGATATGATGATGATGGGGGGTGGGGGGGTATAAGATGGTGATGGGGGCCAGGATGAGAATGATATTTTGGGGGGGGGGTATAAGATGGTGATGGGGGCCAGGATGAGAATGATATTTTGAGGGGGGGGGGGAGATAAGATGGTGATGAGGGACAGCCTGGGGCGATGAGATCATGATGACGGGGCCAGGATGAGATGATGATGAGGGAGATGGAGGTATTTTTTTAAATGTATTGGAGAGGTGAGGGTATTTTTTAAATGTATTGGGGAGGGGTGTGGGGGTATTTTATATGTATTCAGGGGCGTGGGGGTATTTTATATGTATTCAGGGGCGTGGGGGTATTTTTTATATGTATTCGGGGGGGTGTGGGGGTATTATTTATATGTATGCGGTGGGCGTGGGGTCCAGTATTGTGTCCATTATTTTTGGACAAGCCACCTGGCAACCCTATCTTGGAGACATCCCTGGATAACGTATCGCCTTTTTTGTTTGCCTTCCTCTGGATCAATATACTGTACTGTAAATACAAATATGTAAGAAGTATGTCTTCTAAATGTAACATAGGTTGAACTCGATTAACATATGTCTTTTTTTTTCAACCTCATTTACTATATACAGTAGCTTGCACTAAAACCTGTTCATCTGATCTGTTGCCAAGTGGTGGCTATAGAAATAACCTGCCTCTGTTCTTGAAAATGCTATTGGATAATATCCCTGAAGTAATAGATCCAGCTCCAAAACCACAGGAAAAGCAGTTTTTCTAGTCATGTACACATCTGTTTTACATAAAGCATGGTGCAACATGAAACAATGTATTACCATGAACATTTAGACTAATTCCCAGATGCCAGGCTATTACCGATTTCTCTGGTCTCAGACGACAGAACGCGATGGCGCAGCCGCGTTTTGAAGAGACATTTTGTTGTCTTTTCAAGCGCGGCCGCGTCCGCGTCTGCCAAGACTCCCCAATCTCATGTGGACTAAGATTAGCTCGTGACGGGGAGGCGTGGCCGTGATGTCACCAAGCTGACTGGTTTAACCGATCAAGTGCCGTGGCTGTCGCGCGAAAACCCCCCAACTATTTAGTCTCTTTATAATTCAGCCACGCTCACTATGGCCGGCCTAATAGCAGTACTGCATTTTGTTCGCGTCTCACTGTGGCCGCAGCCTTATCTTTTATATTTGCCCTGCACCCCCGTTGAGTAGTTTGATAATAAACTTGATTTTCAGTGGAACACAGGATTTTTGTGACAGGATCCCCTTAAAACCATCACAATTGACAACTTTCAGTTGGCGGGGAAAAAAAAAAAAAAAGATAATCAATTGCACACTTGCATGGAAAAGGTCCATAGGCCCTGGGTATTAAATATACATGCCCCCCCCCCCCTTTTAGTCTCATGTATATTTAATAAATGGCCAGACGACCTTTTCCAAGCAAGTGTATGATTATCTTTCTTTTTCTCCCAACAGAAAGATAGCGGCACATATGGGCTTACGGAGTTGGAGATCGGGGGAGGGCTGAATATGTGCCGAGTTAACATGACTTACACTAAATGAACTGGACACGTTCCATACCCAGAGATCCCAGCCTCTCCACACGTTCCATACCCAGAGATCCCAGCCTCTCCACACGTTCCATACCCAGAGATCCCAGCCTCTCCACACGTTCCATACCCAGAGATCCCAGCCTCTCCACACGTTCCATACCCAGAGATCCCAGCCTCTCCACACGTTCCATACCCAGAGATCCCAGCCTCTCCACACGTTCCATACCCAGAGATCCCAGCCTCTCCACACGTTCCATACCCAGAGATCCCAGCCTCTCCACACTAGACAGTTGGCAGCATTTGATGTTTGAACAATGCCTCAAATCTGATGACGCTCTGTTAACCCCTTTGCTACCATATTAGTCTGAAATGCAATGTGAAGATCTTTTACCGGCATCGGTGGTGATTAAGTAAACTACGAAGTTAGCAATTATATGGACTGATCCAAAAGTTTTTATATTTGCCTCTATATTGAACCTTTTTAAACTGTATGTATACATGCATTACACACGCTACTGCTTTTTGTTTCTACACTTAGACTTCCATTCATTTTAGAGAACATTGTTAGATTAAACAAAAAGTCTCTCTTCCTTACTATGTTACAGAATTCTAAAATCTTAATTAATATTTGGCCTATATATGTGTATTCCTCAGATACCCGAGGAAGACGCTGCTTGCGACGAAACGCATCAGGATAGTCCTAATTTGATGCAATAGAAGAAAGAAATGGCAGAGCACAACCGGAAATATCCCCCAAAAATTAGGAGGAAAGTGCGTTATCCATAAAAATATTTAATGGTCAAGAATGGAAAAAATGGCAAGGCCTTACCCTAATAACATGTTTCGTGCTACACAGAGCACTTTATCAAGTCATTGCCATTATTTTCCATTCTTGACCATTAAATATTTTTATGGATAACCCACTTTCCTCCTAATTTTTTGGATATTTCCGGCTGTGCTCTGCTATTTCTCCCTTATATTGCATGTAATCTACACGGACAGAGGCACCAAGATTGCCTGGAACCTGGACTAACATGGACGCTGCAGCAGAGCTGTGAGTTTTTGCTTGCTACATGGTTATTGTGTTCCTTAAGGTACTTGGGTATTCAATTGCGGTGATATTTAGCACGTTGGTTCCTGGATTTATTGAGTGCCGCTTTTGCTGGTTTACCAACCGGAGGATGCCACACCCAGTACCCTGCCCAATTCAAGATACATACTCCAGGCATCACACAGGAATAATCATCATCATACTACATCAATTGTTCTGTTTACAACCTTTAGCACCACGCATGAATACATTTAGTCCGAATTTGAGCCTGCCCTGAGCTCACTGCCCTAGAGCCACCCCCCACAAGTAATGTTGAAGTGTTCTGTTCTTCCGGTCATCTGCGTGGAACGCTGAGAATTGCAGGGAGTGTACGGTGCATTGGCTTGGCTTACCCTTGAAACACTGCCTCTATTGCGCTTTGCTTTATTCATTTGGAATTACCCTTTCAGGATGCCGGCACAGCTGGGCGGCTTACACTACAACATGCTGCAGTTTCCTCAACCTCCTGCAGTGGGACTGGAGTGGTGACAAATCTGATATCAAGACGATTTATTGATGTGTTTGCGAGTGCTCTTGATCTTCGAAATCCATTTTTTTTTTAAACATGTATTAAATAGATTGACACCATGGAGCATGACACACACACACACACACACACACACACACACACACACACACACACACACACACACACACACACACACACACACTTTTAAGACAGGAAGTAAAAAGTGAAGACGCAGAATAAACACTTCCCAGGAGCCATACTGCTAATGCACTGGTTGTACCTTTATTGTTAGAAGTCGTTCACTAACAGTTCCAGTGGTGCAAGGTTACCATACACAGAGTTAAATATATCTGCATTGCACATCTAGGCTATACAGCGAATGGATCAGAATTAGTACAAATACATGAAATATTTACATTTTGTATACTCAAGCTCACACATCCGATTATATTTACAAAATAAAACATGGAAATGAAATGTGTGGTGGGAGTTTCCCTTAGGGTGACTCAGCACTTTACAGAGATTTGTTCCAGGAGCCATCGTGTTTCTCGCCCTCTCAGTATGGATGGCGTGGGGCTATGTAATCCCTTTGCTGCCAGAGGAACTTGCAATGTGCGTTTCATGCTCCTCTAGCAGACACAGGGTTAAGTATTCCTCACCCCAAATCTGGACTTTAGAAAGTTTAGTGTACCAGGGATTTTTCTAAACAATTTTGGAGTTTTGATACCAACATGATAATGCAGCATGTGGGAGTCACAGGATTTCTGAAGATCACAATTTTGTTCCTTTAGGAATGTCACATCAGGAAGAAGCGACTTCTACTTTGGTCCAATAAAAGGCAGCACAACCTGCAAACGTGGTTTAAAACCTAATACTTTCCAGTCTGGGAAATTCCATGACATTTGTATGATGGAGGCAGGTTTACCATGAATGTAGGATGAAAGAAACTGCTTCAAAACGCCATCACATTTTGAATCACTGCCTGGGAATGTATAAACAGGAATTATGTAAATAAAAAAAAAACAGAATTGTTTTAGACCAGTCTGGTGTGTGTGGTTGTTCCTTTCAAACAAACAAACAACTTTTTTGGTGGTGGCATCTCAAACTTCATAAAAGAAAGTTTAAACAAACTCCCTCACTTCAGCGTACGTTCTGTTTCCACTCCAAAATGAAAGTTCTGTATTGGTTCACTGTTACAGTATGAAGAACCAGGGAATATACAGGTGTGAATGACACCAGTGGAACGAACAATGTGGGACTTCAGACTGGTGGAACAAAAAAGGCTCACAGCATCGTCTCCTCCCCAAGCGCTGGGTCAGAATGGATCATGGACTCCAAGATCATGGTGATACAACACACACAGGCCAGGAGTCATCCAAGCACCATCTGCCCTATTGCTGCCAAAATCCGCGATACCAGCCTTTAAAATCAATGGCACATAGCGCCGATTCGGCTGCGATCGTGCGGGTCGCGCTTCGACCAGTCCCGGTCAGCTTCCCATCTAGTGAGACTTGTGAAAATAATGTCATACTGACCTGCCACATTAATGCATGCTGTTATTTAGGATTATACAGGACTTCTTTACCCATTTCCAGCATAGAAGGACGACACGGACTGGCGTTTCTGTGCCTATCCTCCCAGTGTCAGGGACAGGAAAAGGGAAACTGGTAAGCTAATATCTTAAATGCTCCAAGTAAATATGGTTTAGTTTCAATATTATGTTAGACCTTATTATTATCATTATCATTATCTATTTTACAACTAAGCTTTTTGGTGCAGCTATCCACTTTACTTCGTACTTATTGGTCTTCCCGTTTCCCCTGTGTCTATCTTTATTTGCATGGTGCCTTCCATGTAACATAGCGCCTCACAGCAGTAGACATGACAAAATAACATGAGATGTAATACATAATGTGAATAAGCACATCAAAAATAAAAGTAAAACATTAGGAAAAGGAGTCCCTGCCTCAAACAGCTTACAATCTAAGTATTTACACCCCTCTAATTTACATGGTGTGGACATTTAACCCTTAACACCCTGCTTTCATGATCATTGCTGCATAAGAAAGAAACCCAATATTAAATAAACCCCCTTATCAGTGCAAAAGGACTTGTGTTTCAATGTGTTGCAAGCCCAGCTGGCACTAAAAGTTTAATAGTGCTGCAGCATCTCACTACATGTTGAGCATCGTTTCACGGATGTCATTTTCCCCGACCCGGCCCCATCTGAAGGAGTACGAGGCCGCATCATGTCACAAAGGCAAAACTGGAGCATGGCTCTACAGGGGGATTTCAATATTTTTGTTCTAAAACATGAAGCTTAGGCGCTCGTCGACACAAAATAAATTAAACACACTTTACTTTCCCAATGGTTTCAGTAAAACGAGGAAGTACAAATGTAAATACATTCCAGTCATGAACAGTTTGGGATTGGTGGTTTTGGGGGCTGGGGGAGGGAGGGGTCTCCCTTTCCAAACAACAAATTCAGATTAAACCCTTCATTGTTGGGGAGAGGCTGCACTAATTTGTGGGCCCAGCCAGATGGGGAGGATTAATCCACTAACTAAACATCCCAAACTATACAACGGGGGAAGCTGTGAGATGCATAGAGTCCCAGTAAGGTGCAACGCTCAAGGAATGCTTCACTGGTTCCTTTACTCCTGTGCAATTACCCGCAGACATAAATATACAGTACAGTAACATCCACACACAAGTAAACAATCCTTCACATGAGTAAATGAGCTCTAGGGGGAAGGTCTTTGCTCCGAGATGAGCCTGATGGCTCAACAACAATTTAAATAAAGTGCATACTTTGCAAATCAAAGCAAGAGAGAACGGTCATGACAGTGATCCCAAAACCACCAGCTCAAACTATGCTTTTCAAGGTTTGGAGGTGGTCACTGCAGTAGTGAATTGAGCTGGAATTTAGAGTAGGGTTTTCTTTTACTAGAATAGTGCATGAAAAGAGAAAGTAAAAAAAAAAAAAAGAGGAAAAATGACACCGAGTTGACATCGCTTCAGAGCCAGAAGGGTCTGCAAGACACTGCAGCTCCGTTGGTACTTAATATATTTAACTACATTATACTCAAGCATTTTTCTCACACGTCAGACAGAATGCTGCTGCCCTTTGCCCTTTGCTCATGCTCAGTGGGTTGGCTGGCCCAGGACATGAGTGCTCTCCACACTAACCCGGAGTTAGCCGACTCGGGGTGCTGGAGTGGCATTTAAATCAGCATTGAATTGCCGTGACAAATGTAGACGTGATCAGCTTTGATATCACAATCCGGTTCCACAATAGTGGCGCCTCATTGCAGCGAATGCGACCTCTGAGCTTTTTAATTTCTTAGAAATAAAAGTATATGAAAAATGTGTGGTTAACGGAGAGAAGCAATCCAACATCTCGGCTGGTTAAAAACGAAAATACACCAGAATAACCTCTTCTCGCCAATTATCTATTGTCCTTCAACCCTGCAGGGTCAAATGAGGCCTGTGAGGCTCCACAAAACAATGCGTTGCAGGGTGAATGTGTTCATTGAGAACCTTGCTTGGCTCTCCCAAAGCAAAGACCTTCAAACGTTTTGGGTTGCCATTAAGTTATTAATACAAATTACAATATTGTTACATCAGTGCATTAAATGCAATCTGCTCTTCCTTGCTCCCTTCATCTGGTCACAAGATCTGCAGCTGGCTCTACCCTTCAATGTAAGAACAACCTTTCGACGTTGTATCTGGCATCCACTTCACTGCCACAGGGCAGTGTCCATTTTCCGATGGCCTGTGACACACTGCTGCAGTTACTACAAGGCCTACAGATACCAGGATAAAATAAATAACTTACATTGCAAAAACCTCAAACCCCTTACCCTCCAGCCTTTAAATCCTCCCAGGTTACGAGTGCGAGCAGGATGGCCAGGCATGCTTGGAGTACCCACTAGGGGCACCTTTTGTTCTCACGCTGTCACCTTGCCTTTGCAGCGCAGCCTGTACCATGAACTGGTTTACTGCCAGAGGAGCCTTACCATACGTTGCATGATGAGGGGATTTCACATGCCGCAGGCAGTAAACTGGTTAATGTTACAAACGGCTCTGATTTCCTGGGACAGTGTTCCCTTCAGACGGTACGTGTGATGTGGCCATGAGCAGAGGGGTCTGCTGCAGTAGCAAAACTCCCCCTCCTAACAAAAATAAGAAAGAAAAAAGACACACAGAGCAATTTCTTTTCCCTCCACAGAACTCCCAGCACCAATTAAAATCTAATTGTGCATTGAAATGAATACAATCCCCTGCAGCAATGGACACCACTTCCAGTTTGACCAGCCCCTATCGTCACTGTAGGACATCACAAGACATGAGTTCTGCTGTGCCATATATTTTGGACAACATGGATGGGGGATGCACAGCCAGAACGCTCAGCAATGGCATCAGGTTCTGCATTCTCTAAGGTCAAAGAGCTGCAGAGGATGGACAGAAAATCTTAGTGTAATGCCCCAATTCAACCACCTCATCCCACACCAGGAATCCCAACCATGGTAGTGTCACAGTGCGGCCCCAGGCACAGCAGGTACCACGGGGCTGGAGAAGAGACCGAGGAAGCTGTACCTATGGATCCTCCTATCGTCCTGTAGCAGTGTTAGCAGCACATCAAGGGGGTAATGGGAGGGAAAGCTCCAACCTGGGGAGAGCTGAAGGTTTCCGAAAAGGTCCCCAAAGTGAAAAATGTGAGGGGAGGAAAAAAGGAACGCATTTCTGACAGACGCATTACGCCAATGACACTAGAAACTGCTGGGGAAAGGGGTAAACGGATCCAGAAGAAGAGAGGAATCACGCGATTCCGTTTCTGTCTTTTCTTCCATTTGTTCGGCCACATGCGACAAGTCGGGGGGGAGAGAGGGGTTCAGCACAGAAGGGAAGAGGAGCTGGGAAAGGTGGGAAAAGCCACGGATTTACAGACAAGAGAAACCGTCAAGAATCACATAGGGGTGAGGGGGGGGGGGTAACGCTTCCTATCTGAAGGCGACGGGAGACAGGGGGCATCTCAGTACTTCATGGACAGAGAGCGGCGTCTTGCCAGCTTCGACCTGCAGAAACACACAGGACCAAGCAATTAATGAGCTGCAGAAACACACAGGACCAAGCAATTAATGAGCTGCAGAAACACACAGGACCAAGCACTTAATGAGCTGCAGAAACACACAGGACCAAGCACTTAATGAGCTGCAGAAACATACAGGACCAAGCACTTAATGAGCTGCAGAAACACACAGGACCAAGCACTTAATGAGCTGCAGAAACACACAGGACCAAGCACTTAATGAGCTGCAGAAAGTCACGTTAAAGGTATATGGCTACAACCGAGGGAAAACCTACAAGGAACTACTGTAGCACTTCGTAACGGAGCCCTCTCCAAGCGTGTTTTATCCCCAAATCTTGCAGAGTGCAGTGTTTCTCAACCTCTTTCCACTACTTGTATGATCCGACTGCTGAGGCACACAACTCGTTTATCAAAAATTCACCTAACTCAGGGGTTCACAACGCCAGTCCTTAACACCCCCCCTAACAGGCCAGGATATCCCTGCTCCAGCACAGGTGGCTCAATCAGTGGTCGAAGACAGAGCCACATGTGCTGAAGCAGGGATATCTTGAAAACTTGACCGGTTATGGGGGAGGAGATCTTGAGGACTGGAATTGAGAGCCCCTGACTTAAGTACTTAACTAATCAGAAATGGAAATGTAACAATCAGTTACAATTAAATATGACATTGACAATGAATGTTATAACTATTTATAAAGTTAACTGAAAATTCTCCTTTGACTATTTTAACAATCTTTCAGCAGCCATAAAGTCCTTGGATGCCAGGAGGGACGCATCATGAAATGTTATGCTACAAGTGGCTTTCACATGGGGCAGCTTTCAGGCTTAGTCTGAGGTCCCCCTGGGTAACATGCATGCTGGTTGAGAAACACTGCCTCAGTGTAATGTTAACTCTGCATTCCAACTACTATGTCCTGCTGTGCACCATAGCCTGTGTGTGCTGGTCTGGCCAGGGCTTACCGTATCGTGCCAGCGAGCAGAGGATTGAAGGCGTACAGCCAGTCGTTCATATCTTTATCATTAATGGCCTGCAGCAGGATTCCGCGGTGCTTTGTGCATACAGCAAATATGTTAGGGCTCTGAAATGTAAAAGAAGCAGCACATCAATTAGACTGGATATGGCATGGCATATACCAGTATGACAGGGGTGGCCAACTTCAGTACTCAAGGGCCAACAACAGGCAGGATATTAAGGATATCTCTGCTTCAGCACAGGTGGCTCAATCAGTGGCTCAGTCATTGACTGAGCCACCTGTGCTGAAGCAGGGATATCCTTAAAACTTGGCCTGTTGGGGGCCCTTGAGGACAGGAGTTGGCCACCCCTGGGATGGTGCATATGAAAAACACAATAATGACACAAGTAAAGACAAGAGAATAGAAAGGTACAGGATAAACTGATCTCACTAGAATCACGCTGCTTGACATGTGGGTGGCTATTTGACATGCTGCTTGACATGTGGATGGCTATTTGACATGCTGCTTGACATGTGGATGGCTATTTGACATGCTGCTTGACATGTGGATGGCTATTTGACATGCTGCTTGACATGTGGATGGCTATTTGACATGCTGCTTGACATGTGGATGGCTATTTGACATGCTGCTTGACATGTGGATGGCTATTTGACATGCTGCTTGACATGTGGATGGCTATTTGACATGCTGCTTGACATGTGGATGGCTATTTGACATGTTGCTTGACATGTGGATGGCTATTTGACATGCTGCTTGACATGTGGATGGCAATTTGACATGCTGCTTGACATGTGGATGGCTATTTGACATGCTGCTTGACATGTGGATGGCTATTTGACATGCTGCTTGACATGTGGATGGCTATTTGACATGCTGCTTGACATGTGGATGGCTATTTGACATGCTGCTTGACATGTGGATGGCTATTTTCTAGGTCTAAAAACAGAGTCTGAAAGTCACACTGACCTTGACCATGGCTTGCTGGTCCTCACTGTACTCCACCTGAGCAGTGGACAAGTTAATGAGGCCCCTCTCCACTGGGTCCTTGTCACTGTTGTAGATGAAGACATATGGGCGTCGTACCACCACAAAGTGCTTAGCCCATGAATGGGACAGAGGCTCCTTGAAGCTCAGATAACCCTTCTTGGAAACCACCGATCTACGGACACAGACAGAACACACCAGGCTCAGTCTCACAGGAGTGTTTTATAGGGACGTGGAGGGGTAGTGTGTGTTTCTATCTGAAGCAAAACACTATGGCCCATATTTAGTAAGAGGTTCTATTCCGGGGGTGGCCAACTTTAGTTCTCAAGGGCCACCAACAGGCCAAATATTAGGGATATCCTTGCTTCTGCACATGTGGCACAAAGACACAAAGATAGCCATTGATTGAGCCACTTGAGCGAAGTAGGGATATCCTTAAAAGTTGACCTGTTGGTGGCCCTAGAGGAATGGAGTTGGCCTCTCCTGTTCTATTCCATAAGCCACCTTCAAGCGCCATAAGACACTGTACAGCCCATTGAAGTGAATGGGCATTAGGAGGTCTAAATGGAAAACTACCGCTTGGTATATATATAGCCTACAGTTCATATTTACTAGGCGGTAGTTCTGGCACAGGAAAACACCATATGGTGAATGGGCCATTAGGTACCTTCTGGTCATGCTGAAATCTGTCTGTACCAGTCCTTAATGTCTAATGGTCGGCCCAAGTGACTTAAGTACCTGTACTATATTGCAAGTTCCTGGCATAAGCTTGCAAATATAATCTGTACAAATGGTGGCTTACCCAGGCCGGATCTCTTCAATGTCCGGTACTAGATTAAGAAACTCGTTCTTTCCCGCGCGGGCCAGGTACGAGTTCTCCACGGTTGGCACCATGTGGAATTGTTCAAACTCTGTACAAGGACTGGAGGCACGGGAATTCGCTTCAGGAGTCCTGCAATACACAGGCACAGTCACTTGTAAGTTACAAGGGGACAACAGAGACAGAAGTGTTCCGCAGTCCCGGGTTTCACACTCACTTCTGATCCATGGAGCTACATCTGGAGTCTGCCAGCGATGGGCAGGTTGAGGAAGGTGTGAGAGTAGCGCTGCTGAAGCTGGAGACAGAGGGGTCACGTCCGATAGGCGAGATGTCAGACAACTGTAAGAAAAGTTAACCGTGGTTGGTCTACAGCAGGGGTGGGCAACTCCACTCCTCAAGGGCCACCAACAGGTCAAGTTTTAAGGACACCCCTGCTTCAACACAGGTGGCTCAATAAGTGTCTCAGTCTTCGACTGCACCACCTGTGCTGAAGCAGGAATATTCTGAAACTCTGACCTGTTGGTGGCCCTAGAGGACTGCAGTTCCCCCACCCCTGGTCTACAGCAAACCACCAAAAGTAGCAGAGTGGCATAGGTATGTCATAAGTGAAAGGGTTCTGGGATTTCAAACGTTAATATTTCTATAGGGATAGCTGGACAAAAAGCCACTCAAGAGAAAAAATACCTGTATATACGGAGAATTATGGCTATGTAGCACCCTTAACAGAAATGCGTTACTCTCTTAGCAGACGATAGCTTTTTACTTCCAGCTAAGACTTCTCTCTTTACAATTCTAGCACAACCAACGAAACCAAGGGCATTATACAGCCGACTGGGATAGGACAAAGGGGCTGGGGTCCTGCCTACCTTACAATCACTGATGCTGTTGTACACCTGGTTCAGCTCTCGGTTAAACGTGTGAGTGAGCAGTTGCAAACACTGAAAGAGAGGTAATCGGAGGCATTACAGGTTTATTGGGTTACTTGCTGCTCTGAAGTATGCGCCAGGATTTAATAAAAAAAAAGTTAAACCATACAATGAACAGGAAACCACTATTACAGACATGTTTCAAGACGGCTACAAACGTTCTCTAGGGTTACAGGACTATTTCACCTTGGTGGCCAGCTCCTTCTCGCGGTCAACGAGGCTCTCGACATCAGTGGAGTCGTATCCGCTGCTCTCGCTAGGGGTGACCGCACTTTCAAAGGTGGTGGTGGAGATCTGGGAGGAGATGCTGGTGGAAGTACTGAGGGTGCCGCTACTCAGGCTGGGAGAGATGGATTCACTCAGGGACTTGGGAATATTGTCACCAAGCTGCTCTCTCAGCAAAAGGAAGTGCCGTGTCTTCTCCACCTGGGGGAGACAGCATGAAATCACCAAATGCACCCCACACCCGAAGGTCCACAAGCAGAACCAGATCAGGTCAGCTTTATCTTAGCCCAAACACTTTTTGCATCTGAGCTACTGTTTTAAGCAGCAGGGATCTGCATTCAATAGCGTCATACTGTAGGTAAATGTAATTACTGTAGGGATAAAATAAGTGCTACCAGAGGTTGATACAATGTCATTGCCACATTAGTAAGGTTACTAGAAGGCAGGGGGTCTCCACTTCAGTCCTTAAGTTCCCCCAACAGGTCAGGTTTTAAGGATATGCCAGCTTTACGGGGTCTTAAGGACTGGAGTTGAGTACCCTGCTATAAAGTAACATGACAACGTTGGTGCATCCTGATATCTGCGTCTGCTAAAGTACTTCTTCAAATGAGCAGAGAGAACTCTTATTTTAACAATTTTCCACTTGGCCTTAAAAAGGAACAACAAATCATTCTCCATTTACTGTCCCACACTCCTGCTTGTAGGTATTAGCCTCCCAAGCGTCTCCCTTCAACTGTGCCCTACACTTAGTCTTTTCCTTCTCTTCACCTCATGCAAGAGTTCCATCTTTTCCAGCTCCCACTGGTGCTCCAGGATCAGGCTGTCTCCACGGGGCCTCCAGCCTGCCAGGTTCTCCTCCCCCCGGACGTAAGCCACCGACGTGTCCAGGATCTTTCGTCTCCTCCGCTGCATACCTAATGGGAAATAGGTCAGCGAAGACACGGTCATGCATGGGTGTACGCTATGAACTCTCTCCGAGAGCTGCGTGGAAACAGAAGCACAATGAAGTCCCTGCCAAGGTATTTACAGCTCAAAGTCAGAACTAGCTTTCCCTACCACTCGCTATTAAGGCTCCAAGGCTTACATGGATCATTCACACACGTGTAACACGCAATGGGTTGGTTGATTTCGGTCTATCTGCACAATGTGAGGGCACAGACAATGGGAGGTTTGAATACGGCTCTCTTTATTTACACAGCTACAATAATACATAGAAGGACTTACCAGGGCTCCCCGTGTCGGCCATTTTGCACAGGCTTAGCTCATAGATCCCTGTCACTCTGTTACTGTAATGAGAGAGAAATGGGATGAGATCCCAGCAGGGGCAGACTTGCCAGGGGAGCAGGGAGGAAATTGTGTGTGTGTGTGTGTGTGTGTGTGTGTATGAATGGTATGGTGTGTATGTGTGAATGGGTTCTCTGGCTTTGCATCTGATTCCCATGCTGTGCTTGTAAAGCTGTGTTAACAGCGAGCATTATCTTATATGGGCTCCAAGTAACAATGGTTTTTCAGACAAAAGGCGACACGTTGTGTGCCCATTTGCATGTAATTTCCCAGAATCCCTTGCTGCAGTGGGAGCACTGTATGCTGGGGATAATGGTGAAAGGCGGGGTTGCAGACCTGCCTAAGACATGTGCATGTGCGCACAAGTGATCTTTTTATTTGCTATATGCAATACGGCTGAGGTTTCTTGTTGCCTTTTTCACCCACCATAACTTAAAACACACACACACACACGTCTGTGTACGGCGCATGTATCTGGTGTGCGTCTGTGTACGGCGCATGTATCTGGTGTGCGTCTGTGCCCGGCGCATGTATCTTGTGCGTCTGTTCCTGGCGCATGTATCTTGTGCGTCTGTTCCCGGCGCATGTATCTGGTGTGAGTCTGTGCCCGGCGCATGTATCTGGTGTGTGTCCGTGCCCGGCACATGTATCTGGTGTGTGTCCGTGCCCGGCGCATGTATCTTGTGCTTCTGTGCCCGGCGCATGTATCTGGTGTGCGTCTGTGCCCGGCGCATGTATCTGGTGTGCGTCTGTGCCCAGCGCATGTATCTGGTGTGCGTCTGTGCCCGGCGCATGTATCTGGTGTGTGTCTGTGCCTGGCGCATGTATCTGGTGTGCGTCTGTGCCCGGCGCATGTATCTGGTGTGCGTCTGTGCCCGGCGCATGTATCTGGTGTGCGTCTGTGCCCGGCGCATGTATCTGGTGTGCGTCTGTGCCCGGCGCATGTATCTGGTGTGCGTCTATGACCGGCGCATGTATCTGGTGTGCGTCTGTGCCTGGCGCATGTATCTGGTGTGCGTCTGTGCCTGGCGCATGTATCTGGTGTGCGTCTGTGCCCGGCGCATGTATCTGGTGTGCGTCTGTGCCCGGCGCATGTATCTGGTGTGCGTCTGTGCCCGGAGTGCAGAACCGCTCTTACCAGTCAGGGGATTTGGAGTATCCGCTGCCAAAGAGATTGCGCAGGGACCGTGGAGGGGAGATTTTGGCGTCCCGGGAGTAGAAGATCATACACACGTCCTTGGTAATGACTGCCGGCTGGATGCAGTGATCAAGCTGGTGGCACAATTACAAATCAATATCATTATAGTTCTAGTAATATTTACGATTATAATGCTCTGTTCTTCTTGGATCAGCCAACTCCCACTTTTCAAATGAACACCACTGAGATTAAGCTCAGACTGCCTCAGCCAACTGTGACTATGCGGACACTCCAGCTTGTGCTTTGTGGCCACCCAAAAGCACCGCGGCAATAAACCTACACGGCAAAAGTGCGTGTGCAGATCTTGTGCGACTGACTATATACAAATTGGGGATGTTTATAGGAACCAGTTCCATAGAAATGACAGGAGAGGTGGTAGGTAAGGAAACAAGTTACCAAATTGGGTATATTTACATATAAACAGTATGGAAGTGACAGAGTGCCACGCAGTGTGCACCTGGGCGAGTATGGGTACTGGATGCAGTGAGCATGTGTGGGAAGGACCTGTGTGTATTAGGGAACGTGTGTGTTTGCACATAAAGTAATTATGCAAGGATCTGTGAAGTTTAAATGTGTGTGTCAGATTCGACAGGCATGAGTGAGTGGGTTTGCCAGTTAATTTTATTCAATGAAGGCATAAGGCAGGAGTGGCCAACTCTAGTACGGAAGGACCACCAACAGGTCAGGTTTTAAGGATACTCCTGCTTCAGCACAGGTGGCTCAATCAGCCACCTGTGCTGAAGCAAGGATATCCCTAATTCCTGGCCTGTTGGTGGCCCTTTAGGACTGGAGTTGACTACCTATGGCATAAGGAGATGTGGGGAATGGATACCTCTAGATACGCGGACAGCGTCATAAAGATCTTCTCTCCATAGGGAGTTACTCTGTTCAGGAGCAGGGAGTTATGCAGGGAGCTGTCCCACACAGCCTCAAAACGGTAGAAAGTTCTAAAGGGTAGGAGCAAACATCATTACATGTCATCGGCATAGAACATCACAAATACAACACAAAACACACACCTCTTCCCAACAAAAAACACACAAACAGACAGGTTTGCAAGACACTGAAAGTCTCTAATACAAGCTGGAGTTCTAGATTTACATTGGCTGCAACTCCTTTAATCTTGAAGGATATGAGGAGGAGACATTTAGGAGCAATACCCTAAAAGTTCATTCTACAGCGCACGGTCTACGAAAGGGTTGACTAACAGCAGAGAGCACCTTGTGCCAGGCAGACGTGAGCGCTAAGAGAAAGGCAGTGGAGGTGATGTGGAACATAAAGATTCTTAGATCTGGCACAGAATGCTTCATGTGCAAGGGGAAGGAGAAGCAAAAACAGAAAATACCTAGGCATGTCCTTATCAAGAAACAGCCTGTAAGACACAGAAGAAGAAGAAGAAGCTGCCATTAGTGACAGACGGACAGGAACACAAAACGGAGGGGAACCAAGAGCAGAGATAGAGAGACGAGCAGAGACAGGGAGGGGAAGAAATGAAAACCAACTCAAATCCAACTTAAAATAGTACAGCGAGAATGAGAGCAAAGCCACACATCCCTTCCCACATAGTTGTTTTGGTAGTCTACCAAATCTGTATTCAGGTGATTAAGGGAGTAGCCCTTACCCAGAAACCCTTTGCACTACAATCTGTCACGTTTTCCTCCGTAGTATTGCAAAGATCCCCCCTTTCCTCTGTTAATCTACTCCTAAAACTCCAATGCATGCCCTTTCCTCGCCCATCTAGATTATTGTAACATACTGACAACAGGCTTCCAGCCTCAGAACTTTCTCCTTTCCAATCTATCCAAAATTCTGTTGCTAGAATAATTTCACTTTCTCCCAAAACAGTCTCCGCTCAACCCCTCTCCTGGCTTCCCATCAAATTTCCGATCACCTACAAAGTTCTTCTCCTTACCTTCAAGGCTCCCCACTCATCTGCTCCTCCCTACATATCCGCTCTGATCTCTCGTTATGCCCCATGCACATAACGGTCTCCTTTCATCTCTACTGTTTTCTCTCGCCTTAAAACTTTTTCCCTCACTGCCCCTTCCTTACCTGTGGAACTCCCTCGCATTTCGTATACACCAAGCACCGTTCCTCCCAACCTTTAAATCAAACCTTAAAACTCCCCATTTAAATAAAGCTCCCAAAAGCCTGTACTCATGGCTGCTGTCCCACACCTGCAGTCGCTCCTAGCAATGACTGCCATCTACTGCACTTCTTCCCTTACCTACATACCACTTAGATTGTAAGCTCTCCGGGGCAGTGATTTTCTTTGGTCTGATTTTTGTTCATTGCTCTTACTGTATTATAATTCCCTGTACTGTATTGTCTCTCTTGTAAAGTGTTGAGTACAACTGTGGGCGCTATATAAATCCATACATACATACATACATACATACATACAACAGAGAATATTTTGCCACCATGGATCCCTGCAGCCATTACCTGCTGGAGCTATGAGATGATCTCAAGTATTTGGCTGAGATAATATTCAGAGAAAGGACAGCGTCTGCGGCAGCTTCATCCACCTCCGCTTTACTGCGAACTCTCCCTGATTAGGTGAGATGGGAAAAGAGGAGACTGTGTCAATGACAAGCGACAGCCATCACTGCAACAAAAATCCTGCTAGAGAAAACAGACGCTATGTGCATCTCCAACAGGCAAGAAGCCCAGGCCCTAGGAAACAAGACACTCACCGACCACCAGCTCTCGGACATCCTTCCAGTGCAGCTCATTCCCCTTCTCATGGATAATGGTGACTGTGATCCTGCGCTGGATGCCCTGTCACAATCAACATACAGTTAGTACATCCGCAACCCGCCTAACCTTTTACCTTCATATTGCCAGGTGGACTTGAAGGGAAAATGGGGGCAGGTCAGGACCACGTCATAGAAAGAGGTGATGCATGTAACCAGGATTTTCCCTTACAAGAGAAACCCACTCATATGAACAGGCTCTTCCTAGTCTGATCTTAGAGTATGAGGAATAAAAAAATAATAATGATGAGACCGATCAAAAACTGTGCTGTGGACCAGCTTCTTACCTGGTGTAGCAGGAAGGTTCCCTGGCAGGACTGACCTCCAGTGTGATCGACGACAGCTGGGATGTACCTGGTTGGATAGATGGCAGGATTGTCAGCTACCGATCCTGCCCACCCTTCATCCCGCAGTGATTCGCTCCGACTGGGTGCCATTCTTTCTGCTCAGCACTGTGCATCTTTACCCTCCATCCCAACCCCACTCTATTTTGACTTACTCTCCAGTTGGCTCCAATTCGCTGATCTCAAACCACACCAGCAAGTCGTATTTGCTGACACTCTGTCCCAGACTTGGTTTGCTCAGCGGATTTAGCTTGGTGGCTGCAACTGCAACACAAATGCAGGTGGTTTAGCTCAGTGCGTACTCTGCTACAGTATGACGGTGGTCACCAACTGGGGAAGAATCTACACACGATAAAATAATCACTACTACAATGCAGGGCAAAGTGCTACTAACCATCGCGTTTGGGAGCCCTTTCCGGCTGACAGTTGGGTACTGGCAGAAAGAGAAAAGATGGCAGCTGGTCGGCCCTGTCCTGGAGTGAGGTGGAGAGCACGTGAGCGTGCTCGGAGAGCTCGTCCAGCATCGTCACACTGACATACCCAGACATCACGTACCTGACCAGTTTTATCCTTCTCTCACCAGCTGATAAGAGGGGGTGGGTGGGGGGAGGGGGAGAAGTTGAAGGCAGCATGCAATGAGAGAGGGGGGCCAAAGACAGATGAGGGGGAGGTCAAAGTGAAAGGAAGAATCCAAGAGAGTGGGGGGGGGGGGTTAGGGTGGGGGGGGGAAGAGAGGAAGGGGATGAGGGTGGTATCATCATGCAGCAATGGGGTGCGGGACCAAGAAAAGAAAGAAAAAAATAAATACATGCAAAGGAATGCAAGGAGTCCCAGGTGTGGTCTGGTACAAGGACCTCCACGTTTCAATTAGTGTTGACCCTGCTGTTTATTTTCCCGTTCTCCCTTTTCCTTTCAGAGAGTGGATTCATGTCCCTGAAGTGCAAGCTTTCCCTGCAAGACTCTGGCCCTTATGGTTCACATACACAAACCAGATACTTACCCGGCTTAGAAAGGGGCATCGGAGAAGGAAAGTAACGACGAGACTGCTGAGGTGGGCTGTTAGAGGAGAGAACAATAGCAATGGTTATATCTTCCAGGTCCTATTCCACCCTCATTTTCTGTAGAACCCAAAACCCCCATACACACCCTTGATTGAGAACCTCAAATTTATTCCCCTTTTCCCATGTTCCCCACCTTAGATCCAGGCCTTGCAGGTGCATTGGATGCTGCTGGTAATGTCCAAACACTTCAAACACTATGGGCTTGGTCTTTATATATTCTGTGAACGATTCTGTCACCTCTACTGCAATCTGGGAAGTCACAGAACAGAGTGTGAGTGCACAGGGATAACGCAGGCAGGTGAGAGAAGGACCTCTGTGGAGTCCAAGCACAGATCAAGTATGCACTACCACAGAAAGGGACCTCGCTCAGATCGCTTCAACCAGAAGCCCCCATCACTATTGTGCTGCACTGCCCAGCATTACTTAAGAATGCTTGTTGGCATTCCAGCGGGTAATCACCCACACACTACTGCACTGAACCTAGTCAGTGAAATTCAAAAGCATCCAATCACAAACATTTGTGCATCAGCAGAAACAAAAACCTCTTGAACAGGGAACCGTAATAGTTACTTAAATGTTGGTGAAGCAGGAAACCTTCCACATATATGTATAAGCCTCGAACAGGCATGAAAAGGTCTTCTCTCTACCCCATTTGTATCTAAAGCCCTCTGCCGCCTTAAACCCTTCTCGCTGACTGCCCCACACCTCTGGAATGCCCTTCCCCTCAAGACCCGACTAGCACCCTCTCTATCCACCTTAAGACACACCTGCTTAAAGAAGCATATGAGTAGCACTGTGGCTAATACTATACACGATACATAAACCTTGGCCCCCTGCAGCTGCACTTACCAGAACGCCCTCCTACTGTCTCTGTATGTCCTCCCTAACTACCAATTAGATTGTAAGCTCTTTGGAGCAGGGACTCCTCTTCCACAATGTTACTTTTATGTCTGACGCACATATACCCATGTTCTGTTATTTATATTATTTGTTATTTATATGATTGTCGCGTGTATTACTGCTGTGAAGAGCTATGTACACTAATGGCGCTATATAAATAAAGACATACATACATCCAAATGACACGGAGTCACATACACATTACAATACTTTCTGAACACAGGCATCAGCAGTGCTACAGACAGACACGCATTCCCAGCTTTGAGCTCTGATATTTACATTCTGCACGTGGTAGAATCCCAGAGGAGTTCCTCTGCCATTGTTTTTCAGTGGCTCTGTTGAAAAGGCCTCATCATGCCGGTGTAAAAAGCTGAAACAGACAAAATAGAGGTCAGAGATGGCAACACACAGAGGCTGCAATATGCACCTACAGTCGCTCAAAGGAAAAACATCCGATACCAAAACGCTATTTCCTTCTTCACAGAACAACTCTAGGAAAGGTGTACGTTTCATTGTGTGTGGCCACATTTTTAGGGAATAAAGTAGAAAAACAAGACAGACAGCACACGATACAAATAGCAGAGTAACACTCACAATGTGTAGTGACATTCAGCGCACATTAAGCAAAACACGTTGATAGTGAAAAACCCTTCCAGATGAAAGGCCGTGCGTGAGCCTGAAACGTTGTTTTTATGTGCGACACTTTTCCTTTGAAATAAAGGCAACATATCTTTTTCACGATCAATTTGTTTTAGTTAATGTGAGCTGGATACACTACGAATTGGGAGTATGACTCTGCTATTGGGATCGTGTGCGGTCTCTTTTCCGTTTTTTTCCGGGCATTGCTGGGCTCACTTGAACTGGCAGAAGATGTCTGCATATTCAGGGAGAATGCCGCTGGCTTGAAGCACGGTCACTCGGAAGGTGAAGACACTGCCGATCTTCAAATGCTCCCCCACATCCTCAGAGAATCCTTCCATCATCATCTTTCCATCCAGCAGGCTCCCCGACTTCATGTCTGTGGGGGGACAGCAGGTGTGTTAGGCCTGGGACATAGTACGGTGAGCCTCGCTGAGCCGCGCTGAGCAGATGCACTTACCCCCTGCATCTGCCATCAGCGCGGCTTTAGCAGCCGCTTCCGCATGTGCGGAGGCTCAGGTATTTTGGAGAGACAGGCAAATTTTAAATTTGCCGCTCAGGGAAGCGGAGGAGCGGTCACGTGACCGCTCACATCCAATGGGAGCGAGTGACTAGCCCCGCCTCCGATCCGCCTCCCCTCACGCCTCCGCCCCGCCCCCAAAGCGCACTCGCTGCCTCGCCTGCCAGGACACAAAGAAGCTCCAGTTTGAGCAGGAGCGCTGATCAGCGCGGCCCGAGGCACCATGCCCGAGGCCTAAGGCTGAGTCCCTGCTGCCGCTGACCGCACTCATGCTTGAGTGGTGACGTCTTCAAGCATGAGCGTTCTGTTGTCAGAGCGGGGGGCGTGGCTATGAAGGGAGGAGGCGTGTCATTGCTGGTGTGTGTGTGTGTAATAAAGCAATAAAACACTTTGCAACACCGGAGCCTGAGCTGCCACCTCTCTCCGCTCAGCCCCCCGCTGCCCCCCTCTCTCCGCTCAGCCCCACCACTTCCACCTCTCCACTCAGCCCCCCGCTGCCCGCTATCTCCACTCAGCCCCCCGCTATCTCTACTCAGCTCCCCGCTGCCCCCTTCCCTGCTCAGCCCCCCCCACTGCCCCCACTCAGTCCCCCCGCTTCCATGTCTCTCTGTTCAGGCCCTCGCTTCCACCTCTCCGCTCAGCCCCCCGCTGACCCCCTCTCCCCCCACTCTCAGTCCCCAGCTTTTAAGTCTCTCTGCTCAGCCCCCCCGCTTCCACCTCTCTCTGCTCAGCCCCCCACTTCCTCACTCTCTGCTCCCCCGAGCAGAGAGAGGTGGTCATGAGACCCTGCTCTGCGCTCGAAAGACTCTCCCTCGTTTCCCCAAGCACCAAGCTTGGGAGAGCGCGGGCGCACCGCGTGAGCACGGACGGGAGGATCAAGAGTCAAACAGGTAACAGCGCCAAGCGCGGTCAGCACCAGCAGGGACTCCGCCTCATCTGTCTTGGGCACCGTGTGCTCACATCAGGCCCATTCCCAACACTTGCCAAATTCAGCCACCCGGTTCATCTCCTCCAGAGGAGTAACGGTCTCGGAGTTCTGACCCTGTCCTTCAACAATACGCAACTCTTCCAGGGACAGCCCTGCGCGGGTGAGAACCGCCGAAGTGTAGTCATTCTGCGGAGACGAGAGGAAGAAACGGAAAGGCAGAAGTGAATAACCCACAGAACGATAAAACATCCTCTCATATATTTTCAATTTCTCTGATTCACTTCAGTTCACAGTTGCACCTACCTCTCATTATCAATTGCATTATTATTATTAAGTCTATACACATTTAGTATGGTTTAGTTGATCACTCCCTTACTCCCCGCTTTCTGTGTAGCCTTTCATATACAAACGTCTTATGTACGTATAACACTGCTTTATCGCTCAAGAGCTGTAATCAAGACTCCGGTCATTCAGTGGGACAGTGGGTCACGGTCGCTATATGAGATTATGGGCTAAACCTGGTTTTATGGTATTCACAGAACTAATTTCCATGCAGACTTGGTGAGCCGGGTCTCTTTAAGTACTGTCCCATGCCAAGAAAATATGTTGACAAATGTATCTGATGATCTGTGACCTGTTTAATCTACTTCAACCAAAGCATTCGCCATGACATAACTCCGGGGTGGCCCTTCCGGAAGTGGGCGGAGCAGGCAGGAAGTGCCACCCCGGGGTTAGAACTGGACGACACCAAACGTTGGTTACTTTAACAACCTAAAGGCATATTACTAATACACACAATGTGAGCTGATACACTATATGGTTATAGAATTTATATCTATATATACAGTATTACACTGTGTGTGTCTATTTCTCTATATCCACATAATATCCTGCTGCCCGTAAGATATTGGGAATATCCTGCCGTCAGAGACCATATAAGAAGTACCCTGACTCCCGACGTTTCCCTACTACAGTCTGGTTAAACTGATTAACCGAGATGCCTGCTTTTTCTTACTAAATGTGAGTGCATTACCATCTCTATCTATATCGAATACATACAGAATTACACTATTGTGTTTTCTCTTTTATTTTTATATCCTCTGGATGTGAGTGCGCATTGCATCCTCCTACTCTACGCCATCCCTAGTGGTTGAAGAACCCCCTTATCACCCTCTGCTGCACCCACCAATTTCTGCTACATCTTTAAATTGGGACTATAAGTATCCTATTTATATTTACAGTATATTTTTGCGCTCGTTTTCCTGTTTTTTATTCACTTGTGAAAGGACTCGCCCCTCATCTGAGGATCAGATACATTGGGCCATACGGAATAAGCAGTCCGACTCTATAGTACGCCTTCCAGTAACAGTCAGTGAATGTGGTCCCTTATGGCCCATGCAAGTGAACAAGCTGGGAAGTGTCGTACGGGTAAGACCATCTAGTAAAACGGCCCTTTAAGTCACATTAACTCGGATGGGCCGTAATGTGGATTATAGCCCCAGAAGGGGCACTAAAACATAGCACTGCTTATTACATATGGCCCATTATGCCTTTTATTTTACATTTGAATTTTATTCAGCGTGGCTGTCAGTTTCTGCATTTCCATACATTAAAGGCAAGTAGAGCATCACCTTATTGAAGTAATCATTGTTAAACGAGATCTTGGCTGTGCCCGACTGTCGAATGCCAGATCCATAGTCTGGAGCTTCCTCATCAGCTGTGGAGAAAGAAAGGTGTACCCCTACTTTACTATAGTTAAGGGAGGGGGGGGGGGGGAGACTGTACATAGAGAGCCTCTGCATCATGCATCTATGATACTCGTGTAGTCCCAAACATGGGGAAGGAATTAGGAAGTACAGGAGCATAGATTCGATTTCAAGTGACGGTCAGAGAGCAAATGCAGGAACACGGGAAGGAGAGAACAGAACTAGAGGGATGCAAACAGGAGACGTAACGAGGAGATGAAGGGAAGAATACGAACCAGCTATCGCCTGCACAGCAACCCGCAGGAACCCACGTACTTCTCCCTTTTCGCTTACAATGGCCACTCGATGGACCAAAGGGACTGGGAAAAACAGGTTGCTGAGGTAAACAAATGCCCTGAAAGAGAGAAAAAGATGATATTGTTTTGTTACAGCCAGCAGGGAGACTAGATCTTCCTGGTACTGCTCTGGTTCCAGTCTCTGGTGACCAGCAACTATTATTCCAAAGGGGGCCAGATTCTAATTCAGGGGCCCTGACAATCACACAGCGATGAATGCCAACAGTGAAGCAGAGATAAGCACAACCCATGGCCTTCCTCTCGTAACGGATCTGTCTCGCCAGCTGCGTGGTAATGCACATGGCCTGGATGTAGGTTCAGACTACATATACATATACATTGATGGATACTCTGCAGCTAAGGCCGGGCATCATTTGTGAAGACTGCCGAGTATCGACACAAGTCTTCTAACCCAAACCTCCTTCAACTCATAGGATGTACAGAAACCACACACAAAAAAAAAACCGAGGTAACAGAACAACATATTCAAACGCAACATAAATACATTCTATGAGCAAAACAAATGCAATAATAAAGATTAATAAGCCATGTTATAACAAAGTAAAAAACTATACAAAAAATGACATTCAAAAGAAATATAAAACAGCTGCAAAAAAGGATGACTGCAAATGAAATCACCACCCCAGGATCCAGACCTCCAGTCATGCTTTTCCTGGGGGGGGGGAAGAGGTGCTCAGTAATACAGGGGAGAAGAAGATATGTATCCCCATAATAATATCCTCTTCTGTTGTGGTTTTAACCACCAGGGGGCATAAACATTTCATTTACACAGTACAGCTCAACCCCCTTATAACACTGAGCTTGGGGTCCAAAGAATCACATCGCGTTAGAAGCGGATCGCGTTAGAAATAAAGTACAATTGTATGCATTGTACAATAAAGAATTTAAAGATACCAATAATCGTGTTGTAAAGTATTCATAAATACAAAAGTTGGGAGCCATGCTTGCATCGCGTTAGAAGCGGAATTGCGTTGTAACGGGTTGACCTGTATATAATTTAGAGAGCTAATACACAAATAAGGTCACTCCAAAAAGGAACGCCCACAATTTGCATTTTGCATAAATAAATCGGTTATATTTATAGGTAGCATGTGCCTCTGTGGCACCTGCCACGACCCTTACCCAAAGCCAGGAGACGGAGGAGAGGAAAAAGGTATTAGCAGGGGAGGTTGGTGAGGTGATATGGCAAAAGGGACAGAAACTAAATATCAAACAGAAACCGCTACCCTTTGGTTTGTTTAAAAAATGTTTTTTAAATAAAATAATAATAATTATGGAGTGAGAATGGGGATAAGCGCCTGCCTCACGCCCTTCACACCCTCCTTTGTGACACCCCTACATGCTACAAGAGGCAGCGGGAAGGACAAGCTCTTATATCCCCCCCGGAGAGGAACAACAGGGCAGATAAATGAGGCTATAGGGGATGGTGAAGCTTAAAGAGAGAGAGAGAGAGAGAGAGAGAGAGAGAGAGAGAGAAAGAGATGCTGTTTGATAGCAGTGCAGTCCCACAAAGGAACACTATGATAAAACAGCATTAAAGAAGCATTTATTTTGGAAACACCAACTACAGTACACACACACACACGCACACGCACACGCACACGCACACGTGTGGTGTAAAAAGAAGAGAGAGCGGGACCCTACAGCGTAACAAGTAATTTAATAGGGGGGAAATGGGCAAAGGTCGGGAGAAGGAGCACTCACAATGTATATAATTATTACAAGCGATTTGTGAATACATCACCGCCAAACAGAAGGCGATCCCACGTGGGAGAGAAGCGGCGCGGCTCTGCAGACCGCTCACACGCCTGGATGGGAGAAGCGCCGTGCAAGGACGGGCTCAATAGTAATCCTAGACATGGTCCGGCCTTGACCGCGTCGCCACGTGATGACGTAATGCTGTTTTGTGAAGAGTCCTAACGCGTTTCGTTGCTCAAGGCGACTTCAGAGGGTTATCGAGGCCGGATCGTGTCTGGGATTACTATAGAGGCTTTTCCCCACCTTTGTCCATTCCCCCCTATTAAATTACTTGTTACGCTATAGGGTTGCGCTCTCTTCTTTTTCCCCTTATCTAGGTTTATCCTCAGGATCCGGTTTTATCCTACCCCCACTGCTGAGATTGGACTCCATCATCGTCTATTTATTGACTGGACAATTGGGACTGGTTTTTATAATGTTTCATGTTTGTTGTGTGTCTATTTATCTTGTCATAAGTATCATTATATGTATTTTTAGTTAATGCCCCTTTATTCGAATACTTCTTGCTATTCTAGTGAGATTGCATCAGTTGAAATATCCACCTTTATCATCACATTTTGTGATTATTAATAACTATTAATTGTAGCTACAGTACCTTGTTTCATACATACATACATACCTGTACCGTGTTAGCCGAGCTTTAATAATCAAAAAATGAATAGACGATACCGTTCTGTGGCTAACGAAATGCTTTTATTTGTGTGAGCTTTCGAGATACACTGATCTCTTCTTCCGGCGATGTTACAATGAATGAATGGGTTTTTACTTTAAAACAGTGCATACTGGAATGTGATCTGTGATTGAAGCTTATCCCTCCCCCTGTGCAGTATGCGTTTTATGACTTGAGGTGTTAAATGGTCCCTGAATGTTAGTGATGTAAGAGTGTGTATGTAAATTTGTAAAGCACCCACAGAGTATACAGCGCTTTACAAAAGGTGTGTGTGGAGTGGAAGTGTATATAGTGGTGTGGGTAGGTGTAGAAATGTAAGAGGGTGTTGCATTACTATAAGTGTGTGCAGATACTATGTGGTTCCTATTGGTCTATAGGGATGGTATTACATTGTGTATTTGTATGTGCAGGCGACAGCTGTGTGTGCATTCATATAGTGCAGTATGTATAGACATGGTCTTTAGCACTCATGGGAAGAGAGTTCTCGTGTGTCTGGGTAGTGACTCATAAAACTTCGGTCTCGGTTTAGGCCACCACTAAGTGTCCCGAACAGTTGCATAAATTTGTATTCATGCAACTGTCTCTCTTTCAGTGTTCTAAGATTACCTTTGAGTATGGCAACCCTCAGATCGTTCATTTTATGGCCAGAGTCTGAGAAATGTTCGCCGACAGGACAGTCTCTAGTTCCGTGTGTGATGCTGTGGCGATGCAGATTAATTCTCGTGTTTAGCCCCTGCCCCGTCTCACCTATGTAGTAGCAGCCCCCTGGGCATTTCATGCACATGATGAGGTACACGACATTGCTGGAGGAACAGGTGAACCTTCCTCTGATTTTGTATTCAAGATTCCTGTGTGGTATTTGTATTGTGCCCGCTGTGTGGAGCATTGTGCAGGTTTTGCATCTTGCGTCCTGGCATGGTCTTGTCCTGCATTCAGTTGTACTGTTGGATACCTTACTTCTCATCATCATTTTCTTGAGATTATGAGGTTGTCTGTATGATAATAAGGGTGTTTCATGGAAGGCCTGTTGCAGTCTTGTATCTTCCTGGAGAATGGGTTGTAGTTCCCTAGTGATCTTACGTAGGGCTTCTAGGTGTGGGTTATATGTGACCACCAAAAAGTACCCTGTCGCTTGTCTCTTTCTTTCTGTATTCAAGGAGATCACTTCTTGGTATACTGGTGGCTTTGTGGATTTGCTGGTCTACAATGGAGTGGTTATATCCACGGTTTATCTTTCAGGGACCATTTAACACCGCGAGTCATAAAACGCATACTGCACAGGGGGAGGGATAAGCTTCAATCACAGATCACATTCCAGTATGCACTGTTTTAAAGTAAAAAAAACATTCATTCATTGTAACATCGCCGGAAGAAGAGATCAGTGTATCTCGAAAGCTCGCACAAATAAAAGCATTTCGTTAGCCACAGAACGGTATTGTCTATTCATTTCTGAATATATATATATATATATATATATATATATATATATATATATATATATATATATATATACACATGAAATTCAGTCAGCACACTGTAGTTGAAAATGTTGTAATAGCAGATGCTAGTCCCATAGAGAGTAAATATGATACGAACCAATCCAAAGACCAGTAAAGAGACAGCAGACCGCACGGGGTTAATCCAAAAGTCTATATTCACAACATGAAATACACGTAAACCAACGTTTCGGTCCCACAGAGAGACCTTCCGCACGGCCCTGAGGAAGGTCTCTCTGTGGGACCGAAACGTTGGCTTACGTGTATTTCATGTTGTGAATATAGACTTTTGGATTAACCCCGTGCGGTCTGCTGTCTCTTTACTGGTCTTTGGATTGGTTCGTATCACATATATATATATATACACACACACATACATATATATATATATATATACATACATATATACATACATATATATACACATACACATATATACACACACACACACACATACACACAAAAATAAAAATATATATCTATCTATACCCTATGTGGGAAGTAGGGGTTCTCCGGAGACCCTGCTCCTCGAGATACAGACCTCCAAAAGTGCTGCCACAACATAATGCATGTTTAAAGTTCCAATGTGCACATAGGAAACAGCAAGGGTTAACTTAGCGGATTCCCATTAGCCTGTGTGACGCGAGACCTTTAAACAGCCATATTGCGTGCCCAGCCAGAGCTGCTACTGAGACACATACAGAGACATGTATCTTCAGAAGCAGGGGGTCGCCGGAGCCAAAAATTAACTACACCATCACCTCCACACGGAAATGCTGCT
Source organism: Ascaphus truei (assembly GCF_040206685.1). Taxonomy (NCBI): domain Eukaryota; kingdom Metazoa; phylum Chordata; class Amphibia; order Anura; family Ascaphidae; genus Ascaphus; species Ascaphus truei. The sequence goes on from NC_134488.1 coordinate 20,388,838, forward strand.
TTCATATGTAACACCGATACCTGAAAGGGAATATCTGTTCCAGATTATGTAACATCGTATTAGAAACGAGCTACAGATTGTAAAAACATTCTACTGCACTTTGTTACATTAAATAAATGATGTTGTCAATCACGTATTGCAACACTATACATTGATAGCAGCAGCATAATTGGTTCCCAGCACTCCACAATTTGAGAGAGAGAAAAGAGAAACTAGTCAAAAAAGAAAATGATTGATTTACATAGAGGTCATTTTCATGCAGATATATACATATATATATTTTTTTTTTTTTTACAAACATTGACACAAATATAGCAGGCGGATGAAAATTGGGATAAAGCCAAACAAGCCCTTCAAATAGCAACAGGTCACAGAATTCGCTGTGGCTGAACCACTAGAACAACCGCTCACACGATACATTAGTCAGGCAGATCAAGAAAGAAACGCATCCACCAGTGGGCGCTCTGCTCAATGCAGAAAACGAAGACCGCAGCGAGCAGCGTTAAATTATGGGGGAGGGGGGCAACGTTTTGTGGACAAGTTCCTTCTTCTGGCCCATTCCCACGGAGTAAAAAGTGTGGTACTTCCCTTCAGTGTTCAGCGCACCCTCCAGCTATCATAGCGGGACTCCTACAACGGGCAGCAAGGAACAATCTCCATTTGTGTTGATTATAAACTCTCGATTGGCAATCAGCCATGTGCCACTGAAGGGAAGTGGCACGCTTCTTTTCTCACAACGTGTCAATGAACCAGAAGAATGGACGTGGTCTTTGTGGTCTGCATTGAACAGAGCGCCCACTGGTGGATGAGTCTCTTTCTTTATCTACCTGAATAAGGCTGCGCTTATAGTGCCGGCGACGCAACGACGCAACGACGCGTCAAAACAAAAGCATTGTCACCGTCGCGTGCGCTTATAGTAAGCGAGGCGTGACGGAGCGACAGCTCGGTCGCTATCGCTGGAAGGCATCTCAATGTGATTTTCCCAGAGACCGCAGCCTGACGTCGCCGTCACTATAAGCGCAGCCTGACGTCGCCGTCACTATAAGCGCAGCCTTACAGTATGTATCCTGTGAACGCTTTTTCTAGTGGTTAAGCCATGAAGTGTTCTGTGACCTGATGCTAGTTTAAGGGACTTTTTGTTTTTATTCCAAGTTTCATCCACCTGCTATATTTGTAAAAATAAATAAATCTGATTAAATTACCTCAATGTAAATCATTTTCTTTTTAACTAGTTTTGTCTTTTCCCCCCTCTCCATTTTTGGAGAGCTGGGAACTAATTATAAATTCATATCATTGGTTAATAAGGGATTGTAGGGGGTCCCTCTCTGTTCCCGGTGCACTCCACCTTTATGTCCATATGGTGGCGCTGTCTGCCCAACTTTGTTTCTATATTAATTATGCTACCGTCATACAATTATTTTGGTACTAAAAAGAATTGCTAGGCAAGGGTTATTAGATGAGATTGGGAGTTAAAATGATTAAAACGTGTCCAAGGACAAGAGCTTCAGAAACTCAACAGCGTGATGTGAAAGTGCCAAAGAATAGAGAAGTAGTGGTCGGGGGGGGGGGGGGGGGGGGGGAATGGGAGGGAAAACTACATGGAGAAGGAGAAGGGAGGCACCTAGAGGCAGATGGTTAGATTTGGATTCTCAGAAGAGTAAGAGGAGTAAGAGATTCAGAAGCGGAAAGTTTGGGAAAGGAGAAGAGATGCTCAGAGACTGAACAGGATGAGATGTTAGTGGACTTGCTTGAACTGTAGATGCCAATACCCAATTCGGGGTAAGGGTGTAGGAATCTGAGAGATCTACTCTCCAACTGTGGGGTTATCAAGAGCTGGTCCTTCCGCGCTTTGCCTCTGCACAACCTCACCAACCTTCCCACTAAACTGAACCAGGGAGAGCGGTCGTAAAACGGGTCTTGACCGTCGCTGAAGATATCAGATCCTTCCTCTGTTCCGACATCAGAGCCGGTGTCGTCCACAAACGGCTCGTCGTCAAAGTCCTCCATCTGGTCCTGCTGCTCGTCAGCCAACTCCGTGATGTCGGAGTCTGCGGTGGAGAAGGTGGGGGACGGGGTGCGGTCTGCCAGCCGCTCGTTCACGCAGCCGTGGAATATGGGAGAACTAAACATTGGTAACGGAAGACTCGTTATCACAAACCCAGTGGGACAGGTGTGAGGGAGAGTGGGTGGTGCGTGCAGCCAGGGGATGCCAGCCAAAGATAAACAAATGAAAGGAAAAGCAAGACCAGGAGAGCGAGTGGGGTAAACTCGGCGCTGTCAAAAGAATAGGGGTCCGACAAGAGCCAGGCACAGCAGAGAGCAAAAAAATAACACAAAAGGATGTATGAAAAGATTCAGCGTGTCTTCAGATTCTTCTGGGGTGTGAGAATCACCTTCAACCAAGCAATGACCACAATAATGCGCTCAACGACTTAAAATCAGCCACCAGAAAGTGTGATTGGTCCAATTCCTGGACCATCTCCTTGCAAAAACAGTGATTTCAGACATAATGCAGGGCGGCCATGCTTCCGCAGTGGCAATGAGTTAACGTCTTAGCTGCCAGAGAGGCCATGCAACGTATTGCTTCGCAATCTGGCGCTGGCCACTCTGGCAATGTGCACCGTTTGAAAACACTGTATTTTCATTTACCAGGAGCGCAAGCAAAGTGCAACAATCCTTGGGTTTCCGAGGGACTCAAGTAAAAACCCAAAAGGTAATTTTACATAAAAGCAGCACCAGTTAGGACAGGGGTAGGAAACTCAGGGCTTCAAGGGCCACCAACAGGTCAGATATTAGGTATCTGCTTCAGCACAGGTGGCTCAATCAGTGTTGATGGCCCTTGAGGACTGGAGTTGCCCACCCCCGAGTTAGGAGATGGTTCTGGTGGAATTAGCCAGAGTGCAGCACAGTGCTCAGCTTCTGCGCTGCAGAACATTCAGTTCCAGTACAGCTGACCTCACCAGCAGCGATGAGTTAAAAGCATGGGCCCCCAATGTTATACATACAATGTCAAATTACAGCACGCAACCAAGTCATGTACATACCAGACATCATTATTAACGTTTGCTTCACAGTTTAAAGCAGCAATCCCTCCCAGTTCCTGAGATACTTACCTGTTTTTGTTGCTGGTGTTTTCTCTCCCTTTACGGCAGACGGAGATCCACCAATCCTGCCGGAAGCCGCGATTTCCTCAGGGGATGGTGATGGCGCGGCTTCCCATTGCATGACTGCAGTGGGCATTATTACATGGCCAGGAAGAACACTGGCAACTAAACTGGAAGTATTTTGGGAGGCGTGGAGTGCCTGGAGCTAGAAATAGCCGTGGTTCTGCTCCGAAGGACCACCCAGTTCAAATCAATAGGTAAATTGGGCAGGATTGCTGCATTAAAATACATTTTGCCGTTTTTTTCACATTTGCAACGGAAAACCAGCACTCTAGCACTGTGGCCAACACAAGGAAACATGCAACAGCTTTCGTACAGAGCAAGAGGATGCTTCAATGGTACCAGTGGTACCAGGGGTGGTGGCTGAGTTGTATAGCAGCACTGGGAATAATTCATGTTAAATGTTATTTTATTACTGCTGTGAAGCGCTATGTACATTAATGGAGCTATATAAATTAAGAGATACAATACAATTCTGGAGCAAGTAAGCGGGACTGAGATTTGGGGTAAAACAAACTAAAACGCCTAGAAACCTTTAGACTGCGTAATTCCTTCTCTGCTCCAGATATTAATCAGTAAGCTTTTTGGGTTAGGAATCCTCGGTTTGGGTTTCTTTATAACATGTCACAGTCGTTATGTACATGTGCTGGATATAAACTAGGCTGCTGTATAATGCTCTTTGTACCAGATATACTGCATTCCTCAACAGTACAAGCACCAAGCACAACAGGAATGCAGTTAGGAGTAACGTGCTCCCAACGTGCTCCACCTGCAAAGCTTGCACACAATGCTAAAGGCGCCTGTGTGCTACAGGACATCTCGCATACCAATTCTACTGTGATATCGGATGATAAAATAGCACTGATAAGAGTCAGTCAATGTCCCAAAATCAGCATCCTGAAGGGAAATACAAGTGCTGCCTGGGAGTATAAACCAGAGGCATGCACAGGCATTCTCTACACATCTGATCATCACTGTACAGAGGCTCACACAAGCTGCAGCCTGGGAGTATAAACCAGAGGCATGCACAGGCATTCTCTACACACCTGATTATCACTGCACAGAGGCTCACACAAGCTGCAGCCTGGGCCTGGAACTTACCTTCCCACTAGTTTGAACCAGTGGAAGCGATCGTAGAATGGGTCGCTGCCAGTTAGCACACTGTCGCTCTCATCTTGCACGCTGGAGGCCATTTCTCCTGCACGGTCGTACATCTCTCGCATCTGCTCCAACCGCAGCCTGTGAATGGAGACAGGAGAGGATGTGACGTGCGCGCCGAGGGACTGACAGAAGCTAAACGCCTGGTCTAATTATCTCATTACACTTTCCTTGCCAGGAAAGTGTACTACGGTCTGGTGAACTGCAAGAGCTAGGTTACCTTCCATAACTTTCCACTTAATCTGACATTTTAAATGAGCATCTTAAATATACCCCTCTATTTTTTTACATGGATGAGAGGCAAGGGGTCTCTAGAGCTGAATCGCATTAATTTCAGCACCCGGGACCATCTGGGCCTAAAGATACTCCCAAATCAAGCAGGCCGATAGGAAGCCGCAACGTCAGTGGCAGCTTCCTATTTGCCCGCATGACGCAGGATATATAAACAACCAGGACGTACCGGTTGCACCTTTCCCATTAAGTTTCTTTGCAACCAGGGAGTCTCTGGGGGTGAAATGCAGACTGTTCTGCTCAGGGGCCCCCTGCTTTCTACCTGCGATTTAAAAAAAAAAAGGTTTGCATTCAACCTGGAAAGCTCCTTTAAGTAAGAGTGAAAACAAAGAAAAACCTGGCGCCAAAAGTTCATTGGATAATCCTGTACTCCTCAGGGGATCAGCACACTTGCTTGACAGGCCATATAGGGGAAAAAACACAAACAGACACAGATCATAGTGCAACACTGTAGGGTTAAAACAGGTCTACACTAATACACACACTGCACATATAACATAGAGACTCCTAGTGACAATAAAAACTATTTATTATATAAAAAGAACTATGCCATAAAATGGTTTGGACAAATGAGAACACCGCTGGTCATCCAGATGTGAAAAATCAGAGCCCTACTTACAAGCAGCAAGGCAAATACAGGCAATGCAACAAAGAGTCTTCCGGCTGCTGATGTCTTTGCAGAGATGTAATTCCTGCTTGTGGGGCTCACAGCTCTCTTCCACGTGAGGCTGCTCTCCTCACTTCCTCCTCCGGTTACACAGGCTGTCTCAGCGTGCCTGCACGCGAGTGTGCACGTGCCCTTAAAGGGACAGTACAAGCGTCCTGTATGCCAAGAACTAAGGCTGCAATGGGGCTCAAATGTGACCAAGTGTCCCAAAAAGTCCAATACCAAGCTCAAAGTGACTGTGTCACCTGCCCTACGCGTTTCGTGGATGTTACTCCACTTCCGCTGAGACAGCCTGTGTAACCGGAGGAGGAAGTGAGGAGAGCAGCCTCACGTGGAGGAGAGCTGTGAGCCCCACAAGCAGGCTTCCAACACTGCCACTGTTCCTGTTAACCCCTGGAGGGAGAGTCAGCACGAAAGTCATGGTGCAGCAGGAATTACATCTCTGCAAAGACATCAGCAGCAGCCGGAAGACTCTTTGTTGCATTGCCTGTATTTGCCTTGCTGCTTGTAAGTAGGGCTCTGATTTTTCACATCTGGATGACCAGCGGTGTTCTCATTTGTCCAAACCATTTTATGGCATAGTTCTTTTTATATAATAAATAATTTTTATAGTCACTAGGAGTCTCTATGTTATATGTGCAGTGTGTGTATTAGTGTAGACCTGTTTTAACCCTACAGTGTTGCACTATGATCTGTGTCTGTTTGTGTTTTTTCCCCTATATGGCCTGTCAAGCAAGTGTGCTGATCCCCTGAGGAGTACAGGATTATCCAAATAACTTTTGGCGCCAGGTTTTTCTTTGTTTTCACTTTCACTTTCTCTGTCAGTACTGACAGTATTACTAGGCAGCCTTTATATATATATATATTTTGCAATTGTCACACTGGTGTTTTAGTCTTTAGCGCTTGTGCACATTTTATCTTTTTCACTCCTTTAAGTAAGAGATTATCTGGTGGTAACCCAACTACTGCAGTGGCTTTCATTTCTACTGCAAGCATAGAGGTGCACGAGACCGATTATGTGCACACGAGCACTGAAGTGGCACATGGAGATAAAAGGGTTACATGTACAAGTTGCAGATCCTATATACAGACACAGGGGGATAGTGATCAAGATCTATAACAGCGATGGCCAACTCCAGTCCTCAATGACAGGTCAGGTGTCCAGGATATGCCTGCTTCAGCACTGGTGGCTCAATCAGTGGCTCGAGCTGACAAGGAGTCACAAGGAGAATTGAATCAGGTTCCCCCGACTCAAACTCAGTATCAATGTTTACAGTCAGTGTCTCTACTCACTGAGCCGCTCCTCCTTTTTACATTTTCCCCCCTGCACAATGTGGCCTCAAGACAACCGATACTCTCCTGTGCATTAGGCCGCGCCTATAGTGCCGTCGATAGCGACACGGCGGGTGCTGTCACCCGTCACCACCGGTGAAAGTTATGTTTCGCCAGGCGGCGGGATTCCGGCAATTTGATTTGTTCAAGAGCCGTGACGGGACGCGACAGCCCTTGAAAAATCAAATTTTGGTGTCTTCCAGTTTCCGCGACAGCGCGCGCACTATAAGCGCACGCGGCGGCAATGTATTTGTTTTCGGGCAATGTTGCGTCGCCGTCACTATAAGCGTGGCCTTAGATAACAAAATTGCATTGTAATTCATTGAAGCAGAGGGCTTCTGAACACTGGAAAGTAGATCTCTCTCTATGTATGTATGTATGTATGTATGTATGTATGTATGTATGTATGTATGTATGTATGTATCAGAGAATGGATCTCCGTGGGCAGACACACATACCTGAGTTTTTCCAGTGACCAGTAATGTGTGGCTCCATTTTTTACATCCTGCACCTCAACTGCAACCACTGTGCGGGGAAAAGGCAGATCCTCTGGGAGTTTTTCATAATCAGAGGGCAGCAGCTCGGGAGGGAGAGGCGAGTACAGAGTGTCTGTGAGCAGCACAAACTGAAACTGAACCTATGTGAGAGAATGAGGAGATCATGATGCTCCAAGGAAGCAAGGCTGGAAAGGGAGGCTAACTCATGCATGCACACTGCTCTCTAACCTTAACCATGCCCATTCAGATTCCATTCACAGCCCTCTTGCAATATGGATCAAGTCCCGCGCTGAGTTACACAGAACCCTCTGCTGCATTGTCCTTCCCCCCCTCACATACACCAACAGACTTCTCATTCTGACACACAAACTCATACAGCCCACTGTTCTCCATCATACACACAATCGCATGCGCGCGTGTCACAAACAAACACACACACACACCCCATCACTTTCTCAAAAGCTTCTCAAACACATTAACACACAGGCCCACATTTAGGAAGTGGTGTTATTCTGTTGCATGATGACACACCTTACAGCCCTTTCACTTGGATGGTCTCTTCCAGCATCGAAATATGTCATTTGGAATAGCACTGCTTAGTAAATATGTGCCACAGTCTTGCATCTCATATACAAGTCCTTGTAACACTAACACACACACACACACACACACACACACACACACAAAGATCTCTGGTACTTATACACCAACTCTTTCCCAAATAACACATCATACTTTCTTTTTCCAGCATACTCACATAGAAGAGAGCGGTTTCTCACCTTCTTCTTCAGCTCCACACTGATGGCGTTGGCTTCCTTCAGGTACACTGCATTACCCCACAGCAGGTCCCGCAATGAGGTGAACTGGTGATGCTTCCATTTCTTAAATGCCCACTGCGCCAATTCAAACTCATGCTGCGTCCATTGAACTGCAAGCACAGGACACAGGTCAGATGGTGAACTTAACCGAGGAAACGGGCGCTAACAAAGAACAACTGAAGGACGGCAAACAGCAGCAACCTGTTCATAGCAGAATATGCCACGTGGAAGGATTTATATACACACTGTGATTACATTGTAGCTAAACATGATTGTTGTCACATGCTTAATGTGTTTTAGCACAATGCCGGAAGACAAGACATCCATTGGGAGCGTTAAGACAGTAGCTCAACCCCTGAATGGTACTAACCCTATAAAAGTAATGAAGGGAAATAGAAAGTAGGTATTACTAGTGTCCCTGCTGAAATGGGAGCACTCGCTAGACGTTTGCAGCCTGAATGGGTAAAAGAAGATCATACCAGAGAGCACACCCCTACAGGTCCCTGTAACCATGAGGGCTGCAAGAAGTCTCGTCCCAATCCATTCATTGCAACATCTCGTTGGTAGCGACTTAAAAAATCTGCATCGAAGCTCTTTGTTTCATAGAATACTTTTAAATACATTTCCTAAAAGAGTATGGCAAATGCCCGGGACACCCCAACATTATGTCTTGTACAATAAGGGGCCTAAAACTTGGATTACAAGTTGGCCACTGTGAAGGTCTAAATGGAAATTCAAACAGTGATCAAGGGTCACCAAAAGGTCAGGTTTTCAGGATATCCCTGCTTCAGCACAGGTAGCTCAAATCGGTGGCTCGGTTGAAGAATGAGCCTCTGATTGAGCCACCAGTGCTGAAGCAGGGATATCCTGAAACCCTGACGTAGGGACTTTGCTCATCCACAACTTCATTGATAACACAAATATAGTCCTTTCTACTATAACAATGGTACCATGTAGTCAAGCAGGTTGATATTTACAGGATTCTAGTATCATTGCCCTGGGGAACGCTTGCCATGCTTAACATTTTTTACAAAAATAAACCCAGAAAACATCAACAGCCCTTACCCTCTTCTTCCTCGTCCTCCTCTTCCTCAGTGGTTTCTGCTGCCAAGGAACGCGTCTCCACCTGCTTCTGCAGGGCCTGCAGTTTGCTCTCATAATCCTGCGGAGGGAGAGAGAGGCCGTGTAGAAGAGACAGAAAAGTGTACAGAGAGGGCTATGTGACGATAAACACCAGAGGCAGAGGGATCACACACACAAAAGGATGGGACGGGGCTGAGAAAAGAATCAGAAATGGTCAAACAAGCGAGTGGCTGAGAAAGCAAATATTAGAGAATGAGAGAGGACGTGACTGGGCTATGTTTCTCAGAGCCATTCTGCTCCTCATATAGGCAGTCGAGTGGTTAGACACCTGAGCTGAATGACCTACCAAGGCACGACTCTGCAATGATCTGCTTACTAAACACGGCGACAAATCACACAATCGAATCTCCTATGAGTAGCTACTTTGGCCGTGTCCTGAGCACGGGCAACTGGAATGTACGATCTTGTCACTAAGGATCGACAGCGCCAACATTGTTCTAAAGGCTTGCATACAGTAAGAGCATTATATAGCCCCAGCAATTAATACATAGGAGAAAATGTGACATATATCCAGCCCTTCAGATTCAGCCTTCTCGCACCAACCACGCTGCCAGAGCAGCTCAGAGTTGTTAAGATGCTGCTTGGAGTTCCACATCTCCAAAAATGTATTTTGATTGGTTGAAGGTTGGTTATGTACAATCTTTAAGGTCTTTAAAAAAAAAAAAAAGTACAACCGTGCTCGGTTTACACATGTCAAAAGGTGCTTATATTTGTGGTGTAAGAGCAGAAAGGGAGAGATCACAATTAAGAGAGATACTTTAACAAAGAGAAAGTGAGAGTGTTTGGCATGTTGCATACAAGTAGCGGTACCATCCCATTACTTGTTCCCAAATGGGACTGTATCGTTATTAGCAGTGGACAACCTAAAAGCAATGGCAGTGATCGGTTTAAAGGCTGAAATCTGTGTGACTGGTGTGTTATTTTAAATAGATCACTCATTTTGTGCCATTTGGCCGTGTATGTGGCTGTACCTTTTACTGGCAAAGAAGAACAGAATCAACCATACTTTTACAATATAACCACATGGAACGCGTCGCTGTACTACAGAATGTCTTCTGTCACATTGTATCACATATGGAACACTGGAAGAGTGTTAAAAACAAAAACAACAAGTGACATACGTCACAAGAGAATAAAGACAGCAGTCATTATACTGTACTTGGCGTAAGATCATATTTGTATTGGACATATATCAAATCCAAAAATCTTACAGTACAAGAACATTTGCTATAGAGCCTTGCATGAATCTTGACAAAGGGCCATTTTGGGCCCAAACGTTGAGTCTCTTTCCCTGGTGTCAGCCTGGTATATTTTGACCATATCTTACATTGGTATGAATGGTTTTTATTTCTGTAATTTGTTGTGTTTGAAATTGCCTGTACATTTTCTATTACAAATATTGTACAGCACAGATTTTTCTGCTGCAAGCATTTTTGGATATCGTATATGTTCAATACAAATATGAAATGGCATAAAGACTAATGTCTTTGTTTTCTTGTGACACCTGACCATTCATGGATTTATACTAGTGGGGGGTTATTCCACTTGGACTGTGTGTTAATTTGTCACCCTATTGTTTTCCCTACAGGGTGGAATGCTCCTGTGTATATTTCTTGTTGTGTACTGTATCTACACTTTGATAGTCACATACAGGCATACCCCGGTTTAAGGACACTCACTAAGTACACTCGCGAGTAAGGACATATCGCCAATAGGCAAACGCCAGCTCGCGCATGCGCCTGTCAGCACGTCCTGAACAGCAATACCGGCTCCCTACCTGTACCGAAGCTGTGCGCAAGCGGGAAAACTATAGAGCCTGTTACAAATGCGTTATTTACATCAGTTATGCACGTATAGGACGATTGCAGTACAGTACATGCATCGATAAGTGGGAAAAAGTTGTGCTTCACTTTAAGTACATTTTCGCTTTACATACATGCTTCGGTCCCATTGCGTACGTTAATGCGGGGTATGTCTGTGTTACATACATGCTCCGGTCCCTTGTGATCGTTAATGCCGGGTATGTCTGTGTTACATACATGCTCCGGTCCCATTGTGTACATTAATGCCGGGTATGTCTGTGTTACAAACATGCTCCGGTCCCATTGTGTACGTTAATGTCGGGTATGTCTGTGTTACATACATGCTCCGGTCCCATTGTGTACGTTAATGTCGGGTATGTCTGTGTTACATACATGCTCCGGTCCCATTGTGTACGTTAATGCCGGGTATGTCTGTGTTACATACATGCTCCGGTCCCATTGTGTACGTTAATGCCGGGTATGTCTGTGTTACATACATGCTCCGGTCCCATTGTGTACGTTAATGTCGGGTATGTCTGTGTTACATACATGCTCCGGTCCCATTGTGTACGTTAATGCCGGGTATGTCTGTGTTACATACATGCAGCGGTCCCATTGTGTACGTTAATGTCGGGTATGTGTGTGTTACATACATGCTCCGGTCCCATTGTGTACGTTAATGTCGGGTATGTCTGTGTTACATACATGCTCCGGTCCCATTGTGTACGTTAATGTCGGGTATGTCTGTGTTACATACATGCTCCGGTCCCATTGTGTACGTTAATGTCGGGTATGTCTGTGTTACATACATGCTCCGGTCCCATTGTGTACGTTAATGTCGGGTATGTCTGTGTTACATACATGCTCCGGTCCCATTGTGATCGTTAATGTCGGGTATGTCTGTGTTACATACATGCTCCGGTCCCATTGTGATCGTTAATGCCGGGTATGTCTGTGTTACATACATGCTCCGGTCCCATTGTGTACGTTAATGTCGGGTATGTCTGTGTTACATACATGCTCCGGTCCCATTGTGTACGTTAATGTCGGGTATGCCTGTGTTACATACATGCTCCGGTCCCATTGTGTACGTTAATGTCGGGTATGTCTGTGTTACATACATGCTCCGGTCCCATTGTGTACGTTAATGTCGAGTATGTCTGTGTTACATACATGCTCCGGTCCCATTGTGTACGTTAATGTCGGGTATGTGTGTGTTACATACATGCTCCGGTCCCATTGTGTACGTTAATGTCGGGTATGTCTGTGTTACATACATGCTCCGGTCCCATTGTGTACGTTAATGTCGGGTATGTCTGTGTTACATACATGCTCCGGTCCCATTGTGTACGTTAATGTCGGGTATGTGTGTGTTACATACATGCTCCGGTCCCATTGTGTACGTTAATGCCGGGTATGTCTGTGTTACAAACATGCTCCGGTCCCATTGTGTACGTTAATGTCGGGTATGTCTGTGTTACATACATGCTCCGGTCCCATTGTGTACGTTAATGTCGGGTATGTCTGTGTTACATACATGCTCCGGTCCCATTGTGTACGTTAATGCCGGGTATGCCTGTGTTACATACATGCTCCGGTCCCATTGTGATCGTTAATGTCGGGTATGTCTGTGTTACATACATGCTCCGGTCCCATTGTGTACGTTAATGCCGGGTATGTCTGTGTTACATACATGCTCCGGTCCCATTGTGTACGTTAATGTCGGGTATGTCTGTGTTACATACATGCTCCGGTCCCATTGTGTACGTTAATGCCGGGTATGTCTGTGTTACATACATGCAGCGGTCCCATTGTGTACGTTAATGTCGGGTATGTCTGTGTTACATACATGCTCCGGTCCCATTGTGTACGTTAATGTCGGGTATGTCTGTGTTACATACATGCTCCGGTCCCATTGTGTACGTTAATGTCGGGTATGTCTGTGTTACATACATGCTCCGGTCCCATTGTGTACGTTAATGTCGGGTATATCTGTGTTACATACATGCTCCGGTCCCATTGTGATCGTTAATGTCGGGTATGTCTGTGTTACATACATGCTCCGGTCCCATTGTGTACGTTAATGTCGGGTATGCCTGTGTTACATACATGCTCCGGTCCCATTGTGTACGTTAATGTCGGGTATGCCTGTGTTACATACATGCTCCGGTCCCATTGTGTACGTTAATGTCGGGTATGTCTGTGTTACATACATGCTCCGGTCCCATTGTGTACGTTAATGTCGGGTATGTCTGTGTTACATACATGCTCCGGTCCCATTGTGTACGTTAATGTCGAGTATGTCTGTGTTACATACATGCTCCGGTCCCATTGTGTACGTTAATGTCGGGTATGTGTGTGTTACATACATGCTCCGGTCCCATTGTGTACGTTAATGTCGGGTATGTCTGTGTTACATACATGCTCCGGTCCCATTGTGTACGTTAATGTCGGGTATGTCTGTGTTACATACATGCTCCGGTCCCATTGTGTACGTTAATGTCGGGTATGTGTGTGTTACATACATGCTCCGGTCCCATTGTGTACGTTAATGTCGGGTATGTCTGTGTTACATACATGCTCCGGTCCCATTGTGTACGTTAATGTCGGGTATGTCTGTGTTACATACATGCTCCGGTCCCATTGTGTACGTTAATGCCGGGTATGTCTGTGTTACATACATGCTCCGGTCCCATTGTGTACGTTAATGCCGGGTATGTCTGTGTTACATACATGCTCCGGTCCCATTGTGTACGTTAATGCCGGGTATGTCTGTGTTACATACATGCTCCGGTCCCATTGTGTACGTTAATTTCGGGTATGCCTGTGTTACATACATGCTCCGGTCCCATTGTGTACGTTAATGTCGGGTATGCCTGTGTTACATACATGCTCCGGTCCCATTGTGTACGTTAATGTCGGGTATGCCTGTGTTACATACATGCTCCGGTCCCATTGTGTACGTTAATGTCGGGTATGCCTGTGTTACATACATGCTCCGGTCCCATTGTGTACGTTAATGCCGGGTATCTCTGTGTTACATACATGCTCCGGTCCCATTGTGTACGTTAATGTCGGGTATGCCTGTGTTACATACATGCTCCGGTCCCATTGTGTACGTTAATGCCGGGTATGTCTGTGTTACATACATGCTCCGGTCCCATTGTGTACGTTAATGTCGGGTATGTGTGTGTTACATACATGCTCCGGTCCCATTGTGTACGTTAATGCCGGGTATGCCTGTGTTACATACATGCTCCGGTCCCATTGTGTACGTTAATGCCGGGTATGCCTGTGTTACATACATGCTCCGGTCCCATTGTGTACGTTAATGCCGGGTATGCCTGTGTTACATACATGCTCCGGTCCCATTGTGTACGTTAATGCCGGGTATGCCTGTGTTACATACATGCTCCGGTCCCATTGTGTACGTTAATGTCGGGTATGCCTGTGTTACATACATGCTCCGGTCCCATTGTGTACGTTAATGCCGGGTATGTCTGTGTTACATACATGCTCCGGTCCCATTGTGTAAGTTAATGCCGGGTATGTCTGTGTTACATACATGCTCCGGTCCCATTGTGTACGTTAATGCCGGGTATGTCTGTGTTACATACATGCTCCGGTCCCATTGTGTACGTTAATGCCGGGTATGTCTGTGTTACATACATGCTCCGGTCCCATTGTGTACGTTAATGTCGGGTATGTCTGTGTTACATACATGCTCCGGTCCCATTGTGTACGTTAATGTCGGGTATGTCTGTGTTACATACATGCTCCGGTCCCATTGTGTACGTTAATGTCGGGTATGTCTGTGTTACATACATGCTCCGGTCCCATTGTGTACGTTAATGTCGGGTATGTGTGTGTTACATACATGCTCCGGTCCCATTGTGTACGTTAATGTCGGGTATGTGTGTGTTACATACATGCTCCGGTCCCATTGTGTACGTTAATGTCGGGTATGTCTGTGTTACATACATGCTCCGGTCCCATTGTGTACGTTAATGTCGGGTATGTGTGTGTTACATACATGCTCCGGTCCCATTGTGTACGTTAATGTCGGGTATGTCTGTGTTACATACATGCTCCGGTCCCATTGTGTACGTTAATGTCGGGTATGTCTGTGTTACATACATGCTCCGGTCCCATTGTGTACGTTAATGTTAATGCCGGGTATGTCTGTGTTACATACATGCTCCGGTCCCATTGTGTACGTTAATGCCGGGTATGTCTGTGTTACATACATGCTCCGGTCCCATTGTGTACGTTAATGCCGGGTATGTCTGTGTTACATACATGCTCCGGTCCCATTGTGTACGTTAATGTCGGGTATGCCTGTGTTACATACATGCTCCGGTCCCATTGTGTACGTTAATGTCGGGTATGCCTGTGTTACATACATGCTCCGGTCCCATTGTGTACGTTAATGTCGGGTATGCCTGTGTTACATACATGCTCCGGTCCCATTGTGTACGTTAATGTCGGGTATGTCTGTGTTACATACATGCTCCGGTCCCATTGTGTACGTTAATGTCGGGTATGTCTGTGTTACATACATGCTCCGGTCCAATTGTGTACGTTAATGCCGGGTATGTCTGTGTTACATACATGCTCCGGTCCCATTGTGTACGTTAATGTCGGGTATGTCTGTGTTACATACATGCTCCGGTCCCATTGTGTACGGTAATGGTATGTCTGTGTTACATACATGCTCCGGTCCCATTGTGTACGTTAATGCCGGGTATGTCTGTGTTACATACATGCTCCGGTCCCATTGTGTACGTTAATGCCGGGTATGCCTGTGTTACATACATGCTCCGGTCCCATTGTGTACGTTAATGCCGGGTATGCCTGTGTTACATACATGCTCCGGTCCCATTGTGTACGTTAATGCCGGGTATGTCTGTGTTACATACATGCTCCGGTCCCATTGTGTACGTTAATGCCGGGTATGCCTGTGTTACATACATGCTCCGGTCCCATTGTGTACGTTAATGCCGGGTATGCCTGTGTTACATACATGCTCCGGTCACATTGTGTACGTTAATGCCGGGTATGTCTGTGTTACATACATGCTCCGGTCCCATTGTGTACGTTAATGTCGGGTATGTGTGTGTTACATACATGCTCCGGTCCCATTGTGTACGTTAATGCCGGGTATGCCTGTGTTACATACATGCTCCGGTCCCATTGTGTACGTTAATGCCGGGTATGCCTGTGTTACATACATGCTCCGGTCCCATTGTGTACGTTAATGCCGGGTATGTCTGTGTTACATACATGCTCTGGTCCCATTGTGTACGTTAATGCCGGGTATGTCTGTGTTACATACATGCTCCGGTCCCATTGTGTACGTAAATGCCGGGTATGTCTGTGTTACATACATGCTCCGGTCCCATTGTGTACGTTAATGCCGGGTATGCCTGTGTTACATACATGCTCCGGTCCCATTGTGTACGTTAATGTCGGGTATGCCTGTGTTACATACATGCTCCGGTCCCATTGTGTACGTTAATGCCGGGTATGTCTGTGTTACATACATGCTCCGGTCCCATTGTGTACGTTAATGCCGGGTATGTCTGTGTTACATACATGCTCCGGTCCCATTGTGTACGTTAATGCCGGGTATGTCTGTGTTACATACATGCTCCGGTCCCATTGTGTACGTTAATGCCGGGTATGTCTGTGTTACATACATGCTCCGGTCCCATTGTGTACGTTAATGCCGGGTATGTCTGTGTTACATACATGCTCCGGTCCCATTGTGTACGTTAATGCCGGGTATGCCTGTGTTACATACATGCTCCGGTCCCATTGTGTACGTTAATGCCGGGTATGCCTGTGTTACATACATGCTCCGGTCCCATTGTGTACGTTAATGCCGGGTATGCCTGTGTTACATACATGCTCCGGTCCCATTGTGTACGTTAATGCCGGGTATGCCTGTGTTACATACATGCTCCGGTCCCATTGTGTACGTTAATGTCGGGTATGTCTGTGTTACATACATGCTCCGGTCCCATTGTGTACGTTAATGCCGGGTATGTCTGTGTTACATACATGCTCCGGTCCCATTGTGTACGTTAATGTCGGGTATGTGTGTGTTACATACATGCTCCGGTCCCATTGTGTACGTAAATGCCGGGTATGTCTGTGTTACATACATGCTCCGGTCCCATTGTGTACGTTAATGCCGGGTATGCCTGTGTTACATACATGCTCCGGTCCCATTCTGTACGTTAATGCCGGGTATGCCTGTGTTACATACATGCTCCGGTCCCATTGTGTACGTTAATGTCGGGTATGTCTGTGTTACATACATGCTCCGGTCCCATTGTGTACGTTAATGCCGGGTATGTCTGTGTTACATACATGCTCCGGTCCCATTGTGTACGTTAATGCCGGGTATGTCTGTGTTACATACATGCTCCGGTCCCATTGTGTACGTTAATGCCGGGTATGTCTGTGTTACATACATGCTCCGGTCCCATTGTGTACGTTAATGCCGGGTATGTCTGTGTTACATACATGCTCCGGTCCCATTGTGTACGTTAATGCCGGGTATGTCTGTGTTACATACATGCTCCGGTCCCATTGTGTACGTTAATGTCGGGTATGCCTGTGTTACATACATGCTCCGGTCCCATTGTGTACGTTAATGCCGGGTATGTCTGTGTTACATACATGCTCCGGTCCCATTGTGTACGTTAATGCCGGGTATGTCTGTGTTACATACATGCTCCGGTCCCATTGTGTACGTTAATGCCGGGTATGTCTGTGTTACATACATGCTCCGGTCCCATTGTGTACGTTAATGCCGGGTATGTCTGTGTTACATACATGCTCCGGTCCCATTGTGTACGTTAATGCCGGGTATGTCTGTGTTACATACATGCTCCGGTCCCATTGTGTACGTTAATGTCGGGTATGTCTGTGTTACATACATGCTCCGGTCCCATTGTGTACGTTAATGCCGGGTATGTCTGTGTTACATACATGCTCCGGTCCCATTGTGTACGTTAATGTCGGGTATGTCTGTGTTACATACATGCTCCGGTCCCATTGTGTACGTTAATGTCGGGTATGCCTGTACTGTAGCGGCCATGGATAAACTAAACCCGTCAAAATAATTCTTCGGGAGGTTCCATTCATTTACACACCAGACGTTTGTTGCATGGAGATTTCCACGCATTTTTCTTTCAGTTTATTTAAACAGAAAGAACATGCAATATTGTTAAATGCATTAATACAACAGGCCTCACATACCGTATTTCCTTATTAATCTCAAGGAATCTGCTTCCCTACAACCTGGTCACATTGGTTAAACCTGAACTTGAGGCGTTCGTTTGTTGCAAGATAGGCTTGTTAAATGCCTTAGGGCAGCGGTGCGCAAACTGGGGGGCGCAGGATTATTTAGGGGGGCGCAGGTGGCGTGCCGGCAGATGCTGTGCACGGACGGTTGAACAAGCTCCATGTTGCTTCCCTGCTCTGTTTGTTGCGGGCCTTGCTGTGGGGACAGAGCCTTGCTGTGTCTCTGCTCCTGCGGGGCCTTCCCTGCACACACACAGCCCCTCTTCTTCCTGTGTTTCCCTCACACGGGGACCGGAGCATGCGGAGTACTACCCCCCCAGGTAAAAGTGCGTGAGAGTATGAGAGTGTCTGCAGCAGTGCGTGATAGTATGAGAGTGTGTGCAGCAGTGCGTGAGAGTATGAGAGTGTCTGCAGCAGTGCGTGATAGTATGAGAGTGTGTGCAGCAGTGCGTGAGAGTATGAGAGTGTGTGCAGCAGTGCGTGAGAGTATGAGTGTCTGCAGCAGTGCGTGATAGTATGAGAGTGTGTGCAGCAGTGCGTGATAGTATGAGAGTGTGTGCAGCAGTGCGTGATAGTATGAGAGTGTGTGCAGCAGTGCGTGAGAGTATGAGAGTGTGTGCAGCAGTGCGTGATAGTATGAGAGTGTGTGCAGCAGTGCGTGAGAGTATGAGAGTGTGTGCAGCAGTGCGTGAGAGTATGAGAGTGTGTGCAGCAGTGCGTGAGAGTATGAGAGTGTCTGCAGCAGTGCGTGATAGTATGAGAGTGTGTGCAGCAGTGCGTGAGAGTATGAGAGTGTCTGCAGCAGTGCGAGAGTATGAGAGTGTCTGCAGCAGTGCAAGAGTATGAGAGTGTCTGCAGCAGTGCGTGAGTGTCTGCAGCAGTGCGTGAGAGTGTCTGCAGCAGTGCGTGAGAGTGTCTGCAGCAGTGCGTGAGAGTGTCTGCAGCAGTGCGTGAGAGTGTCTGCAGCAGTGCGTGAGAGTGTCTGCAGCAGTGCGTGAGAGTGTCTGCAGCAGTGCGTGAGAGTGTCTGCAGCAGTGCGTGAGAGTGTCTGCAGCAGTGCGTGAGAGTGTCTGCAGCAGTGCGTGAGAGTGTCTGCAGCAGTGCGTGAGAGTGTCTGCAGCAGTGCGTGAGAGTGTCTGCAGCAGTGCGTGAGAGTGTCTGCAGCAGTGCGTGAGAGTGTCTGCAGCAGTGCGTGAGAGTGTCTGCAGCAGTGCGTGAGAGTGTCTGCAGCAGTGCGTGAGAGTGTCTGCAGCAGTGCGTGAGTGTCTGCAGCAGTGCGTGAGTGTCTGCAGCAGTGCGTGAGAGTGTCTGCAGCAGTGCGTGAGAGTGTCTGCAGCAGTGCGTGAGAGTGTCTGCAGCAGTGCGTGAGAGTGTCTGCAGCAGTGCGTGAGAGTGTCTGCAGCAGTGCTTGAGAGTGTCTGCAGCAGTGCGTGAGAGTGTCTGCAGCAGTGCGTGAGAGTGTCTGCAGCAGTGCGTGAGAGTGTCTGCAGCAGTGCGTGAGAGTGTCTGCAGCAGTGCGTGAGAGTGTCTGCAGCAGTGCGTGAGAGTGTCTGCAGCAGTGCGTGAGAGTGTCTGCAGCAGTGCGTGAGAGTGTCTGCCGCAGTGCGTGAGAGTGTTTGCCGCAGTGCGTGAGTGTCTGCAGCAGTGCGTGAGTGTCTGCAGCAGTGAGTGAGTGTCTGCAGCAGTGAGTGAGTGTCTGCAGCAGTGCGCGAGAGTGTCTGCAGCAGTGCGCGAGAGTGTCTGCAGCAGTGCGCGAGAGTGTCTGCAGCAGTGCGCGAGAGTGTCTGCAGCAGTGCGCGAGAGTGTCTGCAGAGTGTGCGCGCGCAGTGATTGAGTATGCATGCTGTGCCTGTGTGAGTTGTGATTGAATGCAGCGGTGCGCAAACTGGGATGGTTGGTGATGTCACCGCTCTCAGCAGCAGCGTGGACGCAGCGTAATTTTGCAAGCGCGAGCTGTTGAAATATGTAAGTATTTAGACATATTTGTATTTACATTGTATACCGTTTAATAAAGGTTTTTTTTTTTTTTTCATGCGATTTTGTTGGCATCAGGCAGGGGGGGCCCCGAGAAATTTCATGGATGAAAATGGGGGCCCGGCATTAAAAGTTTGCTCGCCCCTGCCTTAGGGCTCAAGCTTTTTGTCTGGTCCCAGTTTGCAGTGAGATTGGTATGTAGATACGCTCTGAACACCTTTATAACTAGAGGGTTTGCTAAATACTGCTTTGTTATTGAATACGCTGCAAGAGCAAAAACCATTTGTACACAAACTCGGAAAGCAGGCAGCACATGACCATTACCTCAATGCAGAATTATGTCCGAGTAGTATTTACTCAAATGGAGGGAGGCACAGAACACACGTTTCAGGTCTACTCCATGTAACATTACTTACTTATTTATTTATAAAATAATTATAAAATGTATAAAATATTTTACCAGGAAGTAATACATTGAGAGTTACCTCTCGTTTTACTTACTTGCAGTGTCACTGTCTCAGGCATTTACACAAATGACCGTTTAGCAGACCTGGCTTACTGGTAGCTGTGGATTAAGATGGCAACACCGTGTTCTACATGCTTAATGTGATGGTGTAAGGCAGGGGTGAGCAAACTTTTTATGCCGAGCCCCCCTTTTCATCCATGAAATTTCTCGGGCCCCCCCTGCCTGATGTAATCAAAATCACATGACGTCAGTGCATGTGCAGTGCATGACGTCAGTGCGAACCAGCTTTGTAACGCCCCCGCCACGCGTCTACAAAAAAAGTATTTATAGCACAAATTACATAACTTAAAAATAAATATTATAATATTTGTCTAATAGCGTTCCCATTTCTGCTGTATTATTAATCTCTCTCTTCCCGCCACATTAGAACACCTCAGGACCTCTCTAACCTCTTCCAGTCTCTCCCTGTATTTCTCACTCCCCCTCCAGTCCCTCTCTATTCCTCCCCTCAGTGTCTCCCCCTCCCCCCCCACTCTCTTTCCCTCCCCCCAGTGTGTGTCTCTTTCTCCCTCCCCCCATTGTCTCTCACTCTCTCCCCTCTTCCAGTCTCACACTCCTCTTCCAGTCTCTCCAACTCCCTGTATTTCACACTCCCCCTCCAGTCCCTCTCTATCCCTCCCCTCAGTGTCTCCCCCCACTCTCTTTCCCTCCCCCTGTGTGTGTCTCTCTCTTTCTCCCTCCCCCTAGTGTCTCCCTCCCTCCATTGTCTCTCACTCTCCTTCCAGCCATTGCCTCTCCCTCCCCCCAGTGTCTCTCTTGCACTCTCCAACCAGCTATTGTTTCTCCCTCCACCCGGTGTCTCTCTCACACTCTCCCTCCAGCCATTGTGTGTCTCTCTCACTCCTGCCAGTGTCTCCCTCCCTCCCACCAATGTCTCTCTCATCCCCATGTAGCTCTTTCACCCCCCCTCCCCATGTCACACTCACTCTCACCCCCCTCCCCATCTCACACTCTCACCCCCCTCATGTCACTCACACCCTCCCCATGCCTCAGTCTCACACTCACTCCCCCATGTCCCAGTCTCACACTCACTCCCCCATGTCCCAGTCTCACTCTCCCACCCCCCCATGTCCCAGTCTCACTCCCCCCCCATGTCCCAATCTCACTCCCCCCATGTCCCAGTCTCACTCCCCCCCCCCCATGTCCCAGTCTCACTCCCCCCACATGTCCCAGTCCCCCCCCCCATGTCCCAGTCTCACTCCCGCCCCATGTTCTAGTCTCACTCCCCCCCATGTCCCAGTCTCACTCCCCCCCCATGTCCCAGTCTCACTCCCCCCCATGTCCCAGTCTCACTCCCCCCCCATGTCCCAGTCTCACTCCCCCCCATGTCCCTGTCTCACTCCCCCCCATGTCCCAGTCTCACTCCCCCCCCATGTCCCAGTCTCACTCCCCCCCCATGTGCCAGTCTCACTCCCCCCCCATGTGCCAGTCTCACTCCCCCCCCATGTGCCAGTCTCACTCCCCCCCCATGTGCCAGTCTCACTCCCCCCCCCCATGTGCCAGTCTCACTCCCCCCCCCCATGTGCCAGTCTCACTCCCCCCCATGTGCCAGTCTCACTCCCCCCCCCCATGTGCCAGTCTCACTCCCCCCCCATGTGCCAGTCTCACTCCCCCCCATGTGCCAGTCTCACTCCCCCCCCATGTGCCAGTCTCACTCCCCCCCATGTGCCAGTCTCACTCCCCCCCATGTCCCAGTCTCACTCCCCCCCATGTCCCAGTCTCACTCCCCCCCCATGTGCCAGTCTCACTCCCCCCCCCCATGTGCCAGTCTCACTCCCCCCCCATGTGCCAGTCTCACTCCCCCCCCATGTGCCAGTCTCACCCCCCCCATGTCCCAGTCTCACCCCCCCCCATGTCCCAGTCTCACTCCCCCCCATGTCCCAGTCTCACTCCCCCCCCATGTCCCAGTCTCACTCCCCCCCATGTCCCAGTCTCACTCCCCCCCATGTCCCAGTCTCACCCCCCCCATGTCCCAGTCTCACTCCCCCATGTCCCAGTCTCACTCCCCCCATGTGCCAGTCTCACTCCCCCATGTCCCAGTCTCACTCACCCCATGTCCCAGTCTCACTCCCCCCATATGCCAGTCTCACTCCCCCCATGTGCCAGTCTCACTCACCCCCTCTCCCCATGTCGCTGATGCAGGAAGAGATGCTGCTGTGTACTGTAGCACAGCGCAGCGCCACCTAATGGCCAAAAGAAAAATTGCAGCTGCAGACGGCTTTTTTCCCTCTGCTCCTGGCAAAATCGCCGCTGCTTCCTGCGCCCCCCCTAAACAATCTTGCGCCCCCCCAGGGGGGCGCGCCCCCCAGTTTGCGCACCGCTGGTGTAAGGCACTAAAGATATTAGTCTCTAATAAGGAGTCAGGACAGTGAAAAAGAGAAGGGCAGCACACTGCCAGAAAAACAGGAGGCGGCTCACAAGTAAAATGAATTCAAGGTGTATACACCTTGATAAAGGGCACACGGCCCGAAACGCGTAGGTGTGGTGATTTTTGAGCTCTCTAGGGGTTATGTTGGATCCATCTCAGGAATAAAGAATTCATTTTACTTGTGAGCCTCCTCCTGTTTTTCTGGCAGTGCGCTGCCCTTCTCTTTTTCACTTTCCTGTTCATCCTCTTGGTGGATCTGCACGCCGTCCGGAACCGAACTTGGACCGCATCGAGGACCTGGGAGTTAAAACAGCGAGTTACCCCTGTGGGTTTACGCATTCATCAGCTTCATATGGGACAATCTTTGTACTATGTATGTGTGCCAGTGACCACTAGGTACTAGTCCCTTATCCCTTGCCAGGGATGCTGTACTAATACCCCAATACTGTGGAGTGGTCCAAGCGGAGCTATATACCTTATGAAAAGGGATTCAATCTGCTTCTGATGCGCTGGTCACCTATATTTGTCTAATATGGGGTCATGTTTTAACTGCACACTTAAGCAATGGGGAAACCCCCTAAGAAATAATACATTTCTATCTCCCACTAGGCATGTTTCTCTCCGAAATGTACAAGCCCCATCTAGAAACCTGCACATATCTCACTTGTAAATGTCTGCATCTTGGCTTTAGAGAGTTAGAAATGGATTCGTCCATTAGGTTGTAGAGATGGAAAGCTTTGCTCTAGCAAACAAAGTATTAAACCGGTATCAATATATTGCCCAAATTGGATAAGTAAACAACGCCACATATAATGAGGACCAAGAATGCTAAAAGGGTTTCAAGAGCATTTCCATGTTTATTCAGAGAGCGGCCTAAATGCAATATACAGACAGACCATGGACTCGATACAGAAATCTGCTCATTGGACAGCTTGATAACAAAGAAAAGGGTTAAAACCAAAATGGAACAATCACCAAACTGTGCCCCGATGCCAGTTCTTGGTTGCACATATCCCGATAAGAGATAAAGCAGAAACAACTCGCGCACAGAAACATTTACAGGTCATTCCCGTATTGTATGAAAAGTACAAGGATGAAATGGAGCAACACAGTCAACCAGGGAACCATCCCAGGTACAAGGATTAGATGCACCTGTGTTCATAGGTAGTATAAGGTATGGGAAGGCTCTTGGATTGAGGCAAATAAAGTCATTCAGTGCTGGGAGGACATACAAGCGCCTCTTTTGTGCATAGTTACATATATACTGATAGCATGGAAGGGTTACATTTCCCAACCTTTTCTCCCATTGGTTTGTACTTCATTTAATACCACAGATCAGGGGAGCGCAATCTTTTCCCCCTGCCGCTGTCCTTTCCGCGCGCGCCCCCCCTCCCCAATACCTTGGTTCCGGGCGTCTGGTCGTCATGACGTCACAGCTCATTCGATGCCGCGTTGCCATAGAGACGCGTCTCCAGAAGCCGGCTGAACCAAGGTAAGTGAAGTTTACAGAGGCCTTCGCCGTTTCCCTGGCATTTAATTTAAATGCCTTCGGGAAGCAAGCAGGACCCCGGTAAACCCTGCACCCCCCTGCAGATAATCCCGCACCCCCCCCCCCCCCCAGTTTGCGCACCCGTGCAGCAGCACTGGAGGGGTTATGACAAACATAATATATAGCACCTTACAATCAAGATCCTTAGGGTCCTGCAAAAGTGTGAGGTTATATTCATCAACAGCCCTTGGATGACTCGGGAGAGCCAGACACCAGAAGCAGGGTCTTCATAAGATGCAACTTCCATTATGAATATAGCGGAAATGGGCCAATAAAAAGGGAGGAGGCCACGGTTGTAGTAGCCATCAGAAGAAATAACCGGTGTACTGCTGCTGACCTCTCACATGCGGTTCCCCTGTTTAACATCTCACACAAGTGATACAACATTTTGACCAATTCCCTGTAGTAAGCAGTGGACAACTCCAAGGACCTCCAACATGTCAGATTTTAAGTATATCCCTGCCTCACTGATTGAGCGACCTGTGATGAAGCAGGGATATCCTTAAAAACTGACATGTTTGTGTCCCTTGAAGACGGAAGTTGGCACCCCTGCTGTAGTGTGTAGAATTTAACAGTGAGTAAGTATTCTAATTGTAAGCGTTAAAGTCATTTAGAAGACAAGGTGAAGGACAATGGAATAAGTGCGGTGATGGGAGAGGGTCAAAATGTTGGAAATTCCACAATCCAACACATTTTTCCTGGAAAGTACTTGGAGAAAAAGCTTTCCTTCAATCTATAACACGAGCAAGTAGCAAAAAAGAGGGTTGTGGGATAGAAAGTGTGACAGATGGACGTTTGTTTGGAAGTATAGAGGACTGTTCAGCAGCAGAAAGCACAGAAGGGCTGAGTGACCAACAAAGCAGGGCGTGTTGCCAGCTCCATAGACATTGTAAAGGTTCAGCTGATGGCAGCAGAAATGTTTGATCAGTATACTGATGATGCAGGTCCCATGAGAACAGCTCAGAGTGGGAAGCTTGCCTGAGGCCCTTAGCAGGCACGGTGGTTAAAAGAAGCATTGTCATCTTCTGGCCAATTCTGGTCCTAGGCAATTTGCACCTTGGTTGAAAATTGTGATACCTTTTAATTAACAAACAAATTTGTAGAACAAAGACTAAAATGTGTGCTTTGAGTTTTTCACATTTTGATATATATATCCTTTAATGCAATAAAGTTACTAGGTATGATTAACAGGTAACATGATTTGGGGGGCCTTTCACTCAATGCTACACATGGCTGTTATGCAGAGTTACGTTCTCCCCAGAGCTCATTGATAAGTAAAGGTTACCTTGGTAACATCAGAAGCTAAAGATTTTCTTTTTTAACACTAGAAAAACAAAGAAAAGAAAAAACAGCCGGACATGCTCAGGGGGCAAAACACCGACATTTAGCAAGTTAAACTCAGATAGGTTTCTGTGGGGCATTACTGCTTTAATACAACCTCCTTCTTAAAGGTTTTTATGTGCTTGGACTACAGCAATGGTGGCTAAATCCAGTTCCTCAAGGGTCATCCCCAGGTCAGGTTTTCAGGCAACCCCTGCTTCAGCACAGTCTAGCTCAGTCGTTCATTGAGCCACCTGTGCTTGTGCAGTGATATTCTTAAAACCTGACCTGTTTGTGACTCTTGAGGACTGGAGTTGGCCACTCCTGGCTTGGATTACGGATCTGTATATTACGCACAGACCAACAAAGACAATGCTTTTCTTATTTGTACATCAAATAATCTATGCTGTTTTTAGATTAACATTTTGTTTGGTTTATACGTAATCTGACCAGGTTATTCTATACTTCAGCAGCTCTGATTTGGAAGATATAAATATTTTAAATCTTTCACACTACTGGTTTGTGAACTTTAAAAAAAAAAACAAAAAAAATAAAAAGTGTCCTGACTGGCGAGCTCATCAATGAAAACATTTAAAGAATACATAAATTTGTTTTAGCAACGATTTAGCAATTATCAAAAGATTGATTTTTTATTTTTTTTTAATGGTACAGGACGTTACCAAAATATAGGTCTTATTTTATGATGTATACTAAAATCAGTTTGGCATGTTTTAAAAGAAAGAACATAGAAATCTTATTCCTTACCGTTATTTGAATTTCCCGGAATAAGTTCGTGGCGGTGATACGTATGGGAAGCTCCGCGCTTCAATCTTGATTAGGAACAGGGGAAAAAAAGCTTCTACAGGTGTGCTATAAAAGGCACCTCCGCTCACCTGTAGTCAGTCTCAGGATTCCCCCAAGCTAAACCTCCCTTGCCATCTCCTATTAATAGGGACGAGAAAATACTCATCACCATGAATTTATTCCAGGGGGGGAAATGACGATAAGGAACACATTTTTTATTTTCCTGTTCAGCGTTCTTGGCGGTGATACGTATGGGACATACCCAAGCCATCAAGTTGAGGGTAGGAACAATGAACAAGATACTCGGAATAGAAGGACAAAAAAAAGACAGATGCCCAGATTCTTTTTGTGCCAATTTTATTTGAACCACCGCTTGCAACACCTTGCGCCCAAAGCTTGTGTCAGCCGACAATTGGATGTCTAAAAGGCTTATATAAGTGTGTGAAGCGATGACGACACTGCTGCTTTACACAGTTCTGCGGGAGATGATTGTGCTCAGTGCTCATGAGGTAGCCATTGCTCTTGTTGAGTGAGCTTTTAACCCTACAGGAACTTGTCTCCACATATCTCTGTATGCCTTTATGCATCACGGATACAGGTGGTGATCCAAGGAGCAATGGTAGCCTTTGATGCTGGCCTGTCCCTTTCTGGTACCTTGTTGAAGTACGAATAGTCTATCTTACTTTCTAAAGTCCTCCACCTGCTCCAGATCGTGATTTACACAACTCTCATCATCCAGCTTGTGCAGCTGTTCCTCCTTTGGGTTTTTTAGCTGAGGAACAAAGGATGGCAGGACAATCTCTTAATTTAGATGAAATGCAGATACTACCTTAAGCCGAGTCGCCGGTGGCGCGCGTGCACCGAGCATAGCCCTCTATGGGGCAGGCTCCAGTCGCGTGTGTCCGTGGGCACGCAAAGCGCGATGACGCGACCACTGGAAGGGAAGACAACGATTTTGTCTTTCCCTGCAGGGACACGGCCACATGTTGACTATCAACCAATGGTTGTGCAGATAGTGTAGACAGTCCATCCGTCATGGCCGCGCCCCCCCATCGCTACCCCTAGACCGCGGCTTTTACCTGTTCACGCGCCGCTCGGTACTCTGATACACATGCAGTCGTGGCCACTGGGGACTCCGCCTTAAAGCTGCAGATCAGTCTTTATTCTGTGTGTTTATATTCTGCTTGTCTGTCAGTGGAAGTTCATGAATATTCATGAGCACTCCTGCACTGACATGTGCTAGAGGGAGGGCAGGGCTGACAAAGGGGTGTGCCAGGGGTTGTGACAGGACATGAAGGGGCAGTGCCTTAGCAAATGGCTGTTAAAATAGAATACAAGAAAATTGGTCTTTCAAAGTTGTTTTTTTTAAAACAGAAAATGCTAAAAGTATTATTTCTTACTACAGAACTGATTTATTAAAAAAACGACACATGCAGGATATTGACTGAACTGCAGCTTTAAGGAAATATGGTAACAGGTCTCAGGACAATGTTGTACTGATCTATAACCAGGAACGGTTCTTTAAAGGATAAGGCCTGTGTCCCGCTGCATCCGGCTGCGCGCGCAGCCGCGTGCGCGTCACTCACGAGACATGTGTTCCTCCCGAGCTGGCCCCAGTCCCTCCACCCTGCAAGGCTCGCTGCGCACTGTGACGCGTCAGCCAGAAGGGGATACACGACGATCCTGATCCCAAGCGACGACGCGTCACGTGGTGCTGCAGGGAGCCGGGGAGGAGGGGAGCTGTATCGAGCAACGGGGGTTTGTGTGGTTTAAAATGCATGACAACATCCCTCCCCTCCCTCCCTGCCTCACCTCCCTCCCTGCCTCCCCCTCCCTCCCTGCCTCCCCCTCCCTCCCTGCCTCCCCTCCCTCCCTGCCTCCCCTCCCTCCCCCTCCCTCCCTGCCTCCCCTCCCTCCCTGCCTCCCCTCCCTCCCTGCCTCCCCTCCCTCCCTCCCTGCCTCCCCTCCCTCCCTGCCTCCCCTCCCTCCCTGCCTCACCTCCCTCCCTCCCTGCCTCCCCTCCCTCCCTGCCTCCCCTCCCTCCCTGCCTCACCTCCCTCCCTCCCTGCCTCACCTCCCTCCCTCCCTGCCTCCCCTCCCTCCCTCCCTGCCTCCCCTCCCTCCCTGCCTCCCCTCCCTCCCTGCCTCACCTCCCTCCCTGCCTCCCCTCCCTCCCTGCCTCCCCTCCCTCCCTGCCTCCCCTCCCTCCCTGCCTCACCTCCCTCCCTCCCTGCCTCCCCTCCCTCCCTGCCTCCCCTCCCTCCCTGCCTCCCCTCCCTCCCTGCCTCACCTGCCTCCCCTCCCTCCCTGCCTCACCTCCCTCCCTCCCTGCCTCCCCTCCCTCCCTGCCTCCCCTCCCTCCCTGCCTCCCCTCCCTCCCTCCCTCCCTGCCTCCCCTCCCTCCCTCCCTGCCTCCCCTCCCTCCCTCCCTGCCTCCCCTCCCTCCCTGCCTCCCCTCCCTGAGTTCGTATTCTTCCCGGGGAGGAGAGGCAGCAGCAGCATATTTGGTGGTGGTGGTTAAAGGCAGAGAAGCAACACGGCAGAGGGGTTTCCTTGTGTGTGCATGTGTGTAATGGCCCCGCCCCCTACGTCATGACACCCCGCCCACCAACCCGTTTTGGTCACGCCCCCCCATCCGCTCCAAAAAAAGTTC
This sequence comes from Ascaphus truei, assembly GCF_040206685.1. Classification (NCBI taxonomy): domain Eukaryota; kingdom Metazoa; phylum Chordata; class Amphibia; order Anura; family Ascaphidae; genus Ascaphus; species Ascaphus truei. The sequence continues at coordinate 20,418,218 of NC_134488.1, forward strand.
CCTGCAGTCCGCAGACCGCGGTGCAGTGAGTTGCACGCGCCGCCGGCAAGCAAGACAGCCGTGCGGACGCGTGCAGCGGGGCCTAAGCCTAAGGCCTACAACTCGCCCACTCTTCTCACCGATATGATGGCGACAAGGAACGGTCTTTTGTGTTAGCATGGTTAGTGACAGGTCCCCGAATGGTGGTTCCACCATTGCCTTTAAAAGCACTGGCAGATCCCATGTAGGTATTACATACCAAATTTGAGGTCTCAATCTTTTTACTGCTTGTAAAAATCTGATTATGTGCTCTCTCTGGCCACATCTCTTTCCATTAGTGCTATTAAAGCGGACATCTGGACTTTGAGGGAGCTGAGGCAAAGACCTTTATCAAAGCCTATCTGAAGGAATTCGACTAGCACTGCTGAAGGATGATTAATGCAGTTCTGCTCTTTTTCCTTGCCCCATCACAGGAATCTCAACCAGGTCCAGTAATATACCTTGGATATTGACACCTTTCTGGCACAGATCAGTGTCTCAATTGCCTTCTCTGAAAGTCCCTTTTGCATTAGTATCTGCTGCTCAAGTCACCAGGCTGCTAGCGTCATCGTTTGGATGCTTTATTGGTGCTTGTTCCAGCAGGTCTTATATGTGTGGTAGTTTCCATGGTCCATCTATTGCCATCTGCACTGTCTGAACATACTGTGTCTGTCTTGGCCAGTCGGTTAAGATGACCATCACCTCTGCTCTCTCTTTCTATTTTCCTCAATACTCTTGGTACAAGCAGAATGGGTGGGAAGACATATACCAAATTGAAGTCCCACAGGAAACTCAGGGCATCCGTCTGAAAGGCTTGAGGGTGATCTCTCCTGGAACAGAACAGCAGTACCTTCCTGTTGGAGATGGAGGCCATCAGATCTACCTCTGGCTGACCCCAACGCTGTTGAATCTGTTGGAAAACTGTCCTGTTCAAAGACCATTCTCCTGGGAATACTTGCTGTCAGCTAAGGAAATCGGCGGTCAAGTTCTCCTGTTGTGGGAGATAGACTGCTGTTAATCTGGCCCAAGTCATAATGGCTGCCGTTACCTGCATTAGTTTTCTGCTTGTCCCACCTTGTCGCTGCACATATTTTACTGCCGTCCGACTGTCTGACTTTATTAAGACATGTCAACCTTGCACACTCTTGAAACACCCTTAAGTCTTCTTCTACGGCTTCTAGTTACAGATAATTGGCGTGATATCCCTTGTATTGGGCTCACCAATTCCCTTGTGCCATCTTGTCGCCTAGGTGAGCCCTCCAGCCTGACATGCTTGCGTCTGTCTTTATAACCAGAGGAACGGTGAATGATAGTGAACCTCCTGTTTCCAGGTTTCTTTCTTGCGACAACCATTTTAGCTTCTCTTTGGTATCTTGACCTCTTGCTGCGAATCCTTTTCCATTCCAGCAATCTAGGAAGTTGCGCTGTAAGGGTTTCATATGGAATCTCGCCCATCCGACCACCTTGGGGGTGGTGGTCATCTTACCTAATAGGCCCATACAAATCTCTGTCCGTTACTCTTTTTGTTTTTCCTAAACTGTTTAACGCTGAAATCTTTCACCTTTTCTTGTGGTCGCTTGACCCCCCTCCCACCTCCTTTTTTTTGTTTGAAACATCTCCAGGAATTTTATGACTATGCTGGCACCCCTTATTTCAAAAGGCCCTTCCACTCGACGTTCCTCTACTTCTGGAGTCCCGAAAAAGATTGTGCCCTAGATGGTGTTGAGGAATGTTTTCCAGGCTGATATGATCTGGCCTCTATAATTTATCCTATCAGGCTGGTATCCCGAGTAATAGGGACATCTATATATGATGTAAAACGAAAAGTGTCGAATGATGCCTCTGTCATATAATCTGTGGCTAATTTGAGTTTAGCCAACGCTTTCAGGGTTGCCATTCTCTTAAACCTGTTTTCCAGCACATATTCAATATTAGTGACCCGGCCTCGCATAGCTCTGGATACAGAAGCTGTGGCCACCGCTGGGTTACAGGCTGCTCCTGCTGTCACAAATGCTTTCCTTAGGACATTCTCTAATCTTCTGTTTATGTCCTTAATGATATGGCGTCATTAACCGGAAGAGTAACACACCTCGCTATGCTGGTAATCGCCGGACCCACCTATGGAGGAGTTTCCCAAGTCTTTGCATTATCCCCTGAAAAAGGGTACATCTTATTCTGGACAACATCATCTTTTCCTTTGGCTGTATCCACACTGATTCAAGCATATCCTTAAGTACAGTATGGAGACGAAACATTCTTACTTTCTTCTGTGAATCCTCTCCTGGATCTTCCATTTTCCATGCTCCTCGTACAGCTTTAATCAGTGGCGGCACTAACTCTGTATCAAAGAGCATCTTCCTCCTGGAATCCCTCCCGATCCGAGTCTAGGCGTTCTCCCTTAGATAATATCCGACTCCTCAGGCGAGGAGCCTCTTCTGTTCAGACTACTCTGTGACCTTGAACTTTTTGACTGTTCCTTACTTGATTGTGACACAACCGTTTCCACAGTCTGCGTCATTGTGTCCTTCACCCACTGAAGAAAATAATTCCTCTGATCCGGAGCCTGGATGGCTGTAGCTTTAAGGCAGTCCTCATACCATTTCTTCCCTTCTAAAGCCGACTTGTCACATGCTGCACAAATATTTTGTTTCTTCATACTTGCCTTTTTGTGATGCAAAATCTCTACAGATCCTTTTGAAGCTCCATCCTTAGGCAGTCCTACAGAGGTACATAAAACAAACATTATTACGTTCCATGAATCTTCTGCTCTCTCTTTGAATAAAACTTGAGCTAGTACTCACCCAGAAAGGTTTAGCAATGACCCCTTGGCTGTATTGCTCTCCATAGCTTGCAGCATACACTCCCCTCCTTCAGTCCACATAAGCAGCATTCTGTTGCCTCAGCTGTGCGTTTAACAGTCCCCCACTAGGTTTCCACTGCACTTCTGGTTCTGGCACGCTTCACCGCCTCTCTTGTGGGGTCCGCCTCCCGCTGCCCTCAGAAGCGACTCTGCGGACCGCCGTGGTAATTCCTGGGGCCTCTGGATAGCTGTCCCATGACGCGATACACGAAGCATCGGCGGAGGAGAGAGAGGCTGAGAGAACTCCTCCGCCGGCTGAACTGCACTAGCAGTCCTGGGGCGAGTGTCCAAAAAAACAACAAACCTACTCTACTGAGGACAGAAAAAGACTGACTACAGGTGAGCGGAGGTGCCTTTTATAACACACCTGTAGAAGCTATTTTTCTGTCCTACTCAAGACTGATGGGTGGAGCTTCCCATACGTATCACCGCCATGAACATTGGAAAAGAGCAAAATGTAAAGTCCGTTTTCAAAATACTGAGGTGATTGTTGCATTCAACGGGGGCACTGCTTTAATAAAACTGCAAAATCAAATCGGAGCACATTAAAGCAGCAAATTCCCAACGACAGCCATCTGTGCTGAAGCAGGGATATCTTTAAAACCTGACCGCTTGGTGGTCCATGACTATTGGAGTTGGCAACTCCTGCCCTTGCCCCAGAGATACTTGCCAGTAAAGGTAGTGCCAGCACTTCCTGGTATTTAAAATGGATGTTCTTGCAGGTCCCTTATGGGCCGGCATGACACAGGAGATTTAAATAGCTTTATTTCCCCGGGAGTGGCCAGGAATCCGCTACTTTTACTTGTAAGCATCTCGTAACCAGGGGGTCCTCGGAGCTGAAAATAAGAGTGCTTCAGCTCTTGGGACCCTCTACTTTACATGGGGGTTAGGGGGGGATGGAGCAGCAGCTGCTCCCCCTCCCCACGTCTGATTTTATTTTGAACACACATTAAGGTTGCACATTAGAGCAAGTCCCACCTTACCCCCTTTGTGGACTTGGATCCTTTACACACAATATCTCAAACACAACCGCAACTCTTCAACCAGCTCACTCAAATGCAGATTCAAGGCACACAGCTGACTTCATGCTAGGAATCGCCACTTCATTTCAATGAACCCAGCTCAGCAGAAACCTCCCACACATACATGTCATTGCAAAACTTTCGGAACTCAATCACATAAGGCGTTAGACGGTTAGAGAAAAGCCCATGGCAACGTCCAGCAAAAATAGGAATTACTACTTTAGCCTCCTTCAGTAACTCTGTGACCTCCATCAATTCTGCAGACAGAATCCAACCTTCAACAAGCCAATTGAAGAAAAAGTGCAATGCATTGTGCCTCTCTGACAGCAAATAACTTATACAATGGATTTATCAGTGGTTAGGTAGAAAAGCACAAAAGGTTGGCTGATTTATCAGTCGTTAGGGGCCACTGGGATAGATGAAGAAGTGAATCCCACCCGCTAAATAACACCAGAAACCGGTAGCTCAGCAAGCTTCTTTCCTGCTCCACTTGTGGCAATGCTCACACTACATAGCACTGTGCAGGTCACACTATACAGGACAGCCCTAGCTAGATTTAGAGTGAGGAGCAGATACCCACTCAATCCAGCAGAGAAAGGGTAAATACAGAAACGTCACATTTCTTGCTTTTTATGATTGTTTCAGTTCAGAGAAGCATGATTCTATTCTTAAAATGTATTAGGGGTCTCTAATGATTCAACACCAAGTGTAAGATCTATTTTGTGGGAAGAAAGGAGATCGGTGCACATGAAAAATAGAGGCTCTGCTTGGATTCAGGTATCTAGCACAACCAAAGTGACAGCGACGGATTTGAAAATCCACCACCCTAGCTGTAGCGGCCGCCTCCTTACTGCCGCCCCCATCTCCTTCTGAACCGCAGCAACGTCACCAGCGTTGCCATGGTGACACAACATCACTTGACGCCGCAACGTTGCATTGCCATGGCAACGAGGCGCTCGTCTTCAGAATGAGGAAGAGGGCAGCAGGTAAGGAGGCAGCCGCAACAGCTAAGTGACTTCCCATCAGGCCAGGTAGACCCGCGAGAGCGGCAAAAGTATATGGGGGCGGCCATTTTTGCCACCCCCAAATTTGGCAGCAAGAGGCCCGGGCCTAATGGGAAATCAGACACTGCAGAGTGAGAATAATTTCTGTAGGTTTACAAAAAGGAACAGGTAGTACAAAGACAAAGCGAACACTGAAAACAGATGGGCGGGAGAGGTAGTATGCCTTCAGGACATGGACGGAGAGGTTCCCATTGGTTACTTCTTTCAAGGGAAGCTACGCAGGATCCCCAGAACATTGAGACATCCCTCACCCAACGCATCCACAATCCACTCCCCTTCCTGGGCACTGAGCTACAAACTTTATAAAATAGGCAACAGACAACAAGCAAGACAGAAGAGTAGGAAACCCCCAGAACACCCAACACAGTCATGGTTGAGCAACCAGTTGTGTCTAAAGAGAGAACTAACGGTTTGGGCCAAAGTGTGCATAGTCTGCTCCGATCCACACGGTGCTCTGAGCTATGTCAGCCAAGGCTGCACGTTAGAGAATTGATGCATAAAAAAGTTCAGACAGTGGTTTCTCGGCCGGATTTCAGGTTGGGAGCAGAGTTCTGACGTCTCATGCGTGGCGGAGTAACAAATTGGTGGTATTGATGGGGCCGGTCAGCTTGCTTGTGATATGAGTTGTAGGCTCCATCTTCTCTGCTACCGCAATGGAAAGTGCTCCAATTCTGCTGCTGCTGGAGTCCGGGATGCTGGTGTTGAAAATTCTGCACGTCGGCAGTCTGATATGAATCACAAGATTGCAAGGACTCAGAGGAACCTGATGCTTGACGTCGAAGTCCCTTCTGATAACCATTCAAGGAATTGCTTCTCCAGCGTGCAGTATGGGGTTGTTGGTTATTGCTGTAACCCCAATTTTGCTGGTGGATCCGATGCTGGTTGCGGGATTGGCTGTAGGGGCTCCATATTTGCTTCTCTGATTCCACCTCCTCTTGTTGTTCTTTGATTTCCACCTCCTTGGGGACTTTCACCTCAATCACTTTCTCATCAGTGATGATGATGTGAGTGCCAGGGCTCCAGGAGCTCCTGTGGCTGGGGTTGCTCTTGAAGGGGAAACGAGGCTTGCGGTTCTCTGGTGGGATGAAATGATGGGGGCCATTATTCCGGCGCAGCTGCTTGGTGATTTCCTGCTGCTGGAGGTTCTTAAACTTGATCTGCTCCTGTCTCATCCATTGGGAGCGCCCTCGACGGAACAAAGGGTCATTCTCAATCATATGGGAAACCTGCTCTTCCTTCTCCGGCTCCTCTCCTGCTGCTCTGCATTTCTCACTTGCAATCCCCTTTTCACCTTCGATGCTAGATTCTCGGACTCTGCGTTCCCCCAGTGGCCCAATCAGAGGTAGAACCTTCTCCATTTTCAACATCTTGTTCCTTAAGGCTCGAATCTCTTCATCCTTCATGTTGTTCTGGTTCTTCACTTCATGCAGTATGTCTTCGAGCTTGTCCACGTGAACCTTCAGATCATTCACATCCGTGGACCCCTTCCCAACGGCCAGCACATCCTCGATCCTCTCGTCTCCTACGCCCACTGTATCCCAGACATCCCGAGCCACAGCCCGCCATGAGTCCTGTACGTTAGGGTCCTTCTTGCCATACATGGCACAGAGCTCCTTCATTTTGACTATGGCAAGAGCTTCAATCTCCTGGCGGCTATGCTGAAAGTCATTCAGCGCTACTTCGTAGCATATCTCCTTTACGGCTTGGATCTTCAGGTCAGAGATGGTCACCCACTTGGAATCTTTGCTCAGCTTACGGCGCTGAGGGATATGGTACATCTTATTTGGCTCCCGTTTCTTGCCGCTGCTGGGGAGGCCGCACTTCTTGACGATGCTTTGTACTTTACTCGGGGGAAGTTTCTCCCGCAGCGAGGTGATTAAGCGCCAGCTCTCTTCGCACGAACGCTTCTCGGAGTCGTCCCCACTATCGGAGTCCGCATCCTTGAGAAAGAAAAAAAATCAAAATGGCCCCAAAAGAAACAAAAAAAAAAAAAATATGAAAACATGAAGGAAAAAAAAAATGATTAAAAAAATAAAAACTAACAGTGAATGCAATCGAAGAAGAAAAAAAAATTAAACATGACATGTATGAAGAAAAAAATATGGAAAACAAATGAGTGAGTTTTTTTAAATTTAAGGCAAACTAATTGTATAGTCCTCACCTATAACCTGTGTAAAGCTTGAAGAGGAAAACAGCCTTTGTTAAGAGAGCACAAAGTTAGAGGTGGAAACAGAAGAGCATGCCACAGCACACTTGCCATTTCTGGTTCTCTCCGCACAGCAAAACCACCACTCCGAAATGCAAGAAGTGTGGTGGACAAGGACAGCCAGGAGGTAAGTAAACGCTGGTTAGTAGATGCAGTTTTTCAGACGCTGGTGTTTATGTTCTACTTCAGAAAGGAGCGGTGGTGGAAAGATTACATACTCAAGGAGAGATAGAACAAGGTGTTACAAAGTCTTTAGTACAGATTCCTGTGCAGAAAGAGCCCTGAGTGTGAGAACGAGAAGAGCGGTGATGGTTGGGAGTCACTGTGCATTAATAGTGTCGGAGAATACCACATGAGATACACTCCCATATCTGTCATTCTCCCTGCCTCAAATCGAATGGAAATTATTTTAAATAGTCAATAAACTGCACACACACGAGCCATCTCACTTCAAACCTCCAAAGCACATCCCATGGATACAACACAAATCTACGTGAGACTTTTATAGGCCAAGTCTGCAAGTAAAAACGCTCAGCTGTTTCTGATTTTCTGCTGTCCCCTTCACACACTTTAAGGGACTGATCTGCCCCTTTCCCCACATTCATACTGTCATCATTATGCTTGTGGTCTCACCATTCATTGATAACTATGGATAATTTCAGAGATCAGTCTGACACAATTCAATGTCATAAATGTATTCCATAACCAGGCACCTATACCGACGGGGACAGGCAGACCAGCGGGCACCACGATGCAGAAAGACAGAGAGGTCTGGAGGGGTTGCAAGACTCCCCCTTACAACTCTCTATGCTACTGCTAGACCGTTTGCCATCTAGGGGTTAACATACATAGCCTCGAGCATGCATTCACCACACCACGTGACCTGGTCTCTTAAGCAGAAAGATTTTTATAACATTTAAAATAGTGGGTTATAAGCTCTGTAGCATTGGTTAATTGGGGCTTCAACCCCAGTATTTTTTGTATTCCATAACCAGCCTGCTAACATACAATTCCTGGGATGACTAGCAGTAACCATTACGTCGTCCCCCCTCCCCCCAACACTCTAGACTATGCAGTGGCTACAGCATTTACTCCGTTATCTGCACAAGGTGGCCGCGCTGCAGCAAAAAGGGTAGTATTGCCTGATAATAGCTATACACAATGCCACAATATTAAAAAAAGATGAACTACAAATAGGGAAAATGTAATTAAAGAAAATATAAAATACAACTTTTGTTAGGCACCAAATTCCCTACACAGAGTTCAAAGTACCAATACAATCAAATCTGGGAATAAGGGGCACACAAGCCAATACATTCTCAAGAATTTGATGTAAAGATCCATTTCCCCCCTTTCTCAATACATGTAAAGATCCTTACTGAAAGGTGCTTTAAATGGAAGACTTTGAAGTACGACTTTCTCAGTTACAAAGCCAACCAATGCAAGACCGGATTATGCCTTCAGACTCCATCATCAATAAATGTTAGTGTGCTAGCCTACAGAGGCTTATGTTTTCCTTACGCTATGGCACATAACAAATATGAGATGGCATTTGGCAGTCATTAGCAATTCATCTCCAAGCACCAGTTCACTCAGACCATCAAAAGTTCAACAATCTCTCTGCTAGAAATAGCCAGACATTTTTTCCCCTGTGTGTCCAGAGGCTTTCTATTAGTGAATGAAAGGATGTGCGTACGGAATGTAACAGCTCATAGAACAGGCAGGCACAGAATGTGTCCGTCAGTCCTCGCAGTGAGGCAGAGAGAAAACGTACAGACTGCATGCAGCGGCAGGAGGAAAATGCATGCAGCGCACAACAGTGTATTACACTTCTGAGACTCACACACCAGAAAATCAACAGTGCAGGCAGAAAGGTGTAGAATGGGTTAATGGGGGGTGGGGGGGTGTCTCAATGCCTGTCCTCAAGACCACCCAACAGGTCAGGTTTTAAAGATATCCCAACTTCAGCACAGATGGCTCAATCAGTGTCACAGTCGAAGACTGAGCCTCTGATTGAGCCACCTGTGCTGAAGCAGGGATATCCTTAAAACCTGACTAGTTGGGGGGGGTCTTGAGGACTAGAGTTGAGAACCCCTTGGTTAATTAGTCCAGGGCAGAGGTAACCTGTGGTTGCTGAGAAATATGGGCACAGCTTGGTTCCAAGGGTCATTGTCCCCGTAACCACAATTAAGATCATAACCAAAAAGGAACAGCTCTATTATCAGCTATTAGGCCCATCACAGAACTGGATGCTCACAGGGAATAAACCCTATGCAAAGAAGCCAGCACACATCACAGGCAGTAACACTTACAGGACTGGGCTGTGCCAACAGCTTACTGTATAAGGGCATTTGCGTTAAGTAGATCATTTCACAGGACACAAACATTCAGCACGCTACACACAACATGCAATTATTTGCATGTAAACCTTGCACTAAGAGACCGCACAGAGCAGCATGTAGTCATTTCACAAGTAATAGGAGTAAAGAGTGTGAATACTGGCAGAATAATGTGAGCAGAAGGAGTTGAACCATTAACCTGTGTAAGGAATAAGGTGTCTGGTTCACTTACCAGTCGCTGCTGCTCCAAAAGGAGATCGGCCTCCTCTTTCTCCTTCTTGTATAAGATCTCCATCTCCTGAAGCCTAGAAGAGTAAAGTTAGCAATCATGAGCAGTGATAAAGGCCTAACACCGTACATACAAGTAAGAAATAAAGGCGTGCACTGCAAAAAGCCGGTATAAATAGCTGGACTAATAGCCATAAAAAAAATTTTTTTTATTGCAGTTGAAAAATTCACATCGTTCCAGCAGTCATTTCCGATGCGTTTCGTATCACTCTGACAAAATACCAATGCGGTACAAAACGCGTCAGAAATGACTGCTGGAACGATGTGAATTTTTCAACTGCAATAAAATCTTTTTTTTTTACGGCTATTAGTCCAGCTATTTATACCGGCTTTTTGCAGTGCACTGCTTATTTTTCTTACTTGTTCGTATTCATTCTCGGCTGGAGCATGCATCAACCAGGGTGGACATTGGCTGCACCGTGACACAGACACGGACATCCCAGGACCGAGTTGTTTCATACTTTGTCCTCCGTGCTATCATGGCCAGTGTGCGACAGTGGGATATATTTGGGGCTTTATAGTGGTGAGGATTGGGTTAACCGTCATCGCGTGTGTTTCTGCTGCTGGTTTTGCCCTCCCCCCCACTCTCCTCCTTTCTCCTACCGGTGTCATCGTCCAGACCATTATTGACCTGACATTTAAGCATACATCGCGCTGTGGTTGCATACATTGCGCAGTGGTTATATACCTCCTGGAGGGTCACACCAAACCTATTGCTTGCTACTACTGACTCTATACAGCTACTATGTTTCTTTCTATGATCTAGAACAGGGGTGTGCAAACTTTTTGCCCTGCGCCCCGCAAGTCCAGATCATCAAATGACGCCGCAGGGTCACGTGATGTCATGTGACCACGCGGTGTCATTAGACGCCGCGTTGTCCAAGCCGACTGAGTCACAGTAAGGGAAGTTGCAGAGGCCGCGCGCGGTCCCCCGGCATTCAATGTAAATGCCTTAGGGAAGAGCGCGGAGCCTCTGCAAACGCAGCACACCACCCAGAGCACTGGCTCGGGGATTACGTCCCACACTTCACCGAAACACCGTACACAGATATTTGTTTTAATGTTATAGTCTTGTAGTGGCCGATGTTAACACACGGGTGGCAAACTCCAGTCATCAAGGGCCACCAACAGGTCAGGTTTTAAGGATATTTCTGCTACAGCAGAGGTGGCTCAGTTGTTGACGGAGACACTGATTGAGCCACCTGTGCTGAAGCAGGGATATTCTTAAAACCTGGTGTGTTGTCGGACCTAGAGGACTGGAGTTGGCCACCACATGTTAATATTATAGCAAACAAGAACAAAATGATGTGTGTGTAAGAATAATTTTGCGCAGTTTAATTTAACACATGTGATGTAAGAGTTATACCGCAATTCTGGCACCTTGATTTAGGAGCCATTCCTCCCCGCGATTACCAGTAAAGAGAGCATCTCTTCTGCAGTAGGTTTTGCAAGGCACGTAGGTAACTGCACAAACCAGGCTTCCGCAATCAGCCCCTCCCGCAGCCAGTGATGCACGGGCAGAGCATCTTCTCATGCCGCACTACTGAGAAGTAGGTCTCATCACAAGACATTATTAGAACATTTGCTTTATTTAGCCGAAAGTTGAAGCGCCCGCCGTCTTGGGGGAACCCCCTCCCTCAGGTGAAATATTTACAGCAGTGTGTGCTTCAACTATCTGCTACATAAAGTCAATAATATAATGATGTCTTGTGATGAGACGTGTGTCTGAATAGTGCGGCACTAGAAGATTCCTTTGCCCAGCACGACTTGTTTTTCTTGTATAGTATTTTTTATTGAAAGCCTTACATGACGTATATTTGTCAACGTTTAAGATCATAAATGGTCAATATGTCTTTAGTGATAACAGGTTATTTTCCATGTGCAGATTGGTATGACTTCCGTAACAGTACTACTTTTGATGGCAGCAGTGGGATCCCAGCCATACAAAGCCAACATCAGCACATAAATGTACAACTCTACTGTCCCCCGAAAGGACAACGGATACAGGTACGATCAACTTTGATCTTTCCAGTGATGAAGGGTGGAAATGTCCTTTGGTACTAAACTCGTTACTTTGTTCCTCGCTACCCTCCCAGCATGCCCTTTACCTTTTCTCCATCTCCTGTTTCATATCAATGCCTTGTTTCTCCAGCAGCTCACGTTGGGCGAAGGTCCAGTCCACTGGCTCGGAAGGTGTCTCTGCAGTAGGCGTCTTCTCCCGCTCTGCCCGGGCCTGCTCGGGATGGTTGAAACGGAACACGTGGTTCTTTCCCATAATGATGCGATTCCCTGGAAAAAGACACACGGGGTTAAATGCCCCATTCTGTCACGTTCATATTACAGCAGGTAATATATAAGGCAGGGGTTCTCAACTCCAGACCCCCCCCCCCCCCCACCCTAAAGCAGGTCAGGTTTTCAGGATATCCCAGCTTCAGCACAGGTGGCTTAATCAGTCCCTGCTTCAGCACAAGTGGCACAATCTTTGACTGAGCCACCTGTGCTGAAGCAGGGATATCCTTAAAATCTGACCTGTTGGGAGGGCTCTTGAGGGCTGGAGTTGAGAACCCCTGTTATAAGGGGAGAAGCAGGAAAGGGATTCCTCTCAGGAATCAATGTGGGAAAGTACTACTCACAGGGAAAGCATCTGCCAGCACACAAACACTAACGTACAATGTGTGTTGTACCAGAAGAAAATATCTAGACACACACACACAAAATGAATGTATATCAATAGACCAGCAATCGCAATTCAAAGTCCCACCCAGCCATATATATATTGGAGCACTATTAAAGTATTAAGTATTAAAGATGCTGTTGCTTATGTCATTTCAAAAGTATGTTTCATAGCCGTGCAAATTTAGTGCCAGAAAAGGCCAACTGCAAAACCAGCGGTAACAAATCCACAGAATGGACATGAGTTATTTTTTAAATAAAGTACTGCCTGTGATATCACTGTGGAGTAATAGACCCCACGAAAATATTTACCATTAATGTACTGTAAGCTTCGTTCAAGTATTAAACTTTAAAAAGAACAAAAAAAAAGTATTTTTATTTAATAATGTGCAAAGGCCACCCCCCCTCCCAGTTAAACAGGATCAGGCTCTCATAACACTACTAGCACCTGCTTCAAGGAGCCATTCATGCTTTTCTAAAACTGTTTTTTTTTAACATTGGATTGAAGCGGAGAGTCTCCAAAGCGGAAACCCATATATTTCAGCTCTAGGGACCCCCTGCTTCCTGAGATACAGACCACCAAAGAAGGGGCCAGTATGTCGGTGAAGTTTAAAGCTCCGCGTCACGCGGGCCAATAGAAAGCCATACCGGATGACGTCCCGGCTTTCTTTTGGCTCACAGCGCGCGGGAGCTTTGAAACGCGAACTCTGCTAGCCGAGTGGAGCAGCTACCGGCATCTCCTACGGAGGTATCTCCGGAATCAGGGTTCCCCGGAGATGAAATTAATGGGGTTCAGCTCTGGAGACCCCCTACCTCAAAATCCTATGTAAAAAAAAAAATTAATAATAATAATAATTAAAAAAAACGCCAGCTTGGATTGCCGGTTTAATGAACCAAACACAAAAAACATTCTTCATCCGTGCAGTTTGTACACAAGCTTTTGTGACAAAAGTGCATTTAGGGGGAAAGTCTAAGAGCTAACCTGTACCTCACATTAATGTTAATTACAAATGTCTAATAAAATGGTCTCCATATCGGCTGCTATGTATGGAGATTGTCCTTACCAGAGCGCAGCTGCACTGGCTGCACAACTCGCTTCCCATTCACGTAAGTCTCCGACCTCTCACAGGGCTCCAAGGTCACAATCACTGAAAAGAAAATAGAAAGGCCCATCAAAATGTTATGGAGATAGCACCACTTGTCAATCTGGCACATAATCCATGTGAAACACACAGATACCCAGCAAGCTCTAAGAAACTCCAAAAATGAATATTTTTTGGAGTGCTACTGGGCGTGGCTAAATGTATACAACAAAAACAGAGAAGCCCAAAGCTACATCCAATATGACAAAAATACACAGCGAAATACCTATATATCTCTTGAAAAGGGTCATTTAGTTAAACCCTTTGGCCAATGCATTTTAAGTCTGCAAGCCACTTTCCAAGTAAGCAGGTCTTTTTAATGCAGCTGGTTGGGACAGATCCAATGCAATCATTCTTCCTCTAATTATAGAGGTAAATAAGAATTTTAATCAGCTAGTGTTAGGACCTGCAATATTTGGTCATACCTTGATGTGGCTTGCAGGCTTAAAATGCTTTGGCCAAAGGGTTTAGCTAAATGACCCGTTTTCAAGCGATATATAGGTATTTCACTGTGTATTTTTGTCATATTGGATGCAGCTTTGGGCTTCTCTGTTTTTTGTTATACACATAATCCATGTAGTAACAACGGAGGGAGAGGGAGTGGGGGGTATGATACCTTTTATTGGACCAACAAGTAGTTGATACGTTACAAGCTTTCCAACCTCTCAGAGTCAGGTTTACTTGATGGACTCAGAGAGGTTCGAAAGCTTGTAACATATCAACAGCTTGTCGGTCCAATAAAATATGTCATACCCCCCACTCCCTCTCCCTCCTTTGTTACTATATGGCAGAAAGGACCAACATGGCTCCCCACCCTTCTTTGCCTGTACATAATCTAGAAAAGGAACAGAGACTGAGACTCTGCTGCACACCGTGACCAAGAGAAGAAGTAGCAAATCGCAACTAAGCATTTACCAGGGATAATATCAGTCGACATAGCTACGGTAGACAACAGTTATTCTTACGCAACTTGACAATTACTCTTAAAGTGAGACTTTTACTTATGTGTCCTGTTAAAAAAAAACACGCAAGTCCCGTTGACGCTCATTATCTACTCAGGAGCTTAGTGTCCTCACGTTTAGCGGTCTGACCAATGATGGCAGGACCATGTTCCAAAACCTGTTTTACCGTGGAAGACTAAATGTAATGTAACAGGAACACTTCAAAGCATATCAACATTAAACAAATAGCTGACATACCTATATATCCCATCAACTACATTTAAACCATTTAAAAAACAAAATAGATTAGTAACCTTTGTTTATTTTTGTCCAAGATGTCCCCATAAAGCAGTAATCCCCCAAACCAACTAACCCCATACGTCTTCCTTACACGATTGGCACATTGGCGGGTCCTCCTATTGTCAGCTCCAGTTCCAAAGATTCTTAACAGTGACGTTACTGGTATTACCTCCCGGTTTTTAAAGGAGATTTCAACGGTTATCCAATAGGAAGCCACAACTGATAAGGTAGCGGCTTCCTCTTGGCCTATTTGGCAGACACGGGGTTTTCCCTAGAGCAGGGGCGCGCAAACTGGGAAGCGCAACATTTTCTAAGGGGGTCGCCGAACTGAGCCTCGTGCTTACCGAGGCCCCGCGCTTTCCACCACAACATTTAAACAGATTGTCGGGGGAGATCGCAGGCCCTCTATAACGCCCTTACCCGGCATCTTCTAATAGTTTGCACCCCCCTACCCAAGAGGGAGATTTAAACCAGGTAACTTCACTGCTAAGTATCACAGGTAAGTATTTCGAGAACTGCAGGGAACCCAGAACTCAAAATAGCACGGGTTCAGTTCCAGGGGCAACTCTGGTTCCCATTCTGTAAAATTATGTGTAAGGGGGATTGCAGCTTTCATTTTTCCAGTCTCCGTCACACTTTGTAGTAAAGTAAGGGGGGGGGGGGGGCTAAAGTGCCATTTTATTTTGATAGAAAGCCAACAAAGAGGAGGTTTCAATTGGTTTGCAGTCAAATCTTTGCGCTGCACCTTAGAATATGTTGAGAACATCCAAATCATTTCAAATTCTTCACACAAAAAAGGGTGGTGGATTAGCCTCCCAGCAGAGGTGATCGAGGGGGGAAAACAGTAAGGGAATTCAAACATGCTGGGAATAGACACTAGGCTATCCTAAATACAAAAGGACAAGAATCAAAAAAGGGTGAGAGGTTTTACAGTAGATGGGAAAATAGGCAGACACGGTGGGCCAATTCCTCCTTATCTGCCGTCACATTGTATGTTTCTATAAATGGTAAATTTAGCTTTGCAGCAGACAACTAACTACATTCTGTGACATAGCCACCCGCAAATAATGCCTGGTCTTCACATTTAAGGGAGCACCCTCTCCTCATGTCCGGTGTCCCCTTTAATAAGACATCTCTGTCCCGTGAGACTGCTTGGTCCGAAGGTAGCTGGGGACAAGCTTTTACCTTCCCGGTTGGGCTTCCTCTCGCTGCGGAATATGCAGTGCTCTTCCTTAATATGAGCTCCGCTCAGCACAATATCCTGACGCCTCTCCGTCTCCGTCTGACCCACCCTATGGACACGGAGAGAGCGGATTTCAAGGGTTACCGAAAATAATGGCAACAGAGACGTCCCTCGCGGACAACACATGAGCGGGGAGGCGAGGATTTGCATTGTGCGCTGGGCCTCACCTGGTGATTCCATCTTTAATGTAATACAGGAGGCACTCTGACATGAGAGGATCTTCATTAAGGTTGACGAGATGTGGAGTCTGCAACAAAAACATGATGTGAGCATGGGACCTTCAACTCCATTGCCACGCCCGAGTGTACACCAGCAGCTCGTAACACTTACAACAAAACATGTCATTTAAGATTTATTGGCAATCTGTGAAATCACAGTCATGCGTACAACATTAGCAGTACACCTACATAAAGAAGCGCTTTAACAGGGCAGGGAGAAAGGATACTCGCAAAGCTCTTTGAGGCATATCTTCTGGCACAGAAACCATCTACCGTCACACATACCTCTTCTGTAATATCTACGGCTGCGCTACTCTAAGAATGCACCGAATACACACAACAAACCTTCTTCGGGGAGAAGACCCCATAAGAGTCCGCAAACAGATCACAAGGGCTGGGTGAAAAAACCTATGTGACATCAGCCAGCACAAGAATGGGGCAGAGAGTCAAAGGGAGAGAAAACAAAAAAAGTGGACAGTGACACATGGAAGAAATAAAAATAGAGGTCAACACGAAGGCTGCAGCCACGTCAAGGCATAACCAAATTTGCAGGTCTTAATACTAAACTGTGAAACTTCTCTTATCTCTGTTGCAGGGAGAATGACTGCAGTGAGTCTGTCCATACAGCAACATAAAAAAACCTTCCCTACGTTAATAAGTGGGGAGGGGCGAGCTTAAACCCTGGGAGGAGGGGCCGCTAGCCTCCAAACAACTGATGCCAGTTGAAAATTGAAATGAACAAAAACCCCAACCCCAGCAAGCACAGACCCCAGAACCCACCATACACACACCTCAAAAGGAGTGCTATTAAGCGTGGCCAAATGTATAGAACAAAAGACAGAAAAGCCCAATGCTACATCCAATGTGACAAAATATATAGTAAATAGTATACAGTTAAATACTTCAATAATAATATTCTCATGAGTATGGAGAAGTTTCAGTTTTGTGTTAGGACCTGCAAATTTGGTTATGCCTTGACACGGCTTGCAGGCTTATAATGCTTTGGTCAAAGGGTTTAACTAAATGAACATTACTCATGAGAATATATATATATATATTTTGTTTTAATATATGGAGCCTTTGATTACCTTTATTGAAAACTAATTTCCTAAGCTGCCGATCGATTTGCTCTCCCACGATTCACTAAATGGCGGCCTTTCAGTTGCAATCAATCCTTCAGTCAGTGTAACTCAGCAGCTACAATGTATTCTCATATTATGAGAATGCCCTTCCCCTCAGTACCCGACTAGCACCCTCTCTATCCACCTTTAAGACCCACCTTAAGACACACTTGCTTAAAGAAGCATATGAATAGGACTGTGGCTATTCTGAACACATGGCACATAAAGCTTGGCCCCCTGCAGATGCACTTACCAGAACTCCCTCCTACTGTCTCTGTACGTTCTCCCTACCTACCAATTAGACTGTAAGCTCCTCGGAGCAGGGACTCCTCTTCCTTAATGTCTAAAGCACTTATTCCCATGATCTGTTATTTATATTATCTGTTATTTATTGGATTACCACATGTATTACTGCTGTGAAGCGCTATGTACATTAATGGCGCTATATAAATAAAGACATACAATACAATATTAATAAGGGAACATTATCTATTGTTACAGTTTGCAGCTCAAACTGCTGGGAATATTGGCAACACATTATCCCAACCAGGAAAGTGTTACAAAGATCTTGCACTGCTGGGGAGGTTGGTCAAAACCTGCTATAGAAATCAAAGGATGCTCAGGATATTAAAAGTCATTAAAATGGAATTAAGAGTTGGGGGGAAAATGCAGTAAGTATTATTTAATACTACAAAACTGTTTTTTTTTTTTTTTTTTTTTAAGGACATTGCTTGGATTCCTCCTTTAAGCCCTTAGTGATCAAGACAATACAAGTGTGGTTGTGGGAAAGGACTAATCTGTGCTAAAATTCATACTTTAAAATTAAGAGAGAGTAATATTTGATAATATTGAAGATCAATTCATTGTTTTACAGAATCTTTAATGGAATCTGTAATTGTGCTTATGTTGATAGACAAAATTAAATTCTCCCTCCCTTTGAAGCGCTTGCAATAAATATATTTTTACATAAGGTTTTATAGGCACTTTGGCAGTAAAAAAGGAAATGTATGAAAGAGAAGCCAAAAAGGTACAAATAAAAATGTACAGACCACGGCAAATACAGAGTAAAGAATGTTACAATATGTACTTAAGATGCATGTCATTGATTTATCTTAATTATTATTATTATTCAATAAAGGACAGTTGTTTGGTACTGCGGGGAGGAGGCAGCAGCAGTTGGTATGCAATGGGAAATAGTGTAATATATTCCTAAAACTACGCAGCATAAAATACACAGCACAGGGGCTCATTTTGCATATCTCTATATTTTTTCCCAGGCAGCTAGACGTTAAGGATCTAGTAACCTTCACTCCTACAGGTACCGATCTATATGCTGTTGTGTGGGTTAGCACAGGGGTACTCAACACCTGTCCTCAAGCCTCCTCCCCCCCTCCAACAGGTCATGTTTTCAGGATATCCCAGCTTCAGCACAGATGGCGCAATCAGAGGCTCGATTGAGCCCCCTGTGCTGAAAAAGGGAAAATAAAAGGGTATGCTGCACTCAACAATGAAAAAAATACATACAGTTTTACCGGTCGGTGCTGCTGGTTCAAGGAGTACCCCGTCAGGTATATTCCAGGGCAATACTAAGGAAAAGACGGATCCAACGCTCTACGGTTTTCTTAATGAAGCTCACTTATTGTGCCACACAACGTTTCGACCAATAGGTCTTTCTAAAGTGTCACTTGAGAAAGACCTATTGGTCGAAACGTTGTGTGGCACAATAAGTGAGCTTCATTAAGAAAACCGTAGAGCGTTGGATCCGTCTTTTCCTTACTGAAGCAGGGAAAGCCTGAACACCTGACCTGTTGGGGGTATGGGGACTTGAGGACTGGAGTTGAGCATCACTGGGTTAGCACACCTAAAGAAATGCAGCTAAGAGACACAAAAAGGAGGATAACTTCATGAGCCACGGAGGTAGCGGGTCACTACATGCGAGCACATCATTGTATAAAAGCAAGTTTCACAAAGCTTCTTAACCCTTTCACTGCTCTTTATGCCATCAGAAATCATTAGCAGTGAATGGGTGACAGACTTGGCTCATGAATTCAGCCTCAAAACAGACCTGATCTGTGGAAAATGCATCAAAATAGTCATCAAACCGCATGGAGGGCATCTGAAGGAGGATGCAGCCGCAGGAGAGAGCGAGGAAACAATGTACAACGTGGAATTGGACAGAAATAAAGGTGTGGAGAAGAAGCTAGAGAAAGGTTCAAGAGAATGCACCGGCACAAACGGTGTGTGGTAAGGGACATGGGAACAAGGCCACTCTCCAGGAATGGGAACGATGCAATACGCAGGCCTTGCACCGACCAGTGTCATCATCAGTTCATCATCATTGAATAATCATTGATTAGTAAGGGGCCAGGACAGCACTGCAAGTTATATGCTATAGACAAGACGTGCGTAGCAGACACATCCACATGTTTTCAGTAGAGGCTGTACTCTGAACCACTGAAAGAATGGGACGATCTGGTTAAATTACATTGTCTCCACCTGGATCTCAAGCCATCCCCCGCCCCCCCCCCCCCCCCCGACAGGTCAGGTTTCCAGGATATCCCAGCTTCAGCACAGGGGACTCAATCAGAGGCTCCGTTGAGACAGCAGGGACTGATTGAGCCACGTGTGCTGAAGCAGGATTAATATCCGGAAAACCTGACCTGTTGGGGGGCTTGAGGACTCGAGTTGAGAACTCCTGGTTTAAACCACGTTGAAGCTCTGGTCAGGCCACGTACCTTTTTTGGTGAGAAGACACCCAAGGTTCCACCGTCCTCTCGAATAGCGACTCCCATCTCGGCAAGCAAAGCCTCCCTGGGAAAAGGGACCACAGTATAAATATGATCTACATGAAACCAAGCTCGTCAGATTGCAATGATCTTGCTTGAGGTCAATTAGTGCAGGTCAGATTACAAGCTCTGTGCTGGAAGGTTTTTCACAATTAATGCATTAGTACGCTCACGTAGAGAGGGTTCTTGCCCGTGTGTGTGTCTTTACGTGTACACGTGTGTGTCATTTATTTATTTTACCCATGTGTGGTTGAAACCTATCCCAGCTTCATATTGCAAAGCCAGTACAACCAGCCTCTCGCTGACGACACCCAAAAGGTCGAAACAGCTGTCTGAGAGTAGGGTTACTGGCTATGCACTTTAACCCAGGCTGTGCTGAAAAACTGTAATGCATAAGCTTATAGGAGTCCATGTCAAAATGGATTTTAAGTAATAGGATCCCAGAATCCCTTGCTGCAGTGGAAGGACTGTATGCTAGGAGATGGAGAAATAAAATGCAATTAAAAAAAAAAAAAATTGCATGCTTTTAAACGTGCAAAGCATTCATGACTATACATTATGTCCAAGAACGATCATTAATATTTGTGCAATTAAACAAACCTAGAAAGGTATCATTTTGACAACTATTTATGTTTTGGCAGGTTCCCATGTTTGCCGTGACATGTTTTTAGGTCTGTGGAGGTAGTTTGTGAGCGAGCGTTTGGGGCCTTGACCAGCTGCACAGCCCTCACCTCTCCATGCGGATGGCCTCTGTTTTTCGTAGTTTCTCTTCCCAGGTCTCATTAAGCTCAGCAATAATCTTCTCAGATTCCTGGAGGTGTAAAAATAATAATAAGGTCGGTCAGTGCAGACACTGCGGCCCATCTCCAAAGACTGAAAACACACGGTCACCACCAGCCCTCAACTGGCTACTGTGAGAAAACTGTGCACTATACTGGACATGTCGGTTTCCCTCCAGCACACACCTTCCCTCGTGTGCACGGTTTGCCTATAGTGCACTATCATATATTGATGAACTCTCACACTGCCCTTGACTGCACTAATCACTGTGCACCAAAACACGATCTCTCAATTGAAGAACACATCCGTATTGAGGCATTTAGTAGCATCCTCGTTACCCCCATTGAATGGCTATGACTGGCTGCAGTGGAAGCACTGTATGCTAAGAGATAATGGGGAAAAGCAGGGTGGCAGACCTGTCAGACATGTGAAGTGACATACGTGGTATTTTTATTTGCTGTACACTGTACGGTGGAGGGTTTTTGTCCCTTTTTAAACGTATTTTGTGTCTGGTTATACCCACGTACGAGCTTCACACTGCAAAGCCAATCACACTGATGAGACCAAAAAGGTAAAAAGAAAGCTGTCTGTGAGTAGGTTTACGGACTTTGCACTTTTTTTTTAAACTTAGGCTGTGTAATACGGCAGTCATAAGCTTATAGGGGTCCATGTTAAAATGGACCAAAAGCAAAAAAGTGACAAATTGTCAATTTGTACATTGAT
The DNA here is from genome assembly GCF_040206685.1 of Ascaphus truei. Lineage (NCBI taxonomy): Eukaryota > Metazoa > Chordata > Amphibia > Anura > Ascaphidae > Ascaphus > Ascaphus truei. The sequence goes on from NC_134488.1 coordinate 20,439,942, forward strand.
GCAGTCAACTGATTTAGACACTACCCACACCAGAGTAACAGCAGCTGCAAATACCACATTGTATTTATATTGTGAAACAAACCACAAAAGTAATGACCACGTCTTGATCCCTGTGCTCTGAAGATATATTCAATGCATAAATATTTGGGGGGGGGATCTCACTTTGACATTTCTACAAAGTGTGTTATAACTCGGCCCTAACCACTGCAGCCGTGTAACTGCGAAGTCCTCCTTTCTTCCGTTAGGTACAAAAAGCAGAGTACTTTGTGTATTGCATGTTAATGATGTGGTCCTTTACACGATTAGGTGTGTGGATTGAAAAGAACAAAGCCATTAACAATATTCTTATCTTTAATCATTAAAAATGGACATCACATAGCGGAGTACTTGTACGTAAGTATACCTTTATTTACATAGCGCCATCCATGTACATAGCGCTTCCCAGCAGTAACACACGTTATAATAATATAACACATAGGGGGAGTGGGAATAAGGGCCAGGGTCATAAAAGTAACATTAGGAAAAGGGAGTCCCTGCCCAGAAGAGTTTATCATCTGAGTGGTAAGTAGGAAGAACGTGGAGAGATAGTAGGAAAGTGTTCTGGTAAAAATGTCTGCCACGGTCGATGTATGAGGTGTATATTATCAGCCACGGAGCTGCTAACCATATGCTTCATTAAAGAGGTGTGTTTTAAGATAGGTCTTAAAGGTGGATAGAGAGGGTGCTAGTCGGGTATTAAGGGGAAGGGCATTCCAGAGGTGTGGGGCAGTCAGTGAGAAAGGTTTAAGGCGGGAGAGGGCTTTATATACAAAGTGGGCAGAGAGAAGACATCCTTAGCAGAACGCAAGAGTCAGGACAGTGTATAGAGAGAAACTAGGGCTGAGATGTAAGGAGGAGTAGGAGTGTATAGCCTTAAAAGTGAGGAGGACCATTTTATGTGTAATACGGGATTTAATAGGAAGCCAGGAGAGGGATTTCAGGAGACAGATTTAGGAGAGAGTAAAGAGATTCTAGCAGCAGCGTTTAGGATAGATTGTAAGGCTTCGTCCCCTGTGGCTGCGCGCATGACGACGTGCGCAGTGCACACAAGGTACGGCCCCCTATGGGCTCCAGTACCTGCCTGAGTGCGACTGCACGATGTGCGATGCGTGACCGCCTTTGCCAAAAGACAAGAATTTTGGCGCGGCGCAGCAATGGCCACATAACGGCGGCGGTTCAGCCAATGAGGGTGAACCAGCCGCGTGACGTCATGGCCGTGGCGCCCCCTGGGTCGCGAGTGATTTGAAATTTATCAGATCGCTCGGCTGGAGGGGGAGAGCGCCGGGAGGCCGTAGCCTTTGGTTCCGCTGCGTCCAGCGGCGCGCACACGTTACTCACCAGCAGGGGTATCCTCCCAAGCCGGTCCCAGGCCCCCCTCGCTGCACGGCTCACTACGTGCTGTGACGCGTCAGCCACTAGGGGATGCAAGAGAATTGCGATCCCGAGCGGTGACGCGTCGCGCTGGTGAGCCAATCAGCGCCGGGTCTGGAGTTAGAGGCAGCTTCCCCCACCACCAAAAGGTAGGAGGGGGGGGGGGTGGGAGTGCGTGTGTGTATATGTGTATGTATGTATGTATGTGTGTGTGTATGTGTGTGTGTGTGTGTGGGGACGGGACGGATGACCGACAGGGGAGGGGGGGACAGCACGGAGAGCCCTCTGCTCAAACCACGCCCCCCCCCCCCAGCTCCCGCTCCCTACAGACCGCATATAGCGGTCAAGTGCCTCTCCACGCGCCGCCTGTCTGCAGTGCGGGCGCGTGGTCTGAGGCAGCGGGGCCTTAGGGAGACCGGTGAGAAGCCGGAGGGCCGGAAAGCAGAAGGTTCCCATAGTCGAGACAGGAGAGAATGAGGGCCTGCGTTAGAGTTTTAGCCGTATAGGGACAGAGGAAAGGGTGAATGCAAAATCACGGAGTAAAACACAACAGGTTTTAGCTACATTGTAAACGCAGAAGAGAATGTGATAGAGGCGGCAAATGTACTTCCACTTTATTGCAAGTTAGACATATGTAGCAACCTGTTGGGTGTCCTCAGTGTTGGAGGGGCATTGTATGCAACACTTTAAAACAGGTTTACAATGTTTTATGGAGTTACAAAAGCAATAAGGTACTTGATTGCATCTCCATCCTAACAAGCTTCAGAACCTCTTAGCAATGCTTGTTTTTACTTCAGGCACTGCAGTGGTGTGATCAGAGCTGTATGAATAGGAAAACTAATGAGCAAGAAGAGGTCTTTCTTTGTCTCTTGCATACGAATGTAATGTGCAGGACCCAGAGCAGCTTATAGGCCGCATACAATAGAAGAACTGTTTAGACTTAAAGAATGGAAAGGCTCTGTCCTGTTCCACTGGGGGAGGGGGGTGTGTGTGAGATGGGGGGCAGGGGGGGGGAGAGAGGGGAGGTTAGGTCAGAGCATCCTCTTTCCTGCTTTTGCTACCATGGAGATCTTACTGCCATCTACACCCTCTCCAGATAACCTCTCCTCTGAATAACATCATTAAAATACAAACCGCAAACAAAAACCTGTACCACATTACTACCAAAGCAATGACAACGGATTACTGTCTCCCAGCGCAATGAGGAATCGCCTACTCTACTATTCTGCCGCGGTGACGGCGCAAGGTGAAGCCTGTGAATCTGATGAGAAACTCATGTTTCTACACACAGTAGCTGTAAAGCCCTACAGAGCAGGAAACACCTCAATCACAGAGCCCGGAGAAGATTTGCTAAATGACCTTGAGAAGATGCATACCACCTGCTTCATAGCTACATATAATATTCATAAAACAGATACAAAGAAAGAGCGTGAGGATACACGCAAAAAGAAGAATTGGCAGAGGCACAAACACCCAGAAATCAGACTACATGTGTAAATTAAATGGAACCACTGTTCTGTCCCCTGTTCTAACCGGATAGTAGTACTAGCAGTTACTCTAAGCATATCCAGAAGTGGGGCAGCCAACACCAGTCCTCAAGGGGCACCAACAGCTCAGGTTTTAAGGATATCCCAGCTTCAGCACAGCGGCTCAATCAGTCCTTGCTTCAGCACAGAAGGCACAATCAATCCCTCTTCAGCACAGGCGGCTCAATCAGTCCCGGCTGCAGCACAGATGGCTCAGAGGATCAGTCTTTGAAAGAGCCTCTGATTGGGCCACCTCTGCTGGAGCTGCGAGTTCCTGAAAACCTGACCTGTTGGGGCTATTGAGGACTGGAGTTGAGCACCCCTGGTTTAGCACACATTTACTCCCATTCATTTGAATGAGAGCAAAGCCATGCTAATGCTTAGCACCCTTTTGTGGATCTAGGCCGTAATATCGAAGATGCACAATCCATAACATACAGAGCTACTTGATTGCTACAGTATGATAATACAAAGGATGCTGTATTTTTATGAAATAGTTAATTTTATTCTACATATGGGTGGGCAACTCCAATCCTCAAGGGCCACCAACAGGTTAGGTGTTCAGGATATCCCTTCTTCAGCACAGTTTGCTCAATCAGTGGCTCAGTCAATGACATAGCCTCCTGTGCTGAAGCTGGGATATCCTGAACACATAACATCTTGGTGGCCCTTGAAGACTGGAGTTGGCCAGCCCTGATCTAGAAGTAACTCGGGGGGACAAGGAGGAGATGGAAATCAGCTGCTTGCTCCATGGGTGTCACATGTAAAAAAGGACAAGGTGTGTGATAGTGTGCTGAACGTACTCCTTCCTAAAGAAGCCTCACTTACCTTAAGGCGCTCGATGGCCTCCTCCCCACCGGGCGTCGACATGATTCTCTCCTGGATGCTAGTCACAGACGTCAACCCCACCTGACTATTGAGGGAACAGGAGGATGGGGAAGACGCCAGGGAACCCATGGACGCTGTGGAGAAATGGCCAGGGCGTTGGTTCTCATTGGCTAGCAAGTATTTATTCTTTAGGTTCTGGTTATCGTTCACGTCGGAGAGAGCGAGGCACGCCACAGAAGGGAGAGCTGGAGACAGGAGAAAAGAGGGAAGCCAGGGAGACAAGGGGAAGAGGACAAAAAGACAGGGAAGGAAAGAGCGGTGAGAGACAGGACAGAAAGCTCGCACCAACATCACATACTTCTATATGGCAGCTCAAAAAGCACTAGCACGGGAAAGGAACACGTGAGGAAGAGCAGCAGAGATGGGAGTGGTAGAAGAACAGATCAGATTGGGGATGAATAGTGAATTGCATTCATTTAAAAAACGTGGGTTCCCACTATTTCCTGTACAAGCTGACATCTACGTGTACGGATCAACCTCGGAGATGGGAGTCCTGTCCAGCAGTTAAGGGGTTACCCACCCTTCTTGCAGCAAATGGAGCAAGGTTTGTTTTATCTACTGAATGTGAATGGCGCTATAACACAGAATATCATAACGTATCCCACCGTAACGCGCCAGCGGAAGAGATAACAACCCCCCGACACTACATTGGTATATCTCGTGGTTTCTCTGCAAGCAGAGCAAACCTCAGTGTCACTTTTAGCTAATCCTTCTGCTGCTGAGAGGACATCAAACAGAAAGCAAAATCAGGCCATTCAGCAGCAAACGTGTGTAAACTAGCGTGAGAACAGGCGGAAACCAGAGCGATCGGAGGGTAAAGTGAGCGGAGTAGCTGTATTACCTATTAGAGCGGAGTGCACTCAAGATCTTAAAGCAGCCATGCTACTTATTAAACCATGGTTACAGTGTTGCCTACGGATCTTACAGGGTCTAGGTAGGCGACACTGCCGCTTTAATATTGCCACCCTGCCTTTTCTGCCATGACCCCACCACGGCTCTTAAGCCGAACATGCAAATGCTGCTCCTGCGGTGCTGCGATTGTTCCAAGCAAAAAGGCAGTGAAAATCCCAGCTCAAAGCACCAAAGCAGCCCCCCATTCCTGTTGAACTAATGCCAGGAAATCTCAGACAGATCCTTGCCATACATATCAAGCAAGGGACATGCGGACCGCGAGTGGTTGCGGTATTGTAATGTAAACCACATGTTTGACAACACATGAACTAGAAATTTAAATGGATCCAAGCAAGTAGCTGTGAAATGGGTCAGTGTGACATCTCCATCGACCAACCACACGGGGCAGGCAAGAGAACATATTGTAGGTTAAAAACCAGATGACCCATAATGGCATCTGTCTGGTTTCCACTAGATTCCAATACATCCACCACCCTCGCTCCACCATTGTGTCTGGGATTTCCATGCAGCCTCTGCTGACATGCACACTTCAGAAACAAGCTGATCAGTAGGCTGAAGGCAAAGCGGAAGAAAGGAAGGATTAATGTCATACACACATTTGATTCCTGGATAATTGTCTCCAATTGTATCAACTGGACGAAGGCGGGAAGGAAAACACAAGATGGGAGGAGGGTGGGTCAAAATGGGTAAACACGTACTACTGTTGATAGGCCTCTAATCTTTAAAGCAGCGGTGGCCAACTCCAGTCCTCAAGGGCCACCACCAGGTCAGGGTTTAAGGCTATCCCTGCTTCAGCACAGGTGGATCAATCAGTGGCTCAGTGAGGTGGTGGCCCTTGAGGACTGGAGTTGGCCACCGCTGCTTTAGGGCCCGGATGTGAAATTTATTTTTGAAGTTTTACTGGTTTAAAGCAGCTGCTCCCTCTAACCGACAACCCAACCTATACAGAGTATGAACTGGGGGGGTCTCTGAATTCGGGGGGGTCTACTCAAGATACTGACCTGTGACATTACCGGTATTACTTCCAGGTTTTAAGGTGATTTAAGCAGCTGGCCGATAGGAAACCACAAGCAATGATATCCTGAGGTTTGGAAGCTATTTTGTTTCCCTAAGTAGGGAGATTTAAACTCTGTAACTTCACAGGTAAGTATCTCAGGAACTGGGGGAACCTGAAAAAAGCCTGCTTCAGCGCAGGGGTACCCACATTCCCAATCTGTACACAAAATGTGGGGGTTTGTGAATTGCTGCTTCGATAAGTGTTTTTTTTTTTTGTTTTTTTTAAACGAGGATGTTGACATGACAGATCGCAAATCTGAAACTTTTTGGACAGTACAAAAAAATGGATTAAGTAACAAGACCAGGTAAAGTTATAGCTAAAATTAGAAACGGAGAGAAATATGAAGTGCTGCTGGTAATTTATTTGGGCACTGAAGGTCCTTTGCAAATTAAAAAAATAAATAGAAGAATTGTAGGTTAAATAAAGATTGGAAACACAAGTAGTTGTGAATAAAGAAAGCCAATTAGGAAAGACAATATATGATGATTCAGGTTGCATAAACAAACATAGAAAACCTGTCGGACATTAGACAGCAGGAGCCTGTCCTGGCTGTACCAGCAAGCAGGGTCTGCCCCCCGTGCATCCATACCACCCTGTCCCCCGCGTACCCATACCACCCTCTGCCCCACACAGCACTCTCTGCACCACACACACACCACTCTGCACCACACACACACACACACACACCACTCTGCACCACACACACACACACACACACACACACACACACACCACTCTGCGCACCACACACACACCACCACTCTGCACCACACCCACACACACACACCACTCTGCACCACACACACACACCACTCTGCACCACACACACACACACACCACTCTGCACCACACGTACTCCACCACTCTCAGTTCCATGAGCCACTACTTACTGTCAAAGATATCCCCCAAGCCCTGCGCACGCAGCAGCTCTTTCAGTCGCGTTACTTCATCTTTCAGTTCCCGCACCAGTTTGTTGTTGGGGTCCTCGTTTATAATGGCATTGCACTTGATCTGCTTTGCACGGTCTGCGTACCTGCAAATAGACAAATGCCCAAGACTCATTTCTCTGGAGGAACCAATCTTATCCTCCAAACTCTGCATCTTGCACAGCTGCACCGGGAGAAATGGCGCTGAACCAGAGACATAGTTAGACAGTTCGCTTTAGTTTAATATGACCCTGCAGGGCCGGCTGGGAGTTTGGCTGGGATTAGTGCCAGGGGAGAGTGCGGGGCCGCTTATTTCTTCTCCTCCAGGTACGTTGCGATGTCTTCAAGTACTATGATGTCATGTCGCGTAGTCACCAGGAGAAGATGCCGGAGATGAGGAAATGCTGAAGCCTAGAGGAAAAGTGCAACCCCCTCACCCCCCACCATCATCGGTCTAAATGTTATGGGGGAGAACGCGGGGCCTCTGCAAGTGCAGGGCTCGGTGCGACCGCACAGATAGCACTGTGACCATGTGGACTATATTATAGTCTGGGCACCCTATCTGTACTTGTGTCTGCACGCACAACCTTACATGGTGTAAGATTGCTTAGCTTCACAAGTGATCTTTCTGTATAATGTTTCTCACTGTAAAAAGAACATGAAACAAAATAAGCCAGGTTCTGTGTGTTAAGAAGAAATGATTCAAGCTGCAGTTCTTCACCTTAGGGTGCTCAAAGTCTCATCATAGTTTATGTCAGCTGGACTCAGAGCTGCAACCATCGCAGTCCTAGAATTGCCACCTGAAACAGAAGACCAGAATAAGCCACTCCTTCATACGTTGGGGGTCTTGCAACTATAACCGTACAAAAGGCGTTCTGTACCCAAGTTCTCACGAAGAAGCCACGTCAGTACGGAATCTCGGTAGGGAATGAAGTCCGTCTTTTTCTTCTTTTTGCTCTGAAAAATAAAAACCAAAGTGTTATCTGGGGAAAAGGTAACACGAACACACACACACGAACACACACACGAACAAACACACGAACACAAACACCTTTTCCCATATAAAGAATGTCGCGACCTAGAGCAGGGGTGGCCAACGTCTGTCCTCATGGGTCACCAACAGGGCAGGTTTTTAGGATATCCCTGCTTCAGCACCGGTGGCTCAATCAAAATGACAGCCACCTGTGCTGAAGCAGGGACATCCTAAAAACCTGCCCTGTTGGTGGCCCTTGCAGACAGTAGTTGGCCACCCTAGCCTGGAGTCTAATATTTTGCCTCCCTCCATGGCCATGTAGAACCCAGTGACTTGGAACGGCGCTAAAACAGCAATTATAATGTGAAAAAATAATAATAGAATTATAAGGTGTAGCTAAAATATTCTCAACCTTCACAGGGAATATGTACTGATTCCCTTACAAGTAGTTAGGATCCAGGGTAGGAAGGGAGCGATGGCATCAGGAACACCCAGAACGAGAAAAGTAAAAAATAATAGTGCAACAAGTTAACTAAAAAGTGGTCAGCAATGGGAAACTTGGCTCTAATAGATGGCCTACTTACAACAAGTAAGGTAAAAAACAGCAAGTGGTAAGAGATGGTTCTTGGGGACTCCAACTCGCAGTGACAGCTAGATGTAACAGCAGCACACAACAGCAAACACTGGTAATGGGCTAGATGGTATGTTCTCAGGAGCAAGCTGTTGCATACAGCGAAACGCGTTGAGCCGAGTAGCAGCACAGCTGAACCACAGTCTGGATAGCTGTTCCATCTCCGAAGGCACAGTGTCGGCACTGCGATCCCACCGTCCCTTCTCCCATCCGCTCCAGCCGGAAGTCGTCAGTCCAAGGCCCGGATGTGACGTCAGACGCTCTCCACCCGCGACCGGACGAGGGGGCACCCTCGTGGAGGGATACTGAGGGGACTGGAGTTACTACTTCTCGAGTACCGACCAACTGCCTCAAGTAAAACATTACGTGAACCCGATCCTATGTTACATTGTGAGTACATGTTCTATGTGCTTTTACTCATAAAGTTTGGTGTTTTTTCTGGTCAACACTATGGTTTCTCCCTGTTTTTGCATGAATTCGACTGCATGTATCTGACTGCGAGTTGAAATCTTCACGAACATACCATCTAGCCCATTACCAGTGTTTGCTGTTGTGTGCTGCTGTTACATCTACCTGTCACTGCGAGTTGGAGTCCCCAAGAACCATCTCTTACCACTTGCTGTTTTTTACCTTACTTGTTGTAAGTAGGCCATCTATTAGAGCCAAGTTTCCCATTGCTGACCACTTTTTAGTTAACTTGTTGCACTATTATTTTTTACTTTTCTCGTTCTGGGTGTTCCTGATGCCATCGCTCCCTTCCTACCCTGGATCCCTCCATGGCCAGACAGGCTTTCTGGGACAGTGATAACATTAACTTGCAGGTCATTGCCAGATCTTTTCAGCCCAGGCTCACATATTCAGGAAAGAAAGAATGGCTTTGTGGCTGAAGCAGCAGCTGCTGTGGCGCGGGTTCCTTGCTGGCGTATCTTTTTAAGGTCCGTGCTCATTGTACAGTACGGCACAAACTGTCGGAAATGTGATTGTATGTAAATGCGGGCACACAGCCAGACCTTACCCGACCTTAACGGAATAAAGTGGGGATAAATAGGTTTCTACTGATGTCTGAACGTGCATTTGCCATACAAATGTACACATCCATCGCTGTGCAAACCCTACCTTGCTGGGGCAATTATCCTGATATGGCAGCATGGGAGAAAGAAAGGGAAGGGAGCAGACACACAGAATGTTACAAACTTCTCAGCACCACTGAAGGAGAGAAACGGGGGCTTGGTGGGGGGGGGGGGTAATTTTGCTGCCTGTTCCTGCACTGAAGAGGAGGAACAAAGGGGACTGTTCTAGTATTAATAATTCATATTCATGAAATACTAAACAAGACAAATATCAATTTAAAATGCATTAGTATTCTGTACACACACACACACAAAATGTTAAAGGTTCCAAGGTCCTAAAAGGATGGTAAGAGATCAGATCATGTAATATTTATCACTGCTTAGATTGTATTTTATTACGCTGCAGAAACTAAGGGCAAAGGGCCTTCAGAACGCTACAATACAACATTAAGGCAATATTTTCTTTTGAAAGAAATAGTAAAAAATATGCTTTTATTCTTTAAGGTTTTCCAAAACCAGGTGTCAGATCAGCTCCAAATGTCATTCAGAACCACTCTGTACAGAACAAAGTTAGTGGTAGCCATCAAACCCTTTGATTTAGGAGTCAAATCTCAGAAATCAAAATAGGACAGTGATTTTATTCCGACACTTCTTTGTATTAGAAGGGAGGAGGGATCGGGTGCTTTAAATACTTTAGTTACAGGGCAGAGAGGGAAGGGAACAGGAAACATTGCAGAAATGTTCCCCACTGTTTGCAGCTGTCAGCCCGCCAGTGCTGAGTGCTTAATTGATCACGCTCCTGCCTGCAATGTGCAGGTGTTTCCTAAACACGCAGCAGGGGACTCACCACCTCTGCGAGTGCGGAGATGACTTTGCCAAGGGTGGTCAGGGACTTGTTGATATTGGCTCCTTCCTGCAAATAGATAAAGCATTAGCCTGTAACCTGAGGACTAGCTCATCGTGCTGTTAAATCACCTACATTAGGTAAAGATATACTAGTAAAGGCACATTGGTATTTGTCAGAGTTTGATTTCTACAAGGGTTGTGTTCACTCAAGCGCTAGAGACCTTAATACATCATAGATGCCAAATATCTTTTGGAGGGGAACAGCAGATTTCAATCCAATTCTCAACTATGACACCTGAAAAGTTATCCTTGAATCTCCATTTAGATGTTGACGGTTAATTTCTGCGATACATTGCAAGGCAATGATGTGCAAGACCTAAGATAACTAATTACACCTCTTAAATGCCATAGATCAGGGGTGGCCAACTCCAGTCATCAAGGGCCACCAACAGGTCAGGTATTAAGGATATCCCTGCTTCAGCACAGGTGGCTCAATTAATAACAGCCACCTGTGCTGAAGCAGGGATATCCTTAATACCCGACCTGTTGGTGGCCCTTGAGGACTGTAGTTGGCCACCCCTGCCATTGACCTTCTTCCACAACACCCAACACCTAAACAAAACGTCTAAATGCGCTATATATTACCTTATGTCATTTAAATCCAGTTTCACTACACAGAAAACACGATCATTTGAGCGTGAAGAAGAATGAATGAGCCCGCTGGATTCACATATGAACTCACTACACCCAACAATAGTGATGTAGTAAGGGTGGAGGGCTTCTCCCGTAACGTTAATGATTAGAAGTGACTGCAATGCCATTTTCATTGCCCTCAACGCAAGCTGCACATTGTAACACAAGGCGTTGGATGACTGTATGTGCCATCAACACAATGCAATGCGAGAAAGAACCAATAATGAAGGACTCACCTTTAGCCGAGTTCCCTTTGCTCCTGTGGAATCGGCTCGCTCGCTCCCAGCCAAGTCTACCAGGCTAATCTTACTGACCTGGGGACGGGCACAGAGTTATTGTAAGGAGGCGGGCAAGTGTGTGGCAGCAACAAAGCAGGATCTTACATTACAGGCATACCCCGGTTTAAGGACACTCACTTTAAGTACACTCGCGAGTAAGGACATGTCGCCCAATAGGCAAACGGCAGCTCGCGCATGCGCCTGTCAGCACGCCCTGAACAGCATTACCGGCTCCCTACCTGTACCGAAGCTGTGCGCCAGCGGGGAGACTATAGAGCCTGTTACAAATGCGTTATTTACATCAGTTATGCACGTATATGACGATTGCAGTACAGTACATGCATCGATAAGTGGGAAAAAGGTAGTGCTTCACTTTAAGTACATTTTCGCTTTACATACATGCTCCGGTCCCATTGCGTACGTTAATGCGGGGTATGCCTGTATATATTATTCAACAAAATGTGACATTATTGGTAGGTGATGAATACTTCTGCAAACCACTGTATATATGAATAAAAATGTGGTTTAAAAAAAAAAATAGTTAACCATTTTGAACAGGGCACGGTTCTTAGTTTATTTTGAACCTAGGAGGGACAGGTTCTTTAGAAATATATTGCATGCAATTTTAAGATTTGTAAATATTTTGGACCTCTATATATTCTCCAATTTGATTTTTTTATAAGTGTCAGGAAAAAGGATAGCAGTATTTTGTGTCCCCCCGCAATGGTTCCGTGTCCCCCCGCAATGGTTCCGTGTCCCCCCGCAATGGTTCCGTGTCCCCCCGCAAAGGTTCCGTGTCCCCCCGCAAAGGTTCCGTGTCCCCCCGCAAAGGTTCCGTGTCCCCCCGCAAAGGTTCCGTGTCCCCCCCCAATGGTTCCGTGTCCCCCCCCCAATGGCTCCGTGTCCCCCCCCAATGGTTCCGTGTCCCCCCCCAATGGTTCCGTGTCCCCCCCCAATGGTTCCGTGTCCCCCCCCAATGGTTCCGTGTCCCCCCCCCAATGGTTCCGTGTCCCCCCCCCCAATGGTTCCGTGTCCCCCCCCAATGGTTCCGTGTCCCCCCCAATGGTTCCGTGCCCCCCCCCCAATGGTTCCGTGCCCCCCCCCCAATGGTTCCGTGTCCCCCCCCGCCAATGGTTCCGTGTCCCCCCCCCCAATGGTTCCGTGTCCCCCCCCCCAATGGTTCCGTGCCCCCCCCAATGGTTCCGTGTCCCCCCCCAATGGTTCCGTGTCCCCCCGCAATGGTTCCGTGTCCTCCGCAATGGTTCCGTGTCCTCCGCAATGGTTCCGTGTCCCCCCTCCCAATGGTTCCGTGTCCCCCCCCAATGCTTCCGTGTCCCCCCGCAATGGAAAATATGCTGGGTCGAGTACCACGACCAGCTGCGTCGCAAACTGTATTCACCTTCTCTGTTGAGAGGTTGGTATCCACATCAAGTTTCTTTTGAGTAAAGACGATGGTGAAGACGGCATGGGAGCGGCTGCTGGTCTCATTCATGTTTGTGGCAGCCACCGTCCTAAAATAAAGATGGAAATGACATCCTAATTCTGTATGGAGAACATGCCAGTCCAGATTAAAAATAAATAATACTCTATTCATGCATTTCTCAGGAAAACTGGTACAAGGCAATGTGTTCCAGGCCACTAGCACTGGTTACCCCTTTTAAGGTGAGTGTTGCCTGCGATGTATTGTAGGACATTATGGGAAATGCTTTACCGGAATGTAATAAATAAGCGGTGTTAACCTTTTCAGTGCCGGCAGAGTGCCACCGAACCTATGGCATTTCCTGTCATGTGCAGCGATCACACGACAGTCACCGCCCCCCAACTGACAGAAATTGGAGTGAACAGGGATACAATTTTGTTTTGGTCGGGGCCCACTGCTCTGTTGCAGCTGTCACCTCAATCATCAGCAAGATAATGAGTATTTGTGCCAGGTACGCCATAAGCGCACTCATTAAAGTTAAATAATAACCGTGATTCTGGGTAAAAAGGACTGAAAGAGGCACATAGCAGTGGAGAAAATGACTCTCTGAACTGCAATAACCATTAACAGTTGTTAATGCAAATACTTTTCAATGGCCCCTATTGATTGATAATTGCCTTCATACAGTTGGGCTATAAACTGATGAGATAGTAATATTGGGACAATAATAAAATACGTCAATACAGCTCAACCGCCCTTATAACGCTGTGCTTGGGGTCCAATAAATCACATGGCATAAGCGGATCGCGTTAGAAATAATGTTGTATGCACTGTACAATAAAGTATTTAAGACACCAATAATCGTGTTGTGAAGTATTCATAAATACGAACATTGGGAGCCACGCGTGCAGCGCGTTATAAGCGGATTCGCCGTTGTAACGGGGTTGAGCTGTATTAAGATTGTTATTTTTTTTTATTTTTATCATTCCGATACTACCGTTAAGCTCGCCCTTTGGGAGTCATTGACATTTTACAGAGTGACATGCAGGATAAGACAGGACAGTCTCATAGAGGGCAGATCTGCCATGTAAAAGGAATCCCAAAATCCGCCCTTTACTCACCACCCCTCAATTATAGCTTCTTTCCCTGATTGCTTCGCCCCCCCCCCCCTTCCTCAGTGACAGGCGGAAGTAAAGACGTATTATATCATTTTAAAATATAACAACAAAAAGGTACAAACGTGAAATGATGAAACTAAACACCTTCCAAATGATTCATCTTTTTAAATGTTCATTTAAATAAAATAAAATAAAAGTATTTTTTCATATTGATTGTATATGTATTGTGATAAATATTGTTATCGCTACACATTTCTTAATATCGTTGTCGTGAGAATTGTTTTGTTATTGCCCAACACGTTAGATGAGGAGACTTGTGTCGAGCTGTAACTTCAGCTGATCGTTGGAGTTCATGGCTGGTATCCTGCAATAGTTTTAGACCCAGTTCCACACTTCTTGCCCTGTGCTGATCTAAGTCCAGAGCAGATCAGAGCTCAGCTCTGGCTCCCTTAGGCTGCGGCCACGCTACCGCTTGGCGAGCTCAGTACAATTACATCCAATCAATGCGGCCACGCTCGTGCCCGTACTCTCTCCAAAGCTCAGCGCTTGGAAAGACTTGGAATTTTTCAAGCGCTGAGAATGGTCACATGACCGTTCTGCAACCAATCAGCGTGGAGATTTGCCAGAGAGGGAGGTGAGGGGGGGAAAGCCCAGACACACCCCCCCCCCCCGATCCAACCAATTACACGCCCCCTCCCTTAACAGCCACGCCCCCCGCTCCTGCTCTCAAATGATTGCAGGACAGCAGAGCGCTCATGCTTGGATATTTGGCGACGTCACTGCTCTCAAGCATGAGTGCACTCAGCGGCAGCGGGGACTCAGCCTTAGCCCCCCCAAAAGAGATCTGTCAGTGACTTCTTGCACAGTGCCTCACCTGGCCTTGTTGCCTGCATCCATCAGGTCAGCGATATCGGTATAGGAGGTGACTGCCAGTTTGGACAGGTCTTCCACATAGGGGCCGAGCAGGGGTGCTCCCGCACACGCAGGTTTTCCTTTGTTTTTGGGGTTCAGCAGGTCCCTGACTCTCTCACAGTAAATTTCCATGTAACTGACCTTTGAGAAGAAGGTATGATGGGTGAGGAAAAGAAGGAAAACATCATCCTAGAAGTAACCAACTCAAAGGGAGAGAGATGTCCACATTAACCACTCAACTGCTGGAAGGTGAGGTCCGATGTACCAATTGTTTCATACATTGTGAAATGTACAGTAAATAAAAATATAACTTGTGAACACATTCACGTCTCAGACAGTTTTGCAACTCTGCTTTTCCCAATTATCTCTTAGCATACAGTGCTTCCTCTGCAGCTAGGGATTCTGGGTAATGACATGCAAATGAGCACAGTATCGCCTTTTGCTTCTCAAATCCATTTTGACATGGACCCCTATGAGCTTATGCCTGCTGTATTACACAGCTTTTCAGCACTGCCTGGGTTAAAGAAGTGCAGAGCCAGTATGACCGCTAATAATCTACTAATTTAGTCACATAAAACCAATACCCTTCCAGACTATAAAAGAAGATGTTTTCATAAAATGCCCATTTAATTACATGTTCTTCTCACAGAGCATGGCTCTCAGCACACAGAGCGGAAATCTGACATCAAACTTTCAAAAGGATAATATAAATTATGCACTTTAATTTTAGGAGGAAATGAGAAGGTATCTTATTCCTTAGCTCAGGGGTGTGCAAACTGGGGGTGGGGGGCGTGGATTTGGTTGGGGGGCAGGGAGGTTGCAACGGCCATGCGCTCCTCCCCCGAGTCATTTAAGTTAAACACCTGGGGTCCGTGCGAGGCCTCTGCGACCTCAACTTACCGGGGTTCTGTAGTCTACTGTGCGCGTTGCCATGGCAACACGGCATCATTGCCGTACACGTCGCCATGGTAACGCGTGTCAAAAGACGCTGCAGGGTGATGTGACGTCACATGACCCGGTCACAGAGCAGGGGGGGCGCGAGCGCTGGGGCTGTCACACAGGGGGTGTGCAGCGCCAAAACTTAGCGAACCCCTGCCTTAGCTTAATCAATGCCAGAGGGCTTGGCAATGCACTGCAGAAAGCTATACTTCTGTGCAGTCCTACAACCCAGAGAACATATACACTACACTGTAGCTACAATCAAGAACTGGGTTCTTTACAGTAACGGCAGTTAAAATGTGGAATGCATTACCCGTGGAGACTGTGATGGCAGATACAATAGATATCATAAAAAAGCTGAGGCTTCCTACTGGACGACTGATTGAACTTTCAGTATTAGCATCAGTATCTAAACGTAAGTATCTTGGGAACTAAGCAGATGCAGAGCTATAAAGAGAGTGTCGTTTAGCCTCTGGGGTAACCCCTGGTTCAAATCACGTATATAAAAAACCCCCAATGTACTGTATATATAATTAAATTTGGCTGCTTTGCTACGTTTAATGTTTCACCAACATCAGTACTCCCTCAAATCAAATCCTAAAACTACATTTACATCTCCTGCTACTCTCTCTACAACTTGCAGTCACCTGGGCTCCATGCAAAGAAGACTCTGCACAAGCGGCTTGGACACCATATTATATTACTGAACGGTTCATTTCATCTCAATGCATCTAGCAACATTTTCTTTTGCTACGGAAAAATTGCCCCAGATTTAGAGTAGTATCGGTGGTGATCAAAGTGTTTGATCAAAAAAGAAACCCTTCTAGGTAGCAATCTCTTGTCATGTATGTAGTGTCATGTTTCATGGACTTAATTGGTCCAACAGTTAGATACTGTATGTCTGAGTAGTGCCCAGATTCACAGGGGAAATCAAAAATAATAAAATTTTATTAAATCTACATAGATATTAAAAACACATATACATTATTAAAAATCCCTATTGCGTGGAATGGTGATACTGTTTTTGTCATAAGTCCAAAGGTATATTACCGTATGTAAAACAAAACAAATATCTTGACTTTCTGAATCACAGCTTTCAATACGGTCTCTTGACCAAAACCACTGGGTATCGCAGGTGTGTACATATGTATCAATCACAGCATGATCACTCGGAGGTGAAGCATAATCTATATATGTACTGCAGGGTTAATGCAAGGAGTATATATAGGTAAAGTGTGGGACAGATGGTACATCAAATCAGGAAAGTAACCATACAGATATATATTCAAGTTGATGTCATATTATACAGCTAGTGCATATATATCAGAGGAAAGGTTGTATATATATCTCTCCTATACTCCGTTTGTGCAATGAGCCCTCAGGTTCTCCCAACAAAGACAGAGCTGTGTATTATTGTTCAATGGATTGAAACGGTATCATGCAGTTGAATACACGCGGTTGGAGGGTACTCCGTGGTCATGAGGTAAGGTAATATAATTCACTATAGTGATCCTCAATACCCATAGATATAGCTCCTGTACGGTGCCAGAGAGTATTTGCTCTAATGTGGTTAATATATTTTAACCTGTGTTGGCCTCGTCATACGAGGGAGCTGGCTATCGTGTGTGCTGCATAGGTTGATACAAGCCTGCTGCTGATGCCGGTTACAGTGTAACCTGGCCAACACGGGTTAAAATATATTAACCACATTAGAGCAAATACTCTCTGGCACCGTACAGGAGCTATATCTATGGGTATTGAGGATCACTATAGTGAATTATATTACCTTACCTCATGACCACGGAGTACCCTCCAACCGCGTGTATTCAACTGCATGATACCGTTTCAATCCATTGAACAATAATACACAGCTCTGTCTTTGTTGGGAGAACCTGAGGGCTCATTGCACAAACTGAGTATAGGAGAGATATATATACAACCTTTCCTCTGATATATATGCACTAGCTGTATAATATGACATCAACTTGAATATATATCTGTATGGTTACTTTCCTGATTTGATGTACCATCTGTCCCACACTTTACCTATATATACTCCTTGCATTAACCCTGCAGTACATATATAGATTATGCTTCACCTCCGAGTGATCATGCTGTGATTGATACATATGTACACACCTGCGATACCCAGTGGTTTTGGTCAAGAGACCGTATTGAAAGCTGTGATTCAGAAAGTCAAGATATTTGTTTTGTTTTACATACGGTAATATACCTTTGGACTTATGACAAAAACAGTATCACCATTCCACGCAATAGGGATTTTTAATAATGTATATGTGTTTTTAATATCTATGTAGATTTAATAAAATTTTATTATTTTTGATTTCCCCTGTGAATCTGGGCACTACTCAGACATACAGTATCTAACTGTTGGACCAATTAAGTCCATGAAACATGACACTACATACATGACAAAAGATTGCTACCTAGAAGGGTTTCTTTTTTGATCAAACACTTTGATCACCACCGATACTATTATACTTACTACCCTTACAGCACCTGTCATTTACAAATTACATTGTTCAAATTATTCAAGGTGATAGCGGTCTATTTCACTTACCCAGATTTAGAGTCCATCTATAATCACAACTAAAATACCAGTGGAGTTTTATTTAGCCTCAAGGTACTATATTATTGTGGTATAGTATCATCAGATGACCTGCCCCTTTACAGCACCATTTACTGCTAACATTGACAAATGCGGGAGCCCAAAGTAACTGCTATATTCTTGTCACAAGTGCAAATTATTCTGCAAAATGGCCGCTTCAAAGACACAGCTTCCCTTCTCACCTGGACCATGGCGTGCTACAACATCTACATTACGCTTGGATGCAGCTGTCCAACTGACCGCACTATACAGAGCCAGACTGACATTAGTAGATATAAAATCTCACCTCCACAGAGAAGGAAACATCATCTTCGTTGTTGTCATTGATTTTCTCAAACAGATCCTCACAGAGCTGATAGGGAACACAGAAAGAGGGAGAAATAAAGGTCACAGCAGTAAGAGACCTGCAGCCACGTCACTGTGTATGTTCACATAATGCCGTGTTCCCACAACGCCCTCTCATTGCTTCTTCACACCCAACAGATGGCATGGGAGCGAAGAGCAGTACCTGAGGTATGATGCCAGCCTGGGTCTCCTCCTGTTTGCCCATCATGGTGTACGACTTGCCAGAGCCAGTCTGCCCGTAAGCAAAGATGCAGACGTTGTAGCCCTCAAAGGCGTGCTGAAGCATCTCTTTCCCAATGTCATTGTACACGCGGTTCTGGGATGCAAAGCAAGGGTCGTCTTGCTGCAAGAAATACAGTGCAAAAACAACACTGGTATCACACGCAGTAGGGAGGGTTAAAATACACATCGATGTGTGACGGGTATGACTGAAGAAAGAAACTAGAGAATGCAAGTGTGGCGCCGGTTACATTTTAAAGCATAGCAATGTCATTTGTACGCTCTTGGTTACTATAAGGTAATAATACCTCCCTGCAATTTAATAGCATCTGATGCACAAGGAATTAAAATGTAATTACTGACCTCCAATTGGGCCAGCCCATTTATGTGAAAATGTAGTTGCACCGTTTTGTAGATCTGGGCCTAAGATCTAGCCCACTTGTACCCCCCTTCATATGAATGGGAATAAAAAGTTGTGCTAAAGGTTAGCTCCCTTTTGTGAATCTGGGGACTTGGCGTTATCAACAAAGACGACCGCCTAAGACACGCTTACAGATCAAATACATTTTATGGTGCCTGTTTTATTATAGCGGTATCAAACACCAAACACCACTCCAAGGGACACTTACCGAGGTGTGAGACCAGTAAGAGTAGTCAAAGCTAAAACTTTTAGCCGGCTCCTTAGGATTCTTTGGATTGAGAATACCTAGAAAAGTATAAGAAATGGGGAGAGAGTCAGGGATTGAAAAATGAGGCGGGCAGGGCACTTATTTCTGAAATAACGACAGGATAGCACAATCCAGAGAAGGTTTAAAATCTAGACCCACATAAGAGCCTGAATTAAAGGGGAGTATTACATTCCTCAACTGCTAAGTATGGGGTCACGTGAATCCAGCGCCTGCCTCCCCCTCCAGGTGGCCAGAAACACTAAAGTCTGCATTTTCTAGAGAGGGTGAATAGTCCGTTTATTTCTTCTCGTCAGAACCTCGAGCAATCTCACCCTACACGTCCCATCTCAGCCTACACACGCCCCACCTCCGCCTACACACGCCCCACCTCGCCCTACACACGCCCCACCTCGCCCTACACACGCCCCACCTCGCCCTACACACGCCCCACCTCGCCCTACACACGCCCCACCTCGCCCTACACACGCCCCACCTCGCCCTACACACGCCCCACCTCGCCCTACACACGCCCCACCTCGCCCTACACACGCCCCACCTCGCCCTACACACGCCCCACCTCGCCCTACACACGCCCCACCTCGCCCTACACACGCCCCACCTCGCCCTACACACGCCCCACCTCGCCCTACACACGTCCCACCTCACCCTACACACGTCCCACCTCACCCTACACACGTCCCACCTCACCCTACACACGTCCCACCTCACCCTACACACGTCCCACCTCACCCTACACACGTCCCACCTCACCCTACACACGTCCCACCTCACCCTACACACGTCCCATCTCACCCTACACACGTCCCATCTCACCCTACACGTCCCATCTCATCCTACACGTCCCTCAGACATTACGTTTAAGAGGACATAGATCTAGCTCCACATCCGCCCACCTAACCAAGGCTTTGTAGTCTCCATTCTTTCTACAACAATCAATAGTGCGATAACCTATCCAGTCCCAACTACATTCCACCTCTCTCCTGCCTTCACTTGTTACACTTGGGCTTTTACTAAAAGAAGATCGTTTGTAAGCAACACTGTTACAACCCGCACTAAAACAAACACACTCATGCTTTCCTGTCTTGACTACTAAAATATTTAACTAGCTATCTTGACTTCTTACTGATGCAACCTAGCATCTTCCTCTCCCTTCCATAAATTATTCTTATGGCTTTCCATTAAATACAAAATGATCCTTCTCTTCAATGCTGTACACTCCACAATTCCCAGATATGACACCCCTTGCGCTCTCTTGGAACCCCACATGGGGCATTTTTACCACCTCTCTCACTCATGGGTCTCTTCCCATCATTCTTTATCACGCTCATTTTCCATCAGCTTCCAAAGCTTGATTTAAAATCCTGCTTTTCAATAGAAGTACTGCATATCATAGAAACCCCAATCTCTAAAGCACCCTATTGCCACCCCCCTATCTTCCATGCCATAAGATCCATAATCCACACATGTATTATTTCTGCCGTTTCGCTACTGCACACGTTGCAAGTGGTTGGGAGCTTCTTCTAATGTTTACACTAGTTTTATTAAAGCAATATTACGTCTTCAAGCGATGATAAGGCAGAGAATTGGAGTGAGGAAAAAAGATTGATTTGCCCCACGGCGGAATGGTCATAGAAAGGTATATTGGTATTATATGTTCTTAAACTAAAGGTAAAGGGAGAAGACAGGGGCACTCACAGTTATGGGGAAGAGGTGGCACGGGTGCCCACACAGCCCCAGTGAGCTCGGGTTTAGCAAATCCTGGGAAGAAATAACACGGCCCTCCAGTGGTCTTGGCAGAAAATGGTCTTTAGTGCAATAGTACGAGGATCAACGGTCCCAGTGTGGACCTTTATCATCCTCCATCCTGACAAAAGGTACACACTAGGGGCGAAATGGTGATCCTCGTACTATTGCACGACTAAAATAACCTCTGCCGTGACCACTGGAGGGCCGTCTTCTTTCTTCCCAGAACTTAAAGGAGCAATCCAAGTAATACCCTACATGTGTGAGGTTTTAATTACTCCGTTCTGTAGTATTAGATAATACTTACTAGCTTTTTTATTTTTAAATTCAACTCAATGCCATTTTTAATGAGTTTTAATACACTGAGCATCCTTTGATTTCTATAGCAGGTTTTAGCCCACCTCCCCAGCAGTGCCAGATCTTTGTAACACTTTCCTGTTTAGGATAAAGTGTTGCCAATATTCCCAGCAGTTTCAGCTGCAAACTGTAACAATAGATAATGTTACCGTAGTTATGTAAGAAAAAATTGTAGCTGCTGAGTTACACTGACTAAAGGATTGATTTAAAACTGAAAGGCGGCCATTTAGTGAACCCTGGGAAGCAGGATTTTGCTGATCGATAACGGGAGAATCAATTGATCGGCAGTTTAAGTAATTAGTTTCAATAAAAGGTAATCAACGGCTGCATATATTAAAACATTTTATTTTTTAAGCTGCTTGAATTGCCTCTTTAAATTATTAAGTTGCCATTTGCAATGAATGGACAGCATTCTGCCATGTAACGCAGTCTTTGTTCTGAGTACGAGGAGCTGCACACAGGTGTATAAAGTCTTCTAAGGACAAGAAATTATACAGACGCTACTGGACAACACCTCCGATACTGATCCCAAAGCACAGAAAACAAGTCACCAATGAAAATCTGGCACACCTTCGTCTTCTACGGCAGGGGTGCGCAGCGCTTACAGAGGGCCGAAGCTCTTCCCCAAACTATTTAAATTAAATGCTGGGGGACCGCGTGAAGCCTCTGTAAGTTCCCTTACCTTGACTCAGACGGCTTTGGGCGACATCACCAGACGATGCAGCGTCAAATGATACCGCGGGTCACGTGACATGATGTCACGTCACCCGTTGCGTCATTTGACGATGCATTGCCATGGCAACGTGGATGACGCAGCCGGGTCACGTGACGTCACATGACCCGGCGGCGTCATTTGCCGCTTGAGACCAGGTGGGGGGGGGGAGGGCACGAGCAATGGGGGAGAGCAGGCGGGGGGTGGGGGGCAGGGCAAAACGTTTGCACACCCTGTTCTACGGCATACAAAGATGAACCAAGTATCACCGAGGTCTGCCAATAGGCAGCTGCAAGGCTCAGCCGGTAATATGGAATGTGCTAAGCTTCAGAGCAGATGTAGTGTCCTTGTTATTTCCTGGAAATTTCAGCTCATCTAGAAATAGCAATACTTGCCAATGTGTCTCCCTAGGTTGGAAATGTGTGACAGAAGTAACCAAGTGGCAAGCTCATCTAAGAAGGAGCAGTCTAACTTCAATAAAAGGTCATGGGAGTTTTGCATCTATCGCTGTGCAATAAGCCACTTCATGGCTTGCTGAATAAGCCCCCAAGAAACACACACTGCAATTATATGAAAGCATGGAGCCATGTATCTGCATCTACGGATGTGACAACTTGCTGCAGCCAACTCGCCACCAAGGCAAGTTATTAAGGGGTTAACTTTATCGGGTTTTAGGGGAAGGGGTAAGCTTTAAAAAGGTAGAGGGTTAAGGTTAGTGGTTTTAGGGTAAGGGGTTAAGGTTTTTAGGATTAGTGTTAGAATTAGGGGTTAAAGTTAGGGTAAGGAGTTAACGGCTTAAAGTACAAACGTAACGTTTGTGGTAAGGGGTAAGGTTAGGAGGTTAGCCCCACGGCGAGCTGCCCTGGGTGGCGCCCTAGATCGCTGTATATAGTGTATGGGCAGGGCTGGGGAAACGCATCCCCCCCCCCCCCCCCTGTTCACCAGAGACATGCTTTTTTTTTTTTTTTTAAACGACTATTTATTTAACCCTTAACTTCACGGTAGCTGCTGCTGCTACTCCCCAGTTAAAAAATTAATTTGCGTGTAAGTACGGTATTCTTTTTTTTTTTTTTTTTAACCAAATGCAAATCACATAATTTTAACCAGTTAAAGATCTCCCCGTCATTAGTTAGATTTGATCCTCTGTGGGACACCACCTTACGGTGGACTTTGCTGTTGCCAGAGGTTGCCAACTCCCAGGTTTTGACTGGTGACTTCCATAACTCAAGAAAATCTCCAGCCTTCCACTGTACTGCACCGACAGGCACAGATGATCAATGTCATTTGAGATGCAGTACAGGCCAATGGTGTGTGCCTGCCCATACATTAGGCCTCGTGTCAGATCATAATTCACTTTCTTCAGTGTTTCTAATCTGGCTGCACAGGATATAAGAAATGATGCAGGGAGGACAGAGAGAGGAGAATGAAGGAAAAACCTCACTCTCTTTTTATTAACCTCTAACTCCACAGGTTTCAGGCCATGCAGCAAAATGGCTAGCTTTTTTGTATGAGTCTACCATACAATACTATATCATAGGACATACAGAGTACTGAAATGATACAAAAACCGAATTACAACGGGGGGAGGGGTAGTGTAAAATGGATGAGTGATGTAAAAAGCCCCCAGGTTATCCATAAAGCCAAAGTAACACTAGGTGTTCCAAGACAAATTGAGTTATTTGGGCAAGATAACAGATGTGGCCTCATCTGTTACAAAGCTGTGCTCCAGTCTATGATCCAGTCCATTGCCAGGGTCGCTATATTTGGTCTTGCCACCGTATTTTGTCTAGCAGTCGGACATAGGTATTAGTTAAGGAATTATTGGAGAACCGGACTAATCATGAAAATAGATGTTATGATTTTGTCGGCTGGCTGGAAGACAGCATAATAAGAGAACACCTCTATCATTTTCTGCTGCCAACGCGATCAACGTTAGAACATACATCAGCTTCATAGTGGAGAAGAGACCCGATCAAAAGATGAGTCAGGGATGGAACAGAAGACACCGCCACATGTCCTGAACTCTCAGGCACATATGTCCTGCAATATAAATAGATGGCTGTAACCCTCCTTTCTGAGGCACACTGCTCAGTCACAGTTACCAGGCAACGTTGTGAAGAGGATGAATCCCTTCCCTTGTGGAGATGGTGACAGCAGCTGCAAGGCTTGGGATATTAGGGGCTTAGAGATCATGGTGACTCACATTGAACATTCTGTTTAAAAGATGCTTGAGGTGTGTGCTAATCATCCTTAATTTGTATCGCTTCTCAAGCCTCACTTATTTTAAGCGAGTCTCACTCTTTACAATTACATCTGACTCTTTCCTGACATCAATAACTTGTTATAATTGAATGGAGTCGCACTCACTAAAAGTAAACTTGTATTGTTTATGCTCTAGAATCAAATGCAAAACCCTAGTAATTACTTACAAAGGTCTCAACGACGATGCTCCCCCTTACCTCTCAGCCCTCATCCCTAAATACATACGTAATCGCCCCCTACGTTCTGCCCAACGACATCCACCTTTCCTCCTGCCTTATCACGTCCTCTCACTCCCACACGTCTCCCCTCTCTCTGGAATTCCCTACCACAGCACCACCAGACTCTCCCCCAGCTTTCAGATATTTAAAAACGCTCTGAAAACTCACCTTTTCAAGGAAGCCCATCTGGTATACTTCTAATATCCAACCCAACCCATTGGGACCAGCTGGACCAAACCGCCATCCTATGTAACATTCCCACCCAAAAAAAAACCTTAAATGGAATCGGTTGTTAGGTTGGGCCATATTCCAACCCGAGATACACTCCATCCTACAATAAGCAGCCACCATACCTTCTTATTTCAACATTGTCCCTCCTTCTCTCTAGATTGTAAGATCTTACAAGCGGGGCCCTCATTACCTCTTTGTATGCGTTTCTGCATGTTTGTAACGGTTTATGTAGTAAAATCTCTGTACCCCCATTGTACAACAATATGTTGTCTCTTTACAAATAAATGCCAACAGTAATAATCTCACACACTTGAGTTAATTAAGATCAATAGATATGAGCTTGAGTTGTGTTACCAGCAGCTGACCGTTTCTTTAGTGCCAGAGGGACCCAGTGAACTAGATATAATTATCGTTTATTATAGGCTAAAGCTGGTAAATTCACGGAATTATTGAAATCCCTGCTCTCTGATTGGATAATGGCCGGAATTTTAACCAATCAGTAATGGCCCGGAATTTTTGGCAGTTTGCCAAGTTTTTCATCCAATCAGCTTTCAGGTTTCATTCACAAAGAGTGAAATGTGCACTTAGACAGGGGAGGTGATTGGACAGAAGCCACCAGCAAGGCACTGACTCCTCCCCCACCCTGTCTGCAGAGAGCTCCACACAGGAGAGTGAAGGGAAAGGTTTGTGTGTCTGTTGTGTGTTTTGTGGGTGTAAAGGGGGCAGCAGAGTCTTGTTGGTGTGTTCCTGCTGTGTGTGTTTTGTTCTTGTAGAGGGGGGCTGCAGTGTGTGTGGCTTCAGTGTGTGTTTTGTGGGTGGAGGAGGGGTGCAGAGTGTTTTGTTGGTCTGCAGTGTGTGGGTTTACAGGGGGCTGCAGTGGGTGAAGAGGGGGGCTACTGGTGTGTGTTTTGTGGATGTAGAGGTGGCATAGTCTGTTTTGTTGATTTGTGTATCTCTGCAGTTTTGTTTGTTTTGTAGGTGCAGAGGGGGGGCTGCAGTGTGTGTTTTGTGGGTGGAGGGGGGTTGCAGAGTGTTTTGTGTTTGTGTGTGTGTGTGTGTATGTCTGCAGTGTGTGGGTTTACATGGGGGCTGCAGTGGGTGTAGAGGGGGGCTGCAGGTGTGTGTTTTATGGATGTAGAGGGGGCAGCAGTCTGTTTTGTTAGTGTGTGTCTGCAGTGTGTATTGTGGGTGTAGACGGGGGGCTGCTGTGTGTTGTGTGTTTTGTGAGGGTGGAGGAGGGCTGCAGTGTGTTTTGTGGGTGTAGAGGAGGGGGGCTGCACAGTGTGTAGGGGGGGTTGCAGAGTGTGTGTGTGTATAGAGGGGGCTGCAGTGTGTGTGTGTGTGTGTGTGTGTGTGTGTGTGTGTGTGTGTGTGTGTGTGTGTACAATTTACTTTTAATAAACTTGCAGTAAAAGCATAAGAATGTAGACAATCAAGCTGATAAAAATCAATATGACTACAAAAATTTATCTTTTTTATGAACAATTTTTATTGTGGCTGCAGTGTGTGTGTGTTGTACTGTTGTGTGTGTAGCAGCAGCTTGTGTGTGTAGAGCTGATGTGTGTATAGAGCTCTAGTGTGTGTGTGTGTGTGTCAGTAGCAGTGTTTATGGGTGTAGCATGTGTGTAGCAGCAGAGTTTGTGTGTAGAGCTGCTTTGTTTTGTGTGTGTGTGTGTGTGTGTGTGTGTGTGTGTGTGTGTGTGTGTGTGTGTGTGTGTGTGTGTGTGTGTGTGTGTGTGTGTAGAGCTGCTGTGTTGGGAGTGTAGAGGAGGTGCTGTGTTGTGTGTGTGTGTGTGTGTGTGTGTGTGTGTGTGTGTGTGTGTGTGTAGAGCTGCTGTGTTGGGAGTGTAGAGGAGGTGCTGTGTGTGTGTGTGTGTGTGTGTGTGTGTGTGTGTGTGTAGAGCTGCTGTGTTGTGTGTGGTGTGCTGGTGTGTGTGTGTGTGTGTGTGTGTCAGCAGTTTGTGTGTGTTGAGCTGCTGTGTTGGGAGTGTAGAGGAGGTGCTGTGTTGTGTGTCTGTGTGTGTGTGTGTCTGTGTGTGTGTGTGTGTGTAGAGCTGCTGTGTTGTGTGTGTGTGTGTGTGTGTGTGTGTGTGTGTGTGTGTGTGTGTGTGTGTGTGTGTACACAGAGGGGCGGCAGTGTGTGGATATAGATATCTGCAGTGTAAGCGTATATATAGAGGTGGTTTCATGTATTTATTTTATTTTAATAAAAAAATCTATTTAACTATACAAAAATGTCTATTATTTATGAAATAAGCCTACATTTAGCCTATAATAGTAATAATCCCCTCAGAACAGGGCATTATTGGCCAGTAATGCCCTGTTCTTCGGGGATTATTACTTAATTAATAAAGCACAAAAATATTCTGCAGCGCGATAAGGGGGGGGGGGGGGAGATACAGAGAGGGACATCAACGACATAAACAGAGTTAGATACAAATAAGGTACAGAAGGTAGTGAGGGCCTGCCCATGAGAGGCTAAAATTGTAGAGGGAATAAGGTGCAATGCTGAAACAAACGTGGCTGCTGTGGGATGGAGTATATCTCAGGGTGGTGTATGGTCAAGTCGCAAGTTGTTTCCATTAAGGTTTGGGGTGGATGTTAGGCGGTGTTAGATAGCGTGGAGTTTGATAGCATAAAGTTATTGCCAACAAGACACCTCAAGCTCCTGGTAAGAGTGCTGGATGCCATCAAAGTCTAGTAAATGAAGTTTAACGAGAGGACCCTCTGACATTGTAAGAAACTACAAAGCTGTTCACATGGAGAGAACCCAAATGTAAGCTATACAAAACTCAGCCAAGTGAAGGCAGCGAAGCAGAACTGCGCACGATGCTTCACCAGGGGTAAGGAGACGGCAAAACGCACTTTTATTCTGTGCCTCATTAAGAGTTAGTCATGAATTAAATCACACTCTGGTACTCTCTGCTTAAACGCCAGCAGCTTGATGCCACAGTGTATGGCTTAATGACAAACCATTGGGAGGTGGCAAAGACACCGCACCCGCCGCCCGCTTCAGCGCTTTCCTTATTTGTTGAGCTATAATTGAACACTCTGTTTGCAAACAAAGGCTGAAACTTTCTTGATGCTGCCACCCCAGCTGTAATTAAACGCTCAGCAGCGATGGGGCGGCTTGTGCAGAAACCACCAGCTCCCGGCTGTTTATATTATCTGCATC
Source organism: Ascaphus truei (assembly GCF_040206685.1). NCBI lineage: Eukaryota > Metazoa > Chordata > Amphibia > Anura > Ascaphidae > Ascaphus > Ascaphus truei. The sequence continues at coordinate 20,468,121 of NC_134488.1, forward strand.
CTCCATGACTTACAGTCCGTTAACATCTTCAGTACTGGAGGGGCATGCAACAAGTCTTGTGAAGACAGTAACTCAGCATCTCCAACCTGGCCTATTACTACACAGCCGGTACAGATCAATTTGATGTAGGTTGGGACATTTTAGAGGACCAACATTACAGATTTTCATAGATGGTGTACAAAGCTTTCGAAACCTCACAAGTTTCTTCTTCAAGTGTACTGAAGCAACATTAGAGTTCACAATACACTCGACATAGAGACCAACTAGATTTTCTAAAACACTGCACACTTTAATGTCATCTATGATAAACTTTGATGTTGCTCTACTACAAAGTATCACAACCTACAATGAATAGGCTGCTGCTGCTAGGTCTTCCAACTTGACATACAGTAATACACTAATGGTTGGGGATGAAAGAATACTTAATCCCTCCACCTCTCAATTAAGAAGCATTAGGGCACTGCGACAGTTTGGCGATCATACATTTACTTAACAGAGCCATTCTTGCCTCCTCACAAACCCGTAAAATCCTGGGCAATACTCACAGATTGTGTGACGATAACACTACAAAGCATCTCATGTGCGTGATAAGAAGGTAACCAAGGGAAGGGCACATTTTGTTAGCAGAAAACAAACAAATAGGTTATATATTTATGTGGTCCTGAAATCCTAACTTAACACAGGGGTGCGCAAAATGGAAGCCGTTTAACAAATATGACATTACGTTGGCTTAATATCTACAGCTCTACCTAAAATGAACCATTGTAGCAGACCCCGCGCCCCATGTTCACAATCAGGCACAGCGTTCTCCTGGTAGGTATGTGCAAGATGATATTTTGAGGCGCAGGAGGCATTTGATTTGCTGAAGTTGATATCCTGTTCCGATAGGAATCTACTGCTGGGTTCAAGTGAAAGAGTTACAAGTTATTCTACATAAAGAAGATGATTAAAAGCAAACCGGTTTACCAATAACCCCCAGCACACAGAACCCACGCAGCCTGGTGTGCTGAGCTCACATAGATTTATAATCCTATTCAAATACAGACATACCCCGGTTTAAGGACACTCACTTTAAGTACACTCGTGAGTAAGGACATGTCGCCCAATAGGCAAACTCCAGCTCGCGCATGCGCCTGTCTGCACGTCCTGAACAGCAATACCGGCTCCCTACCTGTACCGAAGCTGTGCGCAAGCGGGGAGACTATAGAGCCTGTTACAAATGCGTTATTTACATCAGTTATGCACATATAGGACGATTGCCGTACAGTTCATGCATCGATAAGTGGGAAAAGGTAGTGCTTCACGTTAAGTACATTTTCGCTTTACATACATGCTCCGGTCCCATTGCGTACATTAATGCGGAGTATGCCTGTACTCTTGTCATGTACAAAACACACTGTGTGTTTGTTCTCAATCCTCCGGCCTTCCCATTCCCTTGGAGGTTTGCTTTTTTAAAGATCTTTGTTTTTTTAAATTTATTTTTCTATTATTTTTTTAATTGGGTTTACAAGCAATAAACAAGATTTTCAAGTATAAATAGGAAGGGGAGGGGTACCGAAAAAAAAGGAGAGAGAGGGAGGGGGGAAACCACCATTTTGTATCAGAATTCTTACAAATCAGCAGCAGTCACACTGCATCGCATACAACATATCCTACACTCATCACTCCCAGATCCTCTTTCCTACTGAGACCATAGCCCTACCCAACGTCCCAGGGATCCCACACCCTATCAAACTTCCTTGTGGTATGATTCAGGAATGAGGCGAGTCTCTCCATTAATTGGACATCATTAACCCTTCTTAACCCTTCTAATAACCTCTCTTCTGGAGGGCGGGAGTGTTTTATTCCACACTGCTGCTACCGCGCACCTAGCCGCCGTTAGAATATGCAGGATCAGTTTAGCTGTACAGGCATACCCCGCATTAACGTACGCAATGGGTCCAGAGCATGTATGTAAAGCGAAAATGTACTTAAAGTGAAGCACTAGCTTTTCCCACTTGGGTAGAGGTTGGGAGCCGGTATTGCGGTTCAGGACGTGCCTCACAGACGCATGCGCGAGCTGCTGTTTTCCAATTGGACGAGGGGACTCAGCATGTCACACAACTACGGCGGTCTGTAGGGCAGAATAAGTGTCCGGAAGGACACGGGGGGAATGGTGCTATTGTAAATATGTCCGTACTCGCGAGGGTCCGTAAAGTGATGGTCCGTATAGCGGGGTATGCCTGTATAATGATTCACATCTTCCATAGGCATAGCCAGAATAATTAAGATTGGGTCTAGCGGAATCTTAATTCCCGTCACGTCTTCTATTAATTTCAAGACTGTCCTCCAGTATGTCTGCATTACTGGACAAAAGCACCATGTGTGCAATAGGTCCCCTATCTGTCCGCATCCCCTCCAACATCTGTCAGAAGCCTCCGGAAACATTTGCTTTAACCTTTTGGGAGTGTAGTAGCAGTGTAACAATTTTTTTTTTCATATTCTCTTTTGTTACTGTACATATAGAGGTTTTACCCGCATTCTCCCAGATATCTTCCCAGTCCTCTTTTGTTATTTCAGTCTGGAAATCAAGAGCCCACTGGTCCTTATATTTATGGACCTGGGTATCCTTTTGGGGGATTAAACCTTGGTAAAGAGATGAAATTAAGCTTTTGGTATCTTTTTGTTTTGCATAAATCTTCCAATTGTGTGCATCTAGGGAATTCCTCCTCATAGAAACCCTGCCGCACAAAATGTCAGATCTGCATAAAATTAAACACCTCCATTAGAGGTAAACCGCATTTTCTCGTCAATTCCTCAAACATCAACTTATCTTTTTCTAACAAGTCTCCCGTCTCTAGGATCCCTCTATGTCTCTAGGTTTCAAAGCTCTGACCCAGGAAACCCAGCAAAAATCCTGGATTACCCAACAGGGGCGTAAGTCTAGATGGTGTTGACATAACCTTATATTTATTTTTTGCCAACTGCCAGATTACCGCCGGCTAAGACTGTCTCCTAAACCCAGTCCCGGAGCTCGACCATAACAAAGTAGGCAGACCATCCGGGTTTTTAAATTCGTTCTCCAAATCCACCCACGCATAGGTCCCTCTCAGGGAGTGCCATTAAACCATATTTTTCAAGTGAGAGGCTATATAATATTTTAGAATATTTGCAACTGCCAAACCACCCCCTTCCTTAGACTCCAGGATAATTGACCTGGCTATTCTCAATTGTTCAGGTTTCCAAATAAATTGCATAATTTGATTTTGGATTTCTTTTAGATTTGTATGTGGGACAGATACTGGTACGGTCTGGAAATAGTACAGAAGTCTGGGGAGGATATTCATCTTAACCGCGGTTATACGCCCTATCCAGGAGATGCAATGAGAATTCCAGGCGTGTAGGTCTTTTCTTATCTTAGAAATAATTCAGGATAGTTATGTTTATATAATGAGTTGTAGTCCCCAGTAAGGTATCTCTCTAAATACTTCAGATGGGTCTTTTTCCACTTAAGAGTCAGTGTTCGTTTAAGAACCTCGACCTCTGTTTCATCAACATCCCGAGGGTCCCCAGCTTCATATCCTTCTTGGGGGGCATATCTACGCCAGCTCCCCCGACTGTTGCTGTGACCCATGGGCCGAAAAAATGCGCCGATCACGGGGTTATTTGTAGTATAGCAGCGGAGTTCATGGAGCTTCACTAGCAAACGTGAATCCGCGCTGACGTCACGTGCGCCCCCCGATAATAGCATTTTCAAAGATTAACATCAAAGCTATCACCACACAGCCTCCTAACAGAATCTGGAATAAAACTCCCCATTCACCATCTCCCCTAACAGCAATACATGTACCATCAGATTTCCTCAATGGCGGAATTATCTGTCACCCATCGCAATCAGTCTAAAGTTCATTGTTTGAGGTCATTAATACAGTAGGTGGCAAGGAATTTTTTTTGTCTCTCAAATAATATATATATATAAAATATATATATATATATATATATAAAAAAATTATATGTATATATATATATATATATATATATATATATATATATATATATATGTGTGTGTATATATATATATATATATATAAATCAGTTACTGTTTTAAAATGCAGCTAGTATTTCTTCTTTAAAATTAATATTCAGCATATATACATCTCATGATCACCCAATTCTATTTGGCTAGAAAAAGATGAAGGAATCGGTTCTGGAAGCTGCACAAGTTTACAGGATTTAAGCCCCATTCACGCCAAGCCTTGTAGTATACGTATAAAAGCATTCAATGCTTTTTATATGAGAGGTATACAAGGCAGTAAGTAGACTGTCTGACACTCCTATACAGATCTCTTCAACACTTTATTATCAATGACCAATGTAAGGATGCTAATTAAACAGAGGGTACGAATAAAACTTGCTGTTCTTATATGATCACGTAATGACCGTAAATGATTGATTAAATGCTGGGGCTTAAATAGTAGCCTGTCCTTGAATTGTGCTGGATAATAGCTCAGAAATTGCAAATAGTAGCCGGGTACCCGTACAGAAATTGTAAATAGTGGTCTCGGGCTATTATTCGAACATTTACGGTAACCAAATAAACTCAGCATCCGATAACTAAAGTGTACCAGGTTTATTAGGGTCATTTTTCCATAGGCCTCAAACGTCTGTTTTGCGCCTGTTTTACAGTAACCCAGATTATCCGACAGACAAGACGTGAACTCATTATCTGGAGGTGGGATACAGGAAACGGGCGGCAAGAAACCCTGCTGGGGCGCGCGCAGAGAAACGGGGACAAAGAAAGCTTCTAGCAGTTGCATATCCACGTCGGGCACGTGCTTATGTGTTTTGACGGCAGGTGAAGTTAGAAATTAACGATTAGCCCCTTCGCTGAAAGAGAGGTCTGCAATACATTGCACAGCCAGAGGATGTCCAGAGAGCAGATTTAAGCAAAGGTTAATGCCACACGGTATGTCATGCATTGCACTGCTGAACTCGCTGGTAATGAATGGGTAATGGAACAGGATTTAAAAAAGAATAAAAATAAAAATGTGGCAGACATCACCAAGCGGGAAAGGGAAAACAAACAGAGAGCAAGCCAAGCTCAGCACTTTCATGATGATTTTCATTCAGCCTTTCTTCAAGAATACACAAACCTGAAGCAGAAGTGAAACTGATCTTGCTGTAGAGCAGGGGTGCGCAAACTTCCTGTGCTGTGCCCTCCCCCCCGCGTCACCCCCCCCCTTACCTCTAAGGCGACATCAAATGATGCCGCGGTGTCATTTGGCGCCGCGTTGCCATGGAGACACGTGGACTGATGCCTGGTAAGCGAGCTACAGACGCCTCGCCCTCCTGTTTGCGCATCCCTCCTGTTTAGCATAGTGAGGCAGAATATGGCTAGAGATGAGTTTGTAAAGAGTCTGCATTTTAACAAAGAACCTACTTGGTCTCAATACAAAGTTGTCCCTTAAAGCAGCAGTCCAAGCTGATTCCCCTCCCCCCCCCTTTAATATGTGCATCAATACGATCCACACAATGATAAGTAATTAGCTAAGTTGCCGATCGATCCGTTCTCCGGTGATCGATCAGCTAAGATTATGCTGAGGGGTTCACCAATTGACTCAGTATCTGTGAATTTGTAACTGGTTAGGGTGACCAGATGTCCCGGTTTAGCCGGGACAGTCCCGGATTCACTGCACGTCCCGGTGTCATGACAATTATTTGAAAATGTTTCAAATGTCCCGGTTTCCGCTGCAGAGGAAAAGGGGGCGTGACCAGGATCGTGAGGAGGCGGGGCCAGGATCAGCAGGAACGGAGCTAGAAATATTAAATTACAGCCACAGGGGCACTGCATGGCTGCTCCTCAGAGCTGGTTTGTGTGTGTAGGTCAGTGGCTGTGTGTGTGTGTGTGTGTGTGTGTGTGTGTGTGTGTGTGTGTGTGTGTGTGTGTGTGTGTGTGTGTGTGTGTGTGTGTGTGTGTGTGTGTGTGTGTGTGTGTGTGTGAGAGAGAGAGAGAGAGAGAGAGAGAGAGAGAGAGAGAGAGAGAGAGAGAGAGAGAGAGAGAGAGAGAGAGAGAGAGAATGGAGGGGAGAGAGAGAGAGAGAATGGAGGGGAGAGAGAGAGAGACAATGGAGGGGAGAGAGAGAGACAATGGAGGGGAGAGAGAGAGAGAATGGAGGGGAGAGAGAGAGAGAATGGAGGGGAGAGAGAGAGAGAATGGAGGGGAGAGAATGGAGGGGAGAGAGAGAGAGAATGGAGGGGAGAGAGAGAGAGAGAGAGAGAGAATGGAGGGGAGAGATAGAGAGAGAGAGAGAGAGAGAGAGAATGGAGGGGAGAGAGAGAGGGAGAGAGAGAGAATGGAGGGGAGAGAGAGAGGGAGAGAGAGAGAATGGAGGGGAGAGAGAGGGAGAGAGAGAGAATGGAGGGGAGAGAGAGAGAATGGAGGGGAGAGAGAGAGAGAGAATGGAGGGGAGAGAGAGAGAGAGAGAGAGAGAGAGAGAATGGAGGGGAGAGAGAGAGAGAGAGAATGGAGGGGAGAGAGAGAGAGAGAGAGAGAGAGAATGGAGGGGAGAGAGAGAGAATGGAGGGGAGAGAGAGAGAGAGAGAGAATGGAGGGGAGAGAGAGAGAGAGAGAATGGAGGGGAGAGAGAGAGAGAGAGAGAGAGAGAGAGAGAGAGAGAGAGAGAGAGAGAGAGAGAGAGAGAATGGAGGGGAGATAGAGAGAGAATGGAGGGGAGATAGAGAGAGAATGGAGGGGAGAGAGAGAGAATGGAGGGAAGAGAGAGAGAGAGAGAGAGAGAGAGAGAGAGAGAGAGAGAGAGAGAGAGAGAGAGAGAGAGAGAGAGAGAGAGAGAGAGAGAGAATGGAGGGGAGAGAGAAAATGGGGGAGAGAGAAAATGGGGGGGAGAGAATGGAGGGAGGGGGGGAGGGGGGAGAGAGAATGGAGGAGCGGAGGGAGAGAGTGAGAATGGGGGGAGAGAATGGTCGGTGGGGAAGGCGAGAATGGGATAGGGAAGGGCTTAATCTGCAGCTTTAAAAGCATGTTTGAGATAAATATAAACATATTGTATTTTGTGTTCTTAAAATATATTTAAAAACAAAAAACACCTGTTTTGGTCCAACATACAAAGAACAGCTGCTAAGAGAAATATGTTGCCGCTAATCTCATTTTGACATTGTAATGTTTGCGTGTGAAACAGGCACTTTATATTGAATGTATTACACCTCAAACAATAAAGCTTTCAACACCCAGACACAATATTGCAGGTCTGACGTACTGTACTGCTCGGATCCTGAGGTGTCTGTAAGCTGGGGAGACACTGCACAGCACAGTTAACATGAAAGAAAAACCCTCTCCTGAGGAGACTGAGCGAAATAAAATGCAAAGCAGAGCAGGCACAGAGCAGAAAGAACAGGGGATCGGAGCACTCACTCCTTAGGCCTCGGGCATGGTCAGCGCACCGCGCTGCTGCTCGGCAGTGAGCCCCTGCAGCCGCAATGAGAGCGGCTTTAGCAGGGGCTCGCGCACGCTTCCGCAAGCGTAGCAACATTTTAAATTCAAGCGCAGGGCCGGTCACGTGAGCGGTTCGCCCAATGAGGACGAACCAGCTCCGTGATGTCACAGCCCCCCCCCCCCCCCCCGACACGCCCCCGGACCAAGGCCAGGGAAAGCACCCCCTTTCCCTCAGCCTCCGCGCGCCTCAGCACGGCTGCTGTCCTATGGACGCAACCTTTAGTCCGCTCTGGAATTGTAGATGTCGTTTCCAGGAATGAATATAAGCAGCAGGGAGGGGTGCACAGAGGGATAGAGAGAGACTAATGCAATATCAAAGCTAGAGGAATGCAGGGAGCAGCAGAAACTGCTGGGAAAGCTCCCTCCACCTATTCAGCTGCTCTTGCGGATTGAGTTGCTATAAATACAATCCCTGCAGTTGGTGTTAGGGAAGGCTGTGTGACAGGGCCCTATATACAGCACACAGACCAGCAGAATCATGTCAGCTCATTCTCCATAGCAGTCACTATAATGACAGAATAAAAAAAAATCCCTTTAAACACAAACTTTTTAACCCTTAAGATGCTAGAGAGGCTTTAAGGCCCACATGCAAATTGTGCAGGAAAAAAAAGGGTTGGGAGAATTTTTTTTTTTTAATATATATATTTAATTTTTTCAACCCTTTTTTTCCTATTAAATCTTAAGGACTGGTAACATTATTATATATGTATATGACACACACAATTACCATTCCTTAAGATTTAATAGTAGTTTTGTGAGTTTAGGGAACACGTTTCTATGACTCCACAAACTGTAAGGATTTACTCAACCTCCATAAACAGAAAGGATGTCATATTTGATTAGAGAAAAAAATATTTTGCTACTGTGAAAAGGTTTAAAAAGGGGCAATCATATGTAGCAGGTCAAAATCATTTTAACGTTGCTTAGGAAGTTTACATCGCCTTCAATCTCCAAAGGTGCACAGCCTGATGGGGCTCCCCAAGAGCTGCTCCCCTCTGCACAGGACCAGCATGCTAAGGGTTAACATTTGCTTGTACTTTGTGGAACGTCAGCCCCACCCACTGGAATGTTAATGAACCAAGAGGACAAAGAACTTTGTATTCACAGCTGCATTCAATCTCAACCACACCAACCAGTGTACATCTGCGTCGTCCTTAAGGCGCGTTCTATAGTGCTGTGCGTGCGCAGAATTTTAGTTGGCTGACATCAGTCAGCCTTTCTATACAAGGGCCGCGCACGGCAGGGAGAGGGGAGCCGACAGACAGCGGCGAAGATGAGGAAAATTGTCTTTTCGCGCCGCTACCGGCTCTGAATGTATGTGTATGTATGTATGTATGTATGTATGTATGTATGTATGTATGTATGTATGTATGTATGTATGTATTTGTGTGTGTGTGTGTGTGTGTGTGTGTGTGTGTGTATGCGTGCGTATTTGTGTCTGCACAAATCTAATACATTTTTTATTTTTAACAATTTTTTATTAAAAAATAATAATTTACACAAACACACATACATACATACATACATACATAAACACGCACAAACAGTATACTCAACACAGTATAACTGTATACTCAACACAGTATAACTGTATACTCAACACAGTATAACAGTATACTCAACACAGTATAACTGTATACTCAACACAGTATAACTGTATACTCAACACAGTATAACTGTATACTCAACACAGTATAACTGTATACTCAACACAGTATAACTGTATACTCAACACAGTATAACAGTATACTCAACACAGTATAACTGTATACTCAACACAGTATAACTGTATACTCAACACAGTATAACTGTATACTCAACACAGTATAACAGTATACTCAACACAGTATAACTGTATACTCAAGACTGTATAACAGTATACTCAACACAGTATAACTGTATACTCAACACAGTATAACAGTATACTCAACACAGTATAACAGTATACTCAACACTGTATACTCAACACTGTATACTTACGAAAAGCATGCGGCACGTGCACGCGCGTTCGCATAGGCACGCGCGGCCGCACGCTGTATATAACAGCCCGAAGGCAGACAGCCTTTGGCGCAGCAGAAGGGCAGCCAAAGGGTGTGAGCCGTTTGGTGATGTTAAAGCTTCTCTATTTCAATCTGAAACTCACAAGCCCTTTATCCCTTGTACATAATTTTCTAACGCTGTCCATGAAATGTCTGTGAAGTGACTGTATAACCTCTGTTCTTTTAATGTAACAATGTATTGTTATAACTCTGTGCCAAGGACACACTTGAAAAAGAGAGGTAACTCAATGTATTACTTCCTGGTAAAACATTTTTATAAATAAATAAAAATCAGCTAAATTGAACCTATTAAACATGACACGCCATTAGCTCACTTTTCTCCTAAGGGGTGCGGGAGGGACAGGACTAACTCTTTTGGCAAACCTAGCCCCGAAGTTAAAGCAGCAATTACACCTACTCATTTTCTTTTTTGTTTGATTTTACAGAATAGGGTTCTGGAGGCCCTCCGGAGTTCGGACTCCGTACTCTAGCTGTGTAGACACCTTGGTCCCAGAAACAATCCCCAGTTTAGTTGCCTGCATTTTCGCTCCTTTTCAAGAAATCAATATGGCCGCCAAACCTCACGACTCCCGTCGGCCAATAGGAAGCTACAAAGTTATCGTGGGGGGAGGGGGTGGTGCTGATGTTGCAGCTTTCTAGTGGATGAGCACGGCCGCCATCTTTAAATGTCCAGGAAGGATCACCAGCAACTAAACTGTTAAGTATCTCAGAAAGCAAATTCTGTATAAGAAATAAATACATGTGTCAAATAGACGGGATTGCTGCTTTACGTCATCAAACCACTATACCTGGGGTGGCCAATGCCAGACCTCAAGGGCCAACAACCAGCCAGGTTTTCAGGATATACCTGTTTCAAGACTCAGCCACTGATTGAGCCACCTGTGCTGAAGCAGGGATATCCAGAAAACCTGACCTGTTGGTAGCCCTTGAGGACTGGCGTTGGCCACTTCAGCAGTGCTGTTTAAAAAGGGTCAAAGCAACACATTGGTTAAAAAATGGTTAAAGAGAATAAGAAAAAAAAAAGGAAGCAACTTGGTAACAACCTTCTGCGGAAGATTCAGCGACAGAAATAAGTCAAATCGTTTCTCTGACTATCTTGTGAAACATGAATATGCTTTGCATTTCTGTAGGACAGCCCACTGGATTTAAGCCTGCTTCTGTATTATCTGGGACTAATGCCGGCTTCGGAATTACTTTGCAAACAAATAAAATGAGCAAACACGTGCCATTTATCCCCTGCTGTGTGACGGACAGTCTTACCACCAAAACTCATTACGTGAAGATTGAAATACTCGACAGAGCATGTTTACCGTGGAAACGTTACAGGTGAAAGATCAACATTTAAGAAAACATTTGCCCAATTTAACATGCCACTTGCTCTCAGTTCACAGACATCCTAGGCAGAGCTGGCAGTAGAAATGCTTTTGTAACTTGGCCCCGATTACTTCAGCTTTACTCCGTGATGGACAAGTTGCTCACTACCTCTAACTAAGGCTGAATGTATCCTGAACACACCGATATTTGTGATCATGCTTTTCCCAGTTTCAAGAATGTATCGTAGACGCTATAAAAACACACTTTAATATGCAAAACAACTGCTAACATTTTTAAAAGGTGCTTTTAGATGATCGAAACTCAGTTATACAGTATGTAGTATCATAGGAGGGAGAGGGAGTAGGGGGTGTGATACCTTTTATAGGACCAACAAGTAGTTGATGTGTTACAAGCTTTTAAACCTCCCAGAGTCAGGGTTACTCCGAGGTTCGAAAGCTTGTAACATATCAACTACTTGTTAGTCCAATAAACGGTAATCTAACCCTACTCCCTCTCCCTCCTTTACTCCATGTAGTAACAAAGGACCAGCACGGCTACCCACCCATCTTCTCTTACACAGTCTGGTGAGAAGTGGAAATGGTACTTGTATTTCAGTGCTCTCAAAATTATGTAAAGCTGGGAGCCGAACTATCAAAAATACCCCATCTGAAAATGCTTTAAAAGCAACTTTTCATGAGCATTAATAGCAGAACATGGTGCAAAATAAGAGCAGTACTGAATAGGACCTTGTGCTTTGAGCTTTGTAGAAGAGAGTTCACACTACAAAGTGGTTAATCCTTCAGTGCCGAAAATCAATGTGTTGCCCCTCCCCTTGGTAACTAAACCAATATAAACACACACACACACACACACACACACACACACACACGTTGAAGCTTTCTAGAAGCTGAGCGGAGCTGGATTTCACATGGTATTGCAGGACGCTCAGGAATGCAGGATTAGCACGCCAATTTAATACACACAAAAAAGTTCAGCTGAGCAGGCAAGGCTCACATTATACGGGGTGTAACCCATCATCAACAAAGGGGTCAAAGGTGACATGATGTAAAAGCAGCACAAAAAGGTCAATGTGCTGTGCAGACTAAAGCCACAAAATGTCGAAAGTAAACAAACAAGGACAAAGGAGGCCAAAGATCAGGATGGAAACGCAAGGTGCATGAAGTTATTTATTAGGGCAGCATTACATTTACAAGGAGTCCAGGCGTGTTTTACCCTCGCAATACTCCTCATGTGGTCTGGCCATTTGTGTGCTCGTTTTCTCCGTCTATGATCTTTAGATTTATGTCTTGGGTTTGTGTTGGAAGTGTATTCAAAATTGCTGCCATTTTTTTGTACATATTGATCCCATGTACATCACATCGCTTCTAAATAAAAATAATTTGAAGAAAATGCTGAATAATACAGAGTGATCTTGGATTCCTCCCACTTAAAAACCCTTAAATGTAGAGTGGACAAGATTTCCAGGAAGATCGCTGATTAAGTAAAGGTTGCCCCAGGGTTGATGAACGCCAACAATTTTCCATTTATTCTCCAATTGATACAAATACCCAATATAAGAAAAACTTTATTTCATATATAGCACTTGTCTCCCAATGGGACTCAGTACAGCGTGCGGTACGCAGCACATAGGAATGTTACAGATACAGTCCCTGCCCCGTGGAGGTTACAATCTATGTTCTTGGTGCCTGAGGCACAGGGAGATAAAGTGACTTGCCCAAGGTCACAAGGAGCCGACACCGGAAATTGAACCAGGGTCCCCTGATTCTTACTCAGAGTCAGTCTTTACTCACTGAGTCACTCCTCCCAATATGCCAGCCTTTGTGACTTGGAAGCCAGTGCAAATGGCTAGCAAGAGAAGTGGTAATCTAGCAGAGCTGGAGTGACCCCCAAAAGCATTGCAAAACAATAAATAAAAATAAAAAACAGAAGGGAAATCATAAACGTTAATGTATTTCTTCTTGCCGCTCGAGACAGGACAGAAAGGAAAATAAATGCTAATGCATTCCTGCTTGTTATTCATAGATCCTTTTGAAAAGCATATATGGATCACGATCAAGAAAAAGGCTTTAGTGTTAGAGTGTCTTCTCGGAAGAGCTGTATCCCTTACTCGGAGGCATTGGTTAGAGTTTAGATCAATGTATTACAAGAGACTTGCTGAGCATTTCCCTTACATGGGGGGCATTGATTGGCCAGATCAATATATTACAGTAGCCTTACTGAGCACTGCAGAGGAGATAAATAATATCCTCCCAGGTTACGAAGTAAAGGAGCCAGGTCACCAGGCCACAGACCAAAGTTCAAAGATGAAGAGAATAAGACTAGATGACGATGGGTCGGAAAGATTTCACACGGCTTCTTGTGTCAGATGAGGTGAGGAGGAGATCTGCTTTTGGGCTTTAGCAGAGGTGACATGCATTCTGCATTAGGAGACATGTGTGATGGGTCATGATGGGCTCAGGCAAAGGCAGAGCTAAGCAAACATGAGGACCACTTGGGAAGGTGATGACTGATTATCTGGAAGGGTGGAGGCATATTGAATGCTCTAAATGTCTGCCCCCTCAATGTCAGCCTTCTAAACAGGCATTTCAACTGTATACAGTGAAAACGGACCAGTGAAAACAGTGTTTTTCTACCTTTTTTTGATTAGGGAACCCCAGAATTTGATTGTGAAATTCTGGGGAACCCCAACCCTCGCCCCTAAGCTAGCAATCGTTTGCTGCTTCTGTTAACTCTGTAAAAATCCTTATTGTGTGCCTAATATAATGGCTACTTCAGTCAGTGAAACTAAGCAGCTACAATGTATCCTGATATTACTAAGGTAACCATCTATTGTTACAATGTGCAGCTCAAACTGCTGGGAACATTGGCAACAAATTATCACCAACAGTAAGAGAGTGTTGCAAAGATCCTGCGTTAATGTATTTACCATTTTATTTTAATTTTAAAAAAAAATCTATATAACTATACAAAAGTGTCTATTATTTATGAAAAAAGCCTACATTTAGCCTATAGTAGTAATAATCCCTGAAGAAGAGGGCATTACTGGCCAATAATGCCCTGTTCTTCAGGGATTATTACTTAATTAAAAATGGCATTGAGTTGAATAAAAAAATTTAAAAAAAAAGTAAAATAAACATTCACTTATCTAGTATCACAGAACTGATATATTTACAATTTATTTTTATTTTTTAAATCCCATATACGATTTCACGTTGTGCTGCTCTAACAGAATAAGAGGATTACATATTTTTTTCGGGTGTGGATGCAGCAATACGGCTTTTCTCCCTGGTTTGCATTCTTTTGTAAACCACTCTGTCAGTGAATCCTAGTGTATATATCATTCCTGTCACCAAGTCCCCTTTAGGCTGCGTCCAGGGTTGCCGCAGCCGTGCGGAGGCGCGCTCAGGCTGAGGGAAAGCGGGTGCTTTCCCTGGCCTTGGTTAGCGCGCCGTCCGGGGGCGTGGGCCAGTGACGTCACGGAGCTGGTTCGCCTTCATTGGGCGAACTGCTCACGTGACCGGCCCTGCGCTCCCTTGAGCGCTTGAAACTAAAAACTGAATAAGACCTGCGCTTCCGCACGCTTCCGCAAGCCCCTGCTAAAGTCGCTCTCATTGCGGCTGCAGGGGCTCACTAGTAAGTGAGAGCGCGCCTCAGCGCTGACCATGCCCGAGGCCTAAGTCTTCTGGGCCCCATAAAGTGGACTAGCATCCCAGATTGGGAAACAATGGGATACAGTGCACGTTATCGCCACCCTTGAGCAATGCAACAGCGGCTGATTTTGTACTCTACTTATTGATGTGAAACCTATTTTAATGCGTTTGTCTTGTTACGTTTTGATACCTTTTCTTATCATTGTTAATCTGTGAGGCTTCACCACAATCAATAACCTCCAGTCTCAACTGTACGGAAAATTACGGAAAATTAAGGAAAATGGAAAGTCTTTCCAAATGTATTTAAACCTTCTTATAAGTGTCCACATTTTTTTTGGATGTTATTTTTATTTTATTTTTTTAACTCAATTACTTAATGTTATTAACATAGGATTGAAGCAGCGGGTCACCGGAGCTGAGCCCCATTAATTTCAGTAGGGGAAAAAATAACACCAAGCATGAATTGCTCCTTTAAGGATCTCTCTGGCAATTGTTTCATTAAATAATAGTTGTGAAACTGCATCTAACAAAAACCTTGACACAGTCATGAGGCAAACATCCTTACAGCTTTTAGGAACATCTGGATCTACGTACGGTATGAAGAGAAACGTATTAAACGCGGCTTTGTTCAAACTGATATGCCAGAAATAACACTACACAAAGAACAAAAACGATTACAAAAATAAAATAAAGACGGCCGTTTGAATACAGTGATGTTATCAGTGGCGCAGCTAGACCTGCAAGGGGCCCCCAGCAAAAAAATGTTCAGAGCCTCATTAGAAGTGAATGTATTCCGTAGAAATACAGAATAGATTGAGGAGACAAATTTGCCTCGGTTTAAATTGGGGGAAATCTCTCCTCAGATCTCTCCCCCTCCTCCAGCTCCCTGCCCCCCCCATGCCTACCTGTGGGACAGGGTGGTGATAGCGTCAGGCGGATGATGGCATGCGGCGGCGGGTCGCCAGAGTTAAAGCAGAGGAGAACCGGCAGGAGGAGGAGGAGGAGTTGCACGTAGGCAGAGCAGGACAGCCAGGGAGGAGCGCGCTCTAGCAGAAAAGACACCGGAAGACCACTGGGGGGCGCCTCTCTCCGGCCATCCTTCTCTGCCTCCGTGCAACTCCTAACTCCTCTGCCATCCTGCCGCCGCCGCCGCCTCGTACCATCATCTCCCCCCGCCTGCCCCTCTCTGGGGAGAGAATTGAGAGAGAGGGTCAGCAGGGCCACCGACAGGGGGGAGAGTGGGCCCCCGGGCTTCAGCTACGCCCCTGGATTTTACTATGCGCCAATTTCAGTAGTGATTAGTTAAATATGCAACAAGATCCCCCCCAAAAATACATCCGTCTGCAATATTTCTAAGCCAAGTTGTCTACATATTTACAACGAATTCCACCACATATCGTGAAAATAGGTTTAAAACGCACATTTCTATACGTAATATTTTATTTAGATCAATTTTACTGAACCTGGATTGGGTTAAATAATGCAGACCCTTTTACTGCCATCCAGGCATGGAATACATGCCTTGCACTATGTTGCATGCCTCTGGCAGAAAAGGGGTTACAGTGTCGAGGCATGGAGGGGATGCGGGGGGTCCCAGTTTAATGTCCTATGCCAGCTCCATGTGACAGTGGAAATCCCTTATGCTTTTCAATGCACAGGAAGATTGAGTATTGCAGGTACTATTCTTTCATTAGGAATGGCCACCTCCAGTCCTCAAGGGCCACCAACAGGTCAGGTTTTTCAGGATCTCAGTCATTGACTGAGCCACCTGTGCTGAAGCAGGGATATCTTGAAAACCTGACCTGTTGGTACAGTAGCTATTCAGGAGTGGCCAACTCCAGTCATCATCTGCATAATGTAGATATTTTATTTACATAATTTTTTTTACATCAGTTTGTACATATTGGAGGGGCTCGATTTACTTTAGTTACTTCCTTTCAACTTAGATTGTAAGCTCTTCAGGGCAGGGACTCCTTTCCCTAATGTTACTTTTATTTCTGAAGCTCTTATTCCCACTATGTGTTATATTATGTCCTGTGTATTATTGCTGTGAGGCGCTATGTACATAAATGCCGCTGTATAAATAAAGATATACATATATGTGTGAGGTCGCTGATCAACAAGAGCTTGCATGGGCAAAACCCTCTTCTTTTTCACCTTTCCCTTCCCTTTATTGGCTCTCTAGGTGGGCTAAGCAGAAAAAAAAACTTGGTTGACAAACACCCCCTCATTAAGTTGTCCCATAGAAATGTAATTGGTAATTAACGTTCAAAGAAAAACAAAGCCTCCTGAATTTTTCTTTTAGTATGGTTAGATTAATTTAAAGAAGGCAATGCGATAGGTACATTCTTTAGAAAGGCTTGTCTTGTGGCCAGCTCCCTGGGAAACCCCAGCACCGTCTTTACACATCACGTGTCAATTATGTCACAAAACTGGTTCTCAGGAGAAAGGAGTCTGGGTTTTATTCATATGGGATGAAGATATTTTGGACCCAAGCTTATAATTAATGCTTATGAACAAAAACACAGGGAAGGGGTGAGCCTTTTATCCCTTTTCCTGAGAAAACAGGGGAAGGGGAGGGGGTTGCAGTTCCCCCTTGCTAGATTTGCCTTTCTAATCTCGGTTTGTCTGGCGATACAGGGGTGGCTAACTCCAGTATATCCCTGCTTCAGCACAGGTGGCTCAGAGTGCTGATGCAGGGATTTCCTTAAAAACCTGACCAGTTGGTGGACCTTGAAGACTGGAGTTGGCCACCCCAGGGTTAAAAATTCAATCATTTCAACCCCCACTCCAATGAAAATCCTGATGCTAAAAACCTTCAAACACATACCATGTGCACCCAGCCCTAAACACAGGGCCTGGCTTGGGCCTACTGCCAACATACCAGCCTTTAATTCAACTAGCTCATGTGACAGCAGCTGGACGGCCGCATCGCCTCTTCCCCCACATAAATATTACCGTCTCTAGGCAATGGAAATGTGAGAGTGGACTGAAAACCATGAAAACAGCCGCAAAGCACCAGCCAACGTAACATGGCCATTCCTGGTAGATTGGCGCTCATCGTGGATTCCTCCACAGAGACGGCTACAATACGCTTCCAAAATTGTACAAGATGTGTTAAAACCGCAATCACACTTACAGATCAATAGTAAGCCTGCCACATTGCAAAGTCAGAGCGGCACATGCTTCCTATAGTCTTTAACATCATAATCTTATTATATATGGCTTACATATTTAAATGTAGTCCAGAAAGAAATATATACTTTGATCACCACCAGAGAACATGCCATCTATTGCTGGTAGTATGAGAAATAAAGGCACTACACTGAAATATGGCAATCGTATACATTTCAGGGTGGGGTTATACATAAGGAAATTCCCAAGCATGACCATCCATGTGGAGAGCTGCAAATAGCAATAAACATAGAATTGTATTAAAAAAGACAGCTACTTAACGATTGAACTAAATACAACTTTTAACACACGGAGCCCATTTAACTAGTGTGGGTCTCGATGCCCCCTCACTAAATAAAAACCTGATCCCTGCCGACAAATCTTCTCCCCTCCTACCCTAACCCCTATCTGCTGTTTGCAAGCGAGTGCAAGTGTGTCCACAGCTAATGCCACTGGTAAACCATATATAAAAACACCAGACGAGCGAGTTTCCTTTCACTTAACGCCAGAGCCCCTACACTTACGGCCCACAATGCCTTGCATCTGTCCCTGCGGTCAGGCTCCTTTAAGGGCAAGGCATTGTGGGGCGCGAGTGGAGAGACTGCGGCGGAGAGTGACAGGTGCGCGGCCTTCACGCAGCCTACAGTTCTGCGCCTTTAAGCAGCACGGTTCAATGAAGAGGAGGCTGCATCTAAGGCCGAGACCATACTCCGCGCGAACAAAAGGCTGTACCTCTATGAGGCAGGCCATACAGCACGGTGCGGCAGATTTTTGCGACACAAACGATTTAGTGTTTATCGCATGACGGCCAGGTCACGTGGGCGGTTCAGCCAATGAGGGTGAACTAGCCTCGTGATGTCACGGCATCTCATAAGCTGCAGATCGCTCAAGAGGCAGGCGCGACGCCATGCGCCTACTAAATCCGTGGCCTTACCCTTCAGGCTGGTTGATTTTGACCCCTGCTGCCTCACTGACAGAGGTAAAGTCAAGGGTCTGAATTATTTGGGGGTGGAGTCTGTGGATATTATTGGGATGAGGGGGGGGGGAGCAAGTTAGGGTGTGAATACACACACACACACCTAATGTATTATTGATTGATTAATCAAATCAGTGAAGGACTGAAACTAGCTCATAAACCTCCCTTTATGTGAATGAAAATAAAATGACCTTGATAGAGCTACATCTAGCAACTCCCCTCCAGCACGCACAGGAACAAGCCTGGGATCCGCACAGTGTACGGTCAGAAATAGGAGAGCAGCAGGTTTGGTTAGAACACAAAATCAGCAGGGAGAGAGGACAAGGTCACATTGCAGAGAAAGATGAAACACGAGGACTTCCTGCCAGGTGGCGCCTCTCTCACCAATGGGACATGGGCAGGACTGAGAACACACATTGTATGAAGGCTGGAGGAGAAGGGAACATTCAGCAAGAAGAGTGAGGTACGGCTGCTGCAGACTGCATGGGGCTTCATTGCTTTTTGTGTATGTAGGGGGTGCACATTGAATGAAGGTGAAACACCACTTATTCGAACACACACAAAAAAAAGGTCCATACAAACTGCCTTCACTTAGCAGCATCTGTCATTGTGCTCAGCCCTGCCCACATCAACTTTGGAATAGCTACTGCATTCTTTCCTTACTTTGGTATGATCCCTAAATAGCCACAAACAAGCTGAATGTATCACATATTTTATGCTATGTTCCTGTGATTTTTCTACGTCTCCTAATTGTGAACGTCAGTATCCAATAGAGAATTAGCCTTAACCAACATAGTGCAAGTCATTATCCAGCAGTTAAAGCAGCCGTCCAGGCTGCCTTTACTTCCCTTTAATATGTGCATCAATACAATCCACACAATGATAAGTAATTAGCCGATCCATCCGGGGGTTCACTAAATGGCTGTCAGTGCAGCAGAAGAAGACCGAAGATGCAAAGTTCTCTGGGGAAGATCATGTGACCAGGCAGTTACTAGATACAATTGGTGCACTGCTAGAGAGAGGGCAGGATTCAAAAATGGGTGTGCCAGAGCCTGTTTCAGAAGAGGAAGGGGGTGTGACTTTGTAATGATTGCTATAGAAACAAAAAAATGCTTGTTACATTATAATACATTAAAAATGTCATTCAGTGTTATATATATATTTTTTTTTAAATGCTACAAGTATTATCTCATAATGCAGAACTGATTTTAAAAAACAAAAACACATAGGATATTGCTTGGTGTGCAGCTTTAAGGGCAGCATGCGAGCTGCTCTGTACCAGGGGTGGCCAACTCGTCCTCACGGGCATCTAACAAGCCAGGTGTTAAGGATATCCCTGCTTCAGTGCAGGTGGCTAATGCAGTGGCTCAGTCAGAATGACAGCCACTTGCGCTGAAGCAGGGATGTCCCTAATACCTGGCGTGTAGGTGGCCTTTGAGGACTGGAGTTGCCCATTCCGGCTCTACACTCTTCAACAAATAGCACGAGGGGGGAAATTACACGTGTGATAGAAAGAACACATTTCCCCTCCTCCTCTGTTAAAACATTCTTTGTATACATAGTACAGTTCCATCAAGTGTATGCATACCTTGCAGCATCTTCACGCACAGATAAATAAGAAATCTTTATATCTCACAAAGACGTGCTACGCCTACTGTATAATCTACCCTGGAGCCCCTCATAATTAAACAGGAAGGGGTGTTGCATAAAAAAACAATTAAACATAAGGTAGCAAACCAGACAGGCATAATGACAGAGTGCGGAGCATATCAAATACGGTAGACTTCTACTCATTGCGTTAAGAGGCTCAACAAATCCTCTTGTGAAGTATTGAATAAATGACAGCACCCTGCAAGGTTTGGCCGCACTCAGGGAAGTCTACATTTCTCCGAGACTCAACTCTTCTGTAGTTAAAACTTACAGCAAAATATCAACCGCAATAAACAAACCTTCTAGTCACACTAGAACGGGTGGCCAACTCTAGTCCTCAAGAGACATCTCTTGACAGATATCCCTGGTTCAGCACAGGCAACTCAGCCGCCTGTGCTGAAGCATGGATAGCCTGATAACCTGACCTATTGGTGGCCCTTGAAGACTGGAGTTGCCCACACCCCTGACCTAGGCTATCAGTTATGAGTTTAAAAAAACAATGGCGTGTTGGAATTACCATCAAGCTAAAGGATTCATATATGCAGCTTATGTTCTATTTAACATTATAGGCAGAACAGTAAAATAAAGTCGATCTACGAGCTCAATTCTTAAAAGCCGAGAATATATAAGGCTTTCCGTTTATATATCCCAGAAGGGAATAGCCCAGCAATTAAATGGTTTCCATGAGATGGGCTGAATCATGAAGCAGTTAATAGCACATTCACCCAGGCTTATTCTTGAAAATTACTGGATTTTTTTCAAAAGAATTAATTCTACACAAAAATAAACTACTAGAGGAGATTACCCTGAAGTATGTGAAGAGTTACAAGAAGGCAAAGAAAACGCTATTTTATTTTTGTTTGAGCCCATGGGACCCTCACAAAACTTATATATTTGGAAGTTTATCTGGGAATACCACAATAAAGCAAATTGTTTATATTCTAAAACCTCGTTGAAGAGGAGCACTGATTCACGATACCTTCAAGTTTATATTAAAATATAAATGTTAATGCTCTGTTTCAATGCGCCTGGAACATTTCTGTATCTGGCAGGGCGAACGAGCTATAAACAAACACTCTCTTTTTTTTCTGTGTTGTCACGTTCAGTCATTGACAGTCAAGAGAAGCTTTTCACGCTTCCCTACTCAGCGTGATTAGTAGGCGGGCTAGCATGGCGGAGACAAATGACGCTCTGCTCTTCCGACTGCACAATACATACAGTGGCGTCCTGCAAGCGTCGCTGCTTCCTGCCTCCCAGGAGACTCTGCAAATGATGTCATTCCCACAACAATTAGGTTTGCAGAGACGGCAGATAAGGAAGGGTAACCCTGCGTATGAGGTGCGTCGCCGGCATCTACTTACAGGTGGAGTTGCCCTGCATCTGAATGATGCATTTGGAATCCTTGCCGAGCTCCCTGGAATTGAAGGGCCGTACCCGCACTGCCACTTTCACTGAGGCGCCCGACATGTTGCTTGTCTTGTGGGATGTGCGTGCCAACGATTCAGATATATTGACGGGTCTTACGTGGGGTGGGGGGCTTCAGCTCTGGGTCCTGGAAAGAGAGAAAGAATAAATAATAGGCCAGTGTTTCATAACAAAAATCGGAGACTTTTCACCTGGTTGGAGGCAGTGTCGAACATGGGCAGATAGTCAGGGCAGCAGGAGAAACCTTTTCTCATTTGTGCGGATGCATTTCTCACGGATGTAATATCTAACCACAGGGAGAAGCACGGAGGCCCAGAGATAACACAAGGCATAAACCCTTCACGGTCAAAACTGAAATGTTCTTTTTTGGCTTTATAAAGCCGACAGTTTAATGCATTCATTGCTGGACTTCATGTTAGAACGTACGCGCTGAAATAGAAATCAGTTAATCTGACAAAACGTGTTAAAATCAACACAGGCCAATACAATATATTACACCCAGTTACTGCAATCAATTAGGACAGAATAATGCCACATAGGCCGCGATTATAGTAGCTGTGCGCACCGCGAACAAAAAGGCCGTACCTCTGAGGCAGGCCAGAGAGCGCGCGACTGCGCACCTGATTTTTGAAATTACAATTTAAAAATGTTTTTGCGCGACAGCCACGTCACGCAAGCGGTTCAGCCAATGAGGGCAAACCGCTCAAGTGACGTCCCGGCCACGCCTCCCAATTCCTCCCCCCCCCCAGCCTAGTGCATGGTTTCTCGCGCGTGATGCCGCAGCTATAATCGCGGCCGGATGCTCCAAAGAGACGACCGCCACGGTCTATGCAAAGTATATTACATATATTTGCAAATCCCTCGCTAACGGGTTTTGTTTGTTTAGAGCTGACCCAGAAGCACTGGTTAATGTGCCAGTGTGTTGAATTTACAGCTCATTTTTGAGAGTATATGTTGTTTATTTTGATTAATTATCACATGGGGGGGAAAAAATGTGAACGAAATAAGATACGGAGCAACACAGTAGTAGGGGATGAAAAGAACCAAGTTAGTGGAGTAAGACATTTTGTTTAACTGGGAACCTTATGTGGGGAGCCCTCTTTACCTTATGTGTGGAGCCCTCTTTACCTTATATGGGGAGCCCTCTTTACCTTATATGGGGAGCCCTCTTTACCTTATATGGGGAGCCCTCTTTACCTTATGTGTGGAGCCCTCTTTACCTTATATGGGGAGCCCTCTTTACCTTATATGGGGAGCCCTCTTTACCTTATATGGGGAGCCCTCTTTATTCCACACTCCTCCACACTCCTCCTTTGAGGCGGACAGCTAGTCTGGATAGATATATCTATCCGGTATATGAGAAGGACAAGCGGAGGCTCAAAAGAATAGTTAAAGTAGCAAGGGAATGTAGAAAATAAACAGTTGCAGCGTTTTTTTGTAATGGTCTAACATCCAAACAAACATGGCCGTAATCACGTCTTTTTTTCCTTCTTTATTCTTCTTGGTCGCCTATTGTGACACCCCACCTACTGTAAGTCTCCCAACATACCACTTAGATTGTAAGCTCTCCGGGGCAGGGATTTCCTTTCCTATTGTCTGTCTTGTTGCACTGATTATTATTATAATTCCCTGTACTGTGTTGTCTTTGTAAAGCGCTGAGTACACTGGGTGCGATATAAATAAAGATATACATACATACATAAAAATAAGATGGCCCCATCCTACAAACAAATCTGGTTGACATTTGTGAAGCACCAAGGGGCTAAAATCTGCAGGCTGTTTATATTTTCCTTCTGTATAAATAAATAAACACACACACACACACACACACACACACACACACACACACACACACACATATTATGGTGGATAAAAAAAGTGACAAAAACCCTCCACAGCGACAAATATATATAATGGAAATATTACTGTATGCTCATTTGCATGTCTTAGGCAGGTCAGCAACCCCACCTTTCACCATTATCACCCAGCACACAGCACTTCCACTGCAGCAAGGGATTCTGGGAAATGACATGCAAATGAGCACACAGTGCCACCTTTTGCTTCAAAACCATAAACATGGTTCCCTGGTTTTTAATTAAAATTATACAGAAGGAAAATATAAACAGCCTGCAGATTTTAGCCCCTTGGTGCGTCACAAATGTCAACCAGATTTGTTTGTAGGATGGGGCCATCTTATTTTTATGTATGTATGAATATCTTTATTTATATCGCACCCAGTGTACTCAGCGCTTTACAAAGACAACACAGTACAGGGAATTATAATAATAATCAGTGCAACAAGACAGACAATAGGAAAGGAATCCCTGCCCCGGAGAGCTTACAATCTAAGTGGTATGTTGGGAGACTTACAGTAGGTGGGGTGTCACAATAGGCGACCAAGAAGAATAAAGAAAGGAAAAAAATTACGTGATTACGGCCATGTTTGTTTGGACATTAGACCATTACAAAAAAACGCTGCAACTGTTTATTTTCTACATTCCATGGCTACTTTAACTATTCTTTTGAGCCTCCGCTTGTCCTTCTCATATACCGGATAGATATATCTATCCAGACTAGCTGTCCGCCTCAAAGCTTGCAAACAATGCTTCTTTATGTGAGCGCAGAGGATTTAAACAGAGGGTCACTGGGCCTTCCCAGGCAGCAACATGGATACAGGGTTCAGGAAGCCACAAACACAGACAGAGATAGCAGACATCCTCTGCTGGGCCACTGTAACTAGGGGCTATTTTATTGGTCCCAGTGATGGTTGTATCAGATTAGTGAAAGAAGAGGGCTGTGCACCAACCATTCCAGGAAGCAGCATGATGGATGGTATTTAATCCCTCACAACAGAGCTCCAGCATTCCACATATCCCAAAGTCCTAGTGATGTCTAGGAGAGCGATCGTTCCTTCCAACAATCAAAGAGTTGCTAGAAATGAATAACATTCCTCATTCCACTGCAGAGCCCAATAATTAGTAGGGTATTCTACTCCTTTCTCCCGCTGCAACCCAAAAAGCACACAAAATAATAGACGTCAACTCAAATTATAGAGAGAAAATATTATCCTTTTGTATTTCACAGTATGAAGCCATAAGCCCTTCCTTCTATTCTATACCCAAATGGTTTCTTCTTAAATACAACGATGCCTGCTGATGTAAAGGAGAGAGGATCCAACGGTAATTTAGAAACGCCAACCCACATTTATTGAATAAATAAAGTATACATTTCGTATGTAGTGGGGTGTGGGGGTGTGGGGGTGTGTGTGTGTGTGTGTGTGTGTGTGTGCGTGTGTGCGTGCGCGTGTGTGTGTGTTTCCCCACTTGACAAAGGTCCGGAGGCACGGAACACTTGATGTGTGGTATAACATGACTAAAGGAGTGGCACTGATGTACCAGACACCTACTCCTTTTTGTGACCTTGGGTAAGTCACTATCTCCCAGTGTCACAGGCACCAAAACCAGAGTGTAAGCTCATCTGGCCAGGGACTGTGTCCGTAACATTCCTAAGTGCTGCGTACCGCGCGCTGTACTCTCATAGTGACGCGCCGAGTCTGATTAGTGTTTGAAGTTATTATTAACATAATTATTTTCGGCACTGCATTATTGTGCGTTTGTGTCTCTTTCACTTACTGTGCGCCTAGCATAAAATAGACAAAATCAATGGTAAAGTTAACACATTTGGTATAAGGAAGTGATCCAGGTAACATCAATATATAGGCAAGCAAAGCTTGCCTGATTTATGTTGTCACTGGGGATTGAGTTGTGCAATGCTACCTTTAAAGGTTCACTCCCA
This sequence comes from Ascaphus truei, assembly GCF_040206685.1. NCBI lineage: Eukaryota > Metazoa > Chordata > Amphibia > Anura > Ascaphidae > Ascaphus > Ascaphus truei. The sequence goes on from NC_134488.1 coordinate 20,493,675, forward strand.
TAGTCAGACAGAAATTGTTTTGTAAATAATTTAACAGAAAATGGCTTCCCAAAACAAATGTAACCATGTTCATAGCAAATGTTTGCTTAATGCTATGCTTAATTTCTCGGTGGCCTCTGAATGGGAAAGCTTTTTCTTTACCCTTATCCCACCCACTCCTTATAATAGAGCCAATAAAGATAAGGAGAGAGGGGAGGCTTGCTGAACACAGAGTGACAGAAAAGGGGGAGCAGGCAGACAAAAGCAATCTCCTGCCAAGTCACAGATCCCAATGCTTACATACGGACTATGAAAAATGATGTAAGAAGGCATCCCCCAAACATAACTCTTTAAAACTTGTCATTTGTAAACGTTGGTGGTAAAAGGGGCTATCCTCCCTAGGACCAGATCAATGCCTCTGTGTAAAGTGAATATCTATCTGTACAAAACGTATATGTCTGTTACATACGGGGCGCTCGATTCCCGTCCTCAAGCCCCCCCCCCCCAAACAGGTCAGGTTCTCAGCATATCCCAGCATCAGCACAGGGGGCTCAATTAGTCCCTGTTTCAGCACAGGTGGCTCAATCTTTGACTGAGCCTCTGACTGAGCTATCCTCAAAACCTGACCTGTTGTGGGGGCTGGAGCACCCCTGTGTTACATCACCCCATACTTTGCAATCTATCTTCAATTACAGGATTTTGACATAATGCCTTTGAACTATGAGACAGTGAACAAATTGCCAAGCTTATTCCTCACAAATAAACCTCTTGCTTATTTTCTACAGGACTGACAGAAAGCAAAAATGAACACACAATTGAAAAGTGTAAGGGACAGACATCCAGTCCTAATTATAGCTATGGGTGTTTCATGAATCCACTTAAGAGGCAATTTGGAATAACTCCTTCAGTGCACGAGAAGCCTCTGCTAGTGAAGGGTTATAATATACCAAGACACAAACATTCCACTTAGGAAAATTAGACACGACTTTTCTTCATTACAATGGCCCTGTTCTATAGATTTTCTCCTTCAACATTTCAGAGGTGAAGAATGTGACCTCCAGGAGGGAGGGCGAGGAAACAACCTGCAAGGAAGCGCAGTTGGGGAGTGAGATAGGAGGGGGAGCAGGGAGACTGCACAAAGAAATTGGCAGACCCTCCCCAGGAAACAGCATGATATGAACTCATTCTCTCTGCGCTCCAAGATGAATCATTTTTCCCAAGCACCGGCGCTTGAAAAACACGCCATTCTGAAATCTATTCTTAGGGTGTTTGTTCAAAGGAAAGACACAAAATGGTACTGGTTGTGCACATGGAAATGGAACACAAGGAAGCAGGGAAAGCGCTGCCCCGGGGAAAGGAGGTAAACCAAACGCAGCGCTAAGAAAAAACAGCGAATTTATTGAAAAACAAACAAATTCACATAGCTAGATGACCTCTGACGCGTTTACAACAAATAGTCACCTATTGTTCCACGATTTATAAATAATACTACCTATTACGCATTTACATCCCGGGCAACGCCGGGTCTCTCAGCTAGTACCAAATAGATCTAAATGGCAACTCCTCTAACACAGCTGAGTCTTAATGAATGAGAGTGCCATATAGCCCATACAGAAACGGCAGTATATAGAGGACGATATAACATCACATATATAGCTAATACAAAGTAATAACAGACACACACACACACACACACACACGCGCGCGGTGACGCGCGAACTACAGGCGGAGCTGGGCCAGGCTTGGAACTTCGGTGTGGTACTATAGGGAAGCCCTGCAGACTCTTGGCTACCTCCTCCTCCTACTCCTCGTGGCGCCGCCATTGGTGTGAGGCACATTAGATACTTAGCATCTACCAGCTTGCTGCTAAGGATTTAGTGAGGATTACCTTACCATCAGAGGAGGACGCTGCACTGTACAATCCACAGGTTGGAGTAGTTTACTTTTGGTGCATACATCATTCTCACATCAGAGGGTTTCTGTGTTCTGCTCGTCCCTACCACTGATTGCAATATCCACTGGTCCTGGCCACCTGTTTGTAACTACATCTGCGCTGACCCGCTGCTGCCACAGAGTGTCTCAAGTGATTGTTTTCTCTTCCACAATGTGAGTATAGGTCCTGGTGACTACTCAAAGTTTTATTAAAGAATCCTCTATTTATACGCGGGGTTGCCACCTCTCCGGGTTTCACCCGGAGACTCCGGGTTTGGCATCCCCTTCTCCGGGCTCCGGGTTTGTCCCTGAAATCTCCGGGTGGGCGGGTTGTTGCAGACAGGGCAGCACAGTAAGTGAGTTTACATTGCTACATCACTCACACATCCTCTGCATTTCTCACGGGACTATCTGTGTGCACTTCACTGCCTACTACATCCGGGTCACAGCCCTATGCTCTACTGCACATGCTCACAGGTAGGGGATCATGGGAGTTGTAGTTTTTATTAGTCAAGAACGATTGGCACATAAGCAACACAGTAACATTCTTAGAAACCCTGCTAGAGAACACACACCACCTCCATGTATCTTATCTCCCCCCTCTCCCTTCTCCCCCCCCTCTCCCTTCTCCCCCCCCCTCTCCCTTCTCCCCCCCCTCTCCCTTCTCCCCCCCCCTCTCCCTTCTCACCCCCCCTCTCCCTTCTCCCCCCCTCTCCCTTCTCCCCTCTCTCTCTTCATCCCCCCCTCTCTCTCTTCTCCTCCCCCCCTCTCTCTCTTCTCCTCCCCCCTCTCTCTCTTCTCCTCCCCCCCTCTCTCTCTTCTCCCCCCCTCTCTCTCTTCTCCTCTCCCCTCTCTCTCTCTCTCTCTTCTCCTCCCCCCCTCTCTCTCTTCTCCCCCCCTCTCTCTCTTCTCCTCTCCCCTCTCTCTCTCTCCTCCTCCCCTTTCTCTCTCTCTCTCTCTCTTCTCCTCCCCCCCTCTCTCTCTCTTCTCCCTCTCTCTCTCTTTACAGTAAATCTGCTTCAGTTCCTCCCTTTTGATAGCAATGAGGTGACCTTGTCTTTGTAAAATTAACTCAAGTAAAGTTAACTGAGGTAAACACTGTAATAAATTAATATTGATCAGTCACGACTCAGTTTGCAACAATTGTCATCAGCGTTAGTTATAAATAATAGAAATGATGTAAGGTATAATTCCATATACCATTAACGCAGCAATAGTGCCAGCAATAGCAGTCTCCCGCCATCTCTCCCTGCAACTACTCTCAATATGGCTGCGCGGCGTCAAATGGCGCTGCGTTGCCATGCCAACGGGAACGTCACGTGACGTAACAGCATCACGTGATGCTCGTTGCCATGACAATGAGATGCCACATGATGTCACGACGTCATGCGGTGACACGTTGTCATGGCGACTTGACGCCACGTGACGTTACATAGCATTCCGATGTCATGGCAACAAAATCTCCGGGTTGACCGTCAGTCGAAGGTGGCAACCCTGTTTATACGGTATTATGCTATGGAGCTGGCGCTTCTCTTTCTTTGTAGATTTCTGTGATCTGGCAAGATCCTTATCAGAAGCTTTGCCTCTCCATACAGACTGATTCGTGATCTGGACTTTTCATCTATGAACTTCACGTGTTTGGTTCTTTATATTTTAATCTTTATATATCATATATTTACATTCTTGGGTGTTATTATTTAATATGGAATATTTTCATTCACAATATATATGCACATATTTTGTTAACACCAGGTTTTCTTCACACTTTAGCACTACTCTTTGTTTGTGTTAGTTTATATATACATATAAATATATATATAAAATAATAATTAAACAACTTATTGCAATAATACTGTCAAAATAACAACAACAATTGTAGCAGATGAAGATTAAATACCAACAAACAAACAAACATAGTGAATACAAGCAAGGACACAGATCGATAGAGAAAAAAATAATCAAATAATAATCAAATATTAGAAGATAAGATGGGCAGCCGCATAACGATGATGAATAAAAAAAACACAATAACTATAATAATACGTATAACTAGAAATATAACCAGCTATACTTAATATAAGCTAGAAATAATATATACTTAATGAAATGATTAATAGAATTAATAAAAGTTACATAAATTTACTCTGACTATATAGATAAATAGACTGACTATTTAGTTACTATTAGTCAGAGTAAATTTATGTAACTTTTATTCATTATTCTATTTCTATCATTTCATTACGTATATATTATTTCTAGCTTATATTAAGTACAGGCATACCCCGCATTAACATACGCAATGGGACCGGAGCATGTATGTAAAGCGAAAATGTACTTAAAGTGAAGCACTACCTTTTCCCACTTATCGATGCATGTACTGTACTGCAATCGTCATATACGTGCATAACTGATGTAAATAACACATTTGTAACAGGTTCTATAGTCTCCCCGCTTGCACACAGCTTCGGGACAGGTAGGGAGCTGGTATTGCTGTTCAGGACGTGCTGACCGGCGCATGCGTGAGTTGCCGTTTGCCTATTGGGCGACATGTACTTACTCACGAGTGTACTTAAAGTGAGTGTCCTTAAACCGGGGTATGCCTGTATAGCTGGTTATATTTATAGTTATACTTATTATAGTTATTGTGGTTTTTTATTAATCATCGTTATGCCCTACTCCTGGTAAGGGAGCGTCATTACACATCACGCACTGACATTACGTCATCACGCATGTGCACGAAGAGGCCGGATCGAGCGCGGGACAGCATTGCGGCCATCCTGCACAGGAGACATTCTCTGGGATTTTAAAGACGCTGTTTGTGAATATCTGAGGCACCTTTGGATTCCTGGCGGATCACTGCCCCTCCATACCATTGAGGCTGTTTTGAACTGCGGATCCTATCACGGACATACCGGACTGGTGGTGATATATTCACAAACTGCTTTAATTTGGTTTACCCTTGTGAGATAGATATAGATATAGATATATATATAGTTAAGTTATGGTGGGTAAAAAAAAGTGACAACAAAACCCTCCACAGCAAAGCATATAGCAAATGGAAATATTACTGTATGCTCATTTGCATTTCTTAGACAGGTCTGCAACCCCACCTTTCACCATTATCACCCAGCAAACAGCACTTCCACTGCAGCAAGGGATTCTGGGAAATGACATGCAAATGGACACACAGATATAACATCACAGATATAGCTAATACAAAGTAATAATATATATATATATATATATATATATATATATATATATATATATTATTACTTTGTATTAGCTATATCTGTGATGTTATATCGTCCTCTATATACTGCAGTTTCTGTATGGGCTATACGGCACTCTCATTCATTAAGACTCCGCTGTGTTAGAGGAGTTGCCATTTAGATCTGTTTGGTATTAGCCTATCACAGAGCTGTCAGTACTTTATAGAGGAGCACGCAGACGTTTTACCCCTCACTCTTTGACAAAGTCCCTTGCGGGATGAAACGCGTCAGAGGTCATCTAGCTATGTGAATCTGTTTGTTTTTCAATAAATTCGCCGGTTTGTCTTAGAGCTGCGTCTGGTTTAGCTCCTTTTCCCCGGCGCACCGGTTTCCCTGCTTCCTTGTTCTGATCACCCCAGCTGGTAGCACGTGGATTCTTCGCACAGTATCAGGACACCTATTCCAGTGGATTATCTCCTCATCAGCCGGACACACTGGGTACAGCGTGACAGCAGGTATTCTGCGGGTGGAGTGGGCTGGGGGTTTCTTAGAATCAGCCAGGCTGTTCTTGTTTAGGATAGTCGGAGATTCTTAGTGTTACCCTTTATCACCCCTCCCCCTAACCTGCTTAATTTGTCCGCTGTGTTCAGAGATGACTTATGCCTGTTCGTTATGTGCCTGTTCTGTGAGTGATCATGATTTATGGATTACTCACGCTCTCTAGCCCTTGAGTACTGGCTGTAGGATCATCACCCTGCATTTTTCAGAAATGGAACACAAGCTACAAGGCCCGAAAAGCAAGTGTGACTTGAGACAATATTTAAAGGCTCATGTTACAACTATTATATGAAGAAACAAAAGCAGCCAGACATATGATCAAGCCCCACTGTCCTTGAAAGTCATTCACAGGTTCCCTGCCGCCGGAGCTGTGACGCTTATCCACGAGAGAACATGCTGAACTGAAGTCTTCTTCCCAGCGGCTCCTACCCGATATGTTGAGAAGCGGGTTGGTTAGTGCACAGTTCTCAATATGTTAAATTCCATTCAAGTGAATTATTCACTCTGAATAGAATCAGCAACAGCATTGTTCACTGGGCATTACCTCTCCTCACTATACTGAATAGGTGCCAGAGGATTCATTCAACCTCAGAAAGGGAGATGCAACAAACACCGAGCAAACAACTCAAAATGAAAGCGGTCATTGCCCCAAAAGGGCCCCTACATACTTAGAGCAGTGCCGTGAGCCCTTTGAATGACGTGCCCTTAGTGGGTGTGCTGGGGGTGTGCTGGAGGTGTGTTGGGCTTGCTGTTTGAGTACCTGCATTTTTTCTAGTTATGCACTTTCTGAACTTTGTTTTCTCACGGAGGGGTTTCACACGCTCCACTCACTAACAGTATTTATTTCCCCCACTTCCTCGCTCATAGTGTGAAGGAAGAAGATGGTGAGAAGATCGGGCAGCCAGTGCACCAGAATCAGCATGTATGACACAGGCTCGCCATCACAGAGCATTTAACTGAGTGCAATATTTCACATCATAGTGCGAATAAAAACTTCAATCAACCCTTCTTCTGCCAGAGGACCAGCAAGGGGCTACAAATAATTGGCTGCTCTCGTCCTTCCCTAATATATTGCATGGCGCTTCACAGGGGATTGTTTTTATCACCTCAAATTAAAGAAAGACAACAATTCATGTGGTTGTCATGATACAGCAGCGTGTATAGGACTAAATGTTATTCTTACCAGAATGTAATAGAAGTTTTGTAGAAGGGGGTTAAGGACCCATCTATCAATTTATTTGCAAAGAAAAACACAAATTGGAAAAAAAATAAAAACAAAAAAGAGTAAGAATTCGTCTATAGATCAACCATTCTAACTTAACGCAGGATATATATATATTCTAACTTAACGCAGGATATATATATTCTAACTTAACGCAGGATATATATATATTCTAACTTAACGCAGGATATATATATATTCTAACTTAACGCAGGATATATATATTCTAACTTAACGCAGGATATATATATATTCTAACTTAACGCAGGATATATATATTCTAACTTAACGCAGGATATATATATATTCTAACTTAACGCAGGATATATATATATATTCTAACTTAACGCAGGATATATATATTCTAACTTAACGCAGGATATATATATATTCTAACTTAACGCAGGATATATATATTCTAACTTAACGCAGGATATATATATATATTCTAACTTAACGCAGGATATATATATATTCTAACTTAACGCAGGATATATATATATTCTAACTTAACGCAGGATATATATATTCTAACTTAACCCAGGATATATATATTCTAACTTAACGCAGGATATATATATATTCTAACTTAACGCAGGATATATACATTCTAACTTAACGCAGGATATATATACATTCTAACTTAACGCAGGATATATATATTCTAACTTAACGCAGGATATATATATTCTAACTTAACGCAGGATATATATACATTCTAACTTAACGCAGGATATATATATTCTAACTTAACGCAGGATATATATATTCTAACTTAACGCAGGATATATATATTCTAACTTAACGCAGGATATATATATATTCTAACTTAACGCAGGATATATATATATTCTAACTTAACGCAGGATATATATATATTCTAACTTAACGCAGGATATATATATTCTAACTTAACGCAGGATATATCCCCCGCTGCTTGTAGAGAAAAAAAAAAAAAAAAAAACCTTTTTGCTATCCATAAGATTTATTTTTATCAATTGGGAAAATAATTCTATTCTCCCTCCTGCGGGTTGGTGGAAATGAGTGCTTTAAGTATACCGTTGCGAGTACTGTATCAGCAATTAAATCAACCTCATTAGCAACATACCAAGAAATTTGGTTCATTGGGAAGGATTTTAAAAAATGACACTAGTGTAAATCTGTCCCTATTATTTACCTCCTCTCAACCGCCACTCACATTTTCCTTCACTCCATTGTTTACTTTGATACATTGTGCTCCTTTGTTAGTTGATTTCATGTATTCATTGCATGCCGCATTGTTTTAATGTTATTTGTAATGTAGTTAACAGTTTAGGAGTCCATGCTGCCGCAGACCGTGTGGAGGTGTCCGCGCGCGGCACGATCACATTGCCTTAAGCTGGCAAAGACCACGCAGGAGGGAGCGCGCGTTGCACGAGGAATAAGTTGAAACTGATTTCTCGGCGCGACGGGCAGGTCACAGGAGCGGTTCGCCCAATGAGAGCGTACCAGCGCTGTGACGTCATTGGCACGTCCCCCGACAGCGCGTAAGTGTGTGTGTGTGTGTGTGTGTGTGTGTGTGTATGTGCGCGTGATATCTTTTCCCCTTCATTTCTGTAAAACAGTTTGAAAATAAAAGTGAGAATTAAAACAAAAATGGTTGTGCATCCTTCACCTATGCAGGAACAATTCTAGTCACTACTTAGTAGGTAATACTTAAAGGTTCACTCAACAGCAAAACAACAACAAGTAAAAGAGGACACAAAAAAACATTGTTTCTGAACCACTATTCCAGCTACATTCAGAAACCCAGAGCATAAAAGCAGGACTAAATCATAATCCTATTATGTCTGCAAAGGGTATGCAAAGAGATTAGCGCTTCCACGCTATAAAACAATTAGTCTGAGAAGCCTAGCAAAATACAATACATTTACAGAACCGGGAGTACCGTCTTCATGCCGAACAAAAACAGGATGAACTGCCGTGACAGAGACACCAATTAGGAAAATGGCCTCGGATCCCCTGAGAAGCCGTATCCAAGAAATGAAATTGGATAAATTCATTGGATTTCCAAAAGGAATTCATAGCAGATAACAAGTGCTGTGCCACCTTCAGGCAGAGCCCAGCACACGGAAATGCACCACTATATATCCCTGGGAACAATGTCATGGTACAGGCGCCATTAGCTCTACATTTAGAAACATTCAGTTACATTTTTTCATGGATACACGTTCTAATGAAGGCTTTCTATAATGCACACTGCAGAATCGATAAAAACTTATAAATACATTTTCTTATCCAAAGCTGCAGTGTAAGTTTATATTTCTGATACCAAATGAAGCATGCAATGTAGTATCTTTAAAGGAGATAAGAAGCCAACACTGGGAACCAAATCACTTCAAAAGACAGTTATCACCGTTCTACTCCTTCCCTATAATAAAAGATACCATAAAATGACTTGGGTAACTCAAGTTTCTCCGGCTGAGTCATGGAATCCATCTTGGATTTGTGCTCTCATCAACAACATCCATAAAACATTCTTACAAAAAGGGTGTATCCTGTGCGGCCAGTTAAATATTTAGAGCACATGTCCCTTTAATCCACCCCCCATAGCGGCTGTACATTTTGAGAATAACCGTTCTAAAAAGGTGTTTACCGATATGTAGGTTGGGTCCCTTCCTGCCATAGTCCTTGTAGATAAAAGGGCTCCTCCTGTCAGTTATAAATAAATTGCAGCTCTGCAAGAAACCCATCGTCTCTTCAGCACTTACCAGATTACTGCTTTTTTGTAGACGTGCTAACATCAGGTCCATAACCAGTGACCGCCGCCATGAACAGAAATAGCACATGACACTGTGACAAGTCAGTAGATCCAGTACAGTATAGAGCAGGAGTGGCCAACTGCAGTCCTCAAGTGCCACCAGCAGCCAGATATTAGGGCAGGGGTGTCCAACTCCAAACCTGAAGGGCCACCGACAGGTCAGGTTTAAAGGATATCCCTGCTTTGATATGGGGGGGTGTTGAAAGCGACACGGGGAGGGGGGGGTGTTGAAAGCGACACAGGGGGGGGGGTGTTGAAAGCGACACGGGGAGGGGGGGGTGAAAGGCATATTGGGGGAGAGTGAGAGAGACACTGGGGAGTGAGAGAGAGACACACTGGGGGGGGGTGAGAGACACCAGGGGGGAGGGGGAGTGAGACACCGGGGGGGGGGGGGGGGGGAGTGGAAGAGACACCGGGGGGAATGGGGAGTGGAAGAGACACCGGGGGCGGGGGGGGGGAGAGAAAGAGACACCGGGGGCGGGGGGGGGGAGAGAAAGAGACACCGGGGGCGGGGGGGGGGAGAGAAAGAGACACCGGGGGCGCGGGGGGGGGGGGAGAGAAAGAGACACCGGGGGCGGGGGGGGGGGGGGAGAGAAAGAGACACCGGGGGCGGGGGGGGGGGGGGAGAGAAAGAGACACCGGGGGCGGGGGGGGGGGAGAGAAAGAGACACCGGGGGCGGGGAGGGGGGGGGAGAGAAAGAGACACCGGGGGCGGGGGGGGGGGGGGGAGAGAAAGAGACACCGGGGGGCGGGGGGAGAGAAAGAGACACCGGGGGGGGGGGGGGAGAGAAAGAGACACCAGGGGGCGGGGGGGGAGAGAGAAAGAGACACCGGAGGGCGGGGGGGGGGGGGGGAGAGAAAGAGACACCGGGGGGCGGGGGGGGGGGAGAGAAAGAGACACCGGGGGGGGGGGGGGGGGAGAGAAAGAGACACCAGGGGGCGGGGGGGGAGAGAGAAAGAGACACCGGAGGGCGGGGGGGGGGGGGGGGGGGAGAGAAAGAGACACCGGGGGGCGGGGGGGGGGGGAGAGAAAGAGACACCGGGGGGCGGGGGGGGGAGAGAAAGAGACACCGGGGGGGCGGGCGGGGGGGGAGTGAAAGAGACACCGGGGGGCAGGGGGGGGAGTGAGAGACATCGGGGGGCGGGGGAGTGAGGGAGACACCAGGGAGGGGGGGGGGAGTGACACGCCGGGGGGAGTGAGGGAGTGACACGCCGGGGGGAGTGAGGGAGTGACACGCCGGGGGGAGTGAGGGAGTGACACGCCGGGGGGAGTGAGGGAGTGACACGCCGGGGGGAGTGAGGGAGTGACACGCCGGGGGGAGTGAGGGAGTGACACGCCGGGGGGAGTGAGGGAGTGACACGCCGGGGGGAGTGAGGGAGTGACACGCCGGGGGGAGTGAGGGAGTGACACGCCGGGGGGAGTGAGGGAGTGAGACGCCGGGGGGAGTGAGGGAGTGAGACGCCGGGGGGAGTGAGGGAGTGAGACGCCGGGGGGAGTGAGGGAGTGAGACGCCGGGGGGAGTGAGGGAGTGAGACGCCGGGGGGAGTGAGGGAGTGACACGCCGGGGGGAGTGAGGGAGTGACACGCCGGGGGGAGTGAGGGAGTGACACGCCGGGGGGAGTGAGGGAGTGACACGCCGGGGGGAGTGAGGGAGTGACACGCCGGGGGGAGTGAGGGAGTGACACGCCGGGGGGAGTGAGGGAGTGACACGCCGGGGGGAGTGAGGGAGTGACACGCCGGGGGGAGTGAGGGAGTGACACGCCGGGGGGAGTGAGGGAGTGACACGCCGGGGGGAGTGAGGGAGTGACACGCCGGGGGGAGTGAGGGAGTGACACGCCGGGGGGAGTGAGGGAGACACGCCGGGAGGAGTGAGGGAGACACGCCGGGGGGAGTGAGGGAGACACGCCGGGGGGTATGAGGGGGAGACACGCCGGGGGGAGTGAGGGGGAGACACTGGGGGGAGTGAGGGGAGTGAGGGGGAGACACTGGGGGGAGTGAGGGGGAGACACTGGGGGGAGTGAGGGAGACACGCTGGGGGGGAGTGAGGGAGACACGCTGGGGGGGAGTGAGGGAGACACGCTGGGGGGGAGTGAGGGAGACACACTGGGGGGGAGTGAGGGAGACAATGGGGGGAGTGAGGGAGACACTGGGGGGAGTGAGGGAGACACCGGGGGGAGTGAGGAGACACCGGGGGGAGTGAGGAGACACCGGGGGGAGTGAGGGAGACACTGGGGGGAGTGAGGGAGACACACTAGGGGGAGCTAAATGGAGGGAATAAGGTCAGGCAGAGATGGCAGAATTGAGGGGCTTGGAAGGAGGATGAGTTTTGGGGGGGCTGAGGGTTATTCTGTGGGTCAGGGGTGGTCACTTCGGAGTATTGATCAGCAGGGGTGATCCATCAGTACCCCCCCTGAGTTTGGTTATGGGGATCCCTGATCCCTGGGCAACATTTAAAATGGAAATAAATAATACATAATACCTGTACTGGTAGGTAGGCGTAGATGACACTGGAGAAAGCAAATGGGAGAAGGAAAAAAAGGGGAGGGGAAGGGGGAAAAAAAAGGGGGTGGGGGGAGAGAGGGAAGGAATGTAGCAAAGAGGTGGATGAATGCCCCCTCAAATGAATTGCCTTTGTGCACCAGAAAAAAAACATATTACCAGATGTCAGCAAACAATAAAATAAACAGTGATCCAATACTAGTATACGCCTGCAGCCCAAGCCATTTGTGAACTTGGCTGCAGGAGATTGTAGACATGGGGAGGGGGTGGGGGTGGCGTGGGCGTGGCGGACACGTCACAAAGCTGGTTCTCCCTCATTGGCTGAACCAGCTCACGTGCGCTGATGTCATGTGATTTTGATTACATCAGGCAGGGGGCCCGAGAAATTTCATGGATGAAAAGGGGGGCTCGGCATAATAAGTTTGCTCACCCCTGCTCTAGGGGATTTGATGCAGTGCCGATGAGCCGTCGGAGAGCACGATGAGGGCTGGCAACAAGTGCAAAACAAATGGAGGGCACAAGAAGCGTGGCGGTACTTAAAAATAAACAGCTTGGTTGTTTCACAAGCCCACACTGTATCCGGCATGTGTACGACCAAGGGGGTGATGCAGCAGGTCAGCACTTTAGCCCTTCACTTCACTCCATGGAATGGGGCGTCACTGTGACAAGGAACATCTATATACAAGCTAAAGGGCTTCCCCTCTCCCATCCAAAATGCTTTTGTGTTTATAATGTATTTTCAGATGTATACTGGAAAACCCTGGTGCGAGACAGAAGGTATTATAAGTAAACGGTGCAATCAAGAGCCTGCAATTTGTAGTGTGCTTGCGACTGGAGACCACTCTGTGCATTCACTCTAAAGATGCAGTAATAAGAGCAGGTGGGAAAACAAAAATCTTACATATCACTTTAGAAACACACACACACACCACACACACACACACCACACACACCACACACACCACACACACCACACACACCACACACACCACACACACCACACACACCACACACACCACACACACCACACACACCACACACACCACACACACCACACACACCACACACACCACACACACCACACACACCACACACACACCAAACTGGTCATTTTTATTTTCTGTGGACCAAAATGCGGAGCTACAATAGTACTTGAAAAACAAAACATCCTTAATAATCATGAACAAAAGAAATATTAAAGCAGTAATACTACATTCCAACCCCCTCACTGCCTTTTTTCCCCTCATGTTCATATCAACATTGTAGAGGTTAAACTCATTAAAGAGGCAATCCAAGCTTTTTTCCCCCCATTTTGTTAATAAAGGATTAAGCAAGGGGTCTCCGGACCTGAAACCCATTTAATTTCAGCTCCGGGGATCCCCTGCTTCCAGACATACTTCCACAGGGAGAGTCGATAGCCGCTCCGCTCGATTAGCAGGTCACATAAATGGCGGCGTTTCAAATCCCCCACGCCCCAATAGGACGCTGTGATGTCATCAGGTTCCGTTTCCCATTGGCCCATGTGACACGGAAGCAGAAAACTGCAATCCCTTCCAAGGTTTCCCTGGAAGCAGGGGGTCCCTGGAGCTGAAATTCATGGGGTTCATTTCCAGAGACCTCCTCCTACAACCCTGTATTCAAAAAATGAAGGGGGGAGAGAAATCCTCCACAAAAAACATGGCTTGAATTGCTCCTTTAAGTGCATTTTTGGCAAAAACTCACTAAATACACTTCCTGAATTTCTTGATATATTTCTATTGATAAACTCATTAAGTGCCTATTTAGTAATAGTTTACAGTTACCAAGACATAAAACTTATTAAGTATGATTTTGAAATAGTGTCAAACAGAACATTGAAATCACCTTTTCCTCAGTACTCATTAATGTAGTTAAAGACTTTTACCTCTACGACGACAAAGCATGTACAGGCATACCCCGCATTAACATACGCAATGGGACCGGAGCATGTATGTAAAGCGAAAATGTACTTAAAGTGAAGCACTAAATTTTCCCCACTTATCGATGCGTGTACTGTACTGCAATCGTCATATACGTGCCTAACTGATGTAAATAACGCATGTGTAACAGGCTCTATAGTCTCCCTGCTTGCGTACAGCTTCGGTACAGGTAGGGAGCCGGTATTGCTATACAGGGCGTGCTGACAGGCGCATGCGTGAGCTGCCGTTTGCCTATTGAGCGAGATGTACTTACTCGCGAGTGTACTTAAAGTGAGTGTCCTTAAAACGGGGTATGCCTGTAATGTGATAAGCTACAAAATGTGTCCTTACATTACCAAGTATCAAGGGACCGTTTAATACTCTTACATTAGGCCTTATGGAATAGGTAAAGGTGCAAAAAGGGATACGCTAGGTGTACATGAAGACGAGAAAGGACTAGCACTTTTTAATTAAATGGGATATGATAATATAAAACGTAACCTTTACTCAAATGAACTAATAAAATAAGATCCTAGGATAGGTATTAAAAGAAAAAAAAAAAATAGGTGGATCTATCGGATACAATACACGGTCGGACACACAAATCCAACAGGATATACAGCATATATCAAATAGGGGTGGTTAAATAAAGTGGCAGAGGGCTATATGTATGGCAATAATAGTAAGAATAGCAAGTGCTAACCCAATTATCAGGGTAACTTAAGTAGCAATATAGGCCTATTGCAGTGTAACAGGAGGGTGGGGGTGGGGGGGAACCTTAATAAAGTAGGACTGACAATCAAAAACAAAAAAACCAGTGTGCTAAAAAGGTAAAAAAGGTAAAAGGTTGCTAGAACCGAACAAAAATAAAAATATATATAAATGTGGCTAATCCAAGAGTTAATAACCAAAAAGGACTAGGGATGTGAAAGTGTAATAATTAATGTATAAAAAATGTGAGACAAGTGTGGCGGCTAAAGATGGCCGCCATAGATAGATTGATTACCAAAAATCAGGAAGGAGCATATGGTGAACAATAAGATGTCAATATTATATCTTTGTCGAGTGGTATAGGGTGCCATACATGTAAGTACAGTATAAATCATGAGAAACAAATACTCCCCTAGTAGAGTAATAAAATAATATAGTCACTGAATGTGTGAGGGAGGAATACCTGTGGAGTTTGAAGGAGGATAGCACTGGGGAGCGCTTCCCCTTTGAAAGGTTAATGCCTTCATCAAATTATGTAAAGCCTCAACATCCCTCAGCAAAGTTCTTACAGCACGAGAAGTGTAACTTGTGTTTAGAACGCCTGTGTGACCGGTTCTAATTGTAACATTCTCGCTTTAAAAGAGGTCACCCGGAGTCATTTATTCTTACAACCACAGCTATCAGTCACCCCGAGGTTAAGTTTGTAGGGTTGGTATGTCAATCTATGTAGCTGTAAATGGTCTGCCAGTCAGATCTTTGACATAAAAGTCATATCATATTGTAGCCCTGGAATATATATCAGAACGAGCCAAGGGTCAAAATTACCCATTAATATCCCACCCCCCTAGAAAGAGAGACACGCCAGTGTAAGCGGACGTGTCGCCTCCCTACAATAGGAGCAGACTTAAGCTGCGGCCAGGAGCACACACGCTGGTGCTAGAGCACCGTGCGCTATGCTCAGCCGGGCGATATCTGGCCGGCTAGAGCTGGTTCGCCCTCATTGGGCAAACCGCTCACGTGACGCATCAGCAAACAGCCAAATCAAATTTGGTTGTCTCGCCAAGCAGCAAGCGCACGCACCCTCACCCTGGACGAGGGCATTCAGAGTTATCACTCCGATCGCGACGAGTGTGAGCGTGCGGTTCGCTCCACCCTGGTCGCAGCTTGCGTTGCTGACGTTACCAGTTGCCACAAAGCAACAAGGTATGTTTCGCGCTACAAGGGCTTCATGAGTGGTAGCCATTTTATGTTAGTTAATAGAGTCTCTTGGATTGTGTCCGACCTTATAATGTATTCAATAGGTCAACCTTTTTAAAATGTATTTATTATACATACATACATACATACATTCTGCACCTGCACTTATCTGAGATCTGACTCCAAAAGACTGTTCATGGTCCCAAGGGTCAGCAAAGTATCCGGCTGCTCCTCCTCTTACTGTGCATCTCATAACTGGAACAACCTACCGGAGACTCTCACATCCACCACCAGTTTAAGTTCTTTCATAACTAAAGCTGTCTCACATTTTAATCTGGTCTGTAAGTGTTACATACGCCCATAATATATATTATCTCTAACTGTGCACGCAATGTCTTGTATATAATGTATACCCTGTTCACTTACGTAACTGTGTATTTGTAACCATGTATTATTTGTCATAACTCTGTGCCCAGGACATACTTGAAAACGAGAGGTAACTCAATATATTACTTCCTGGTAAAACATTTTATAAATAAATGTATGTATTCTAGAATCTTATTTTATTAGGATAAGTTTTATATTGTGATTATATCCCATTTAATTAAAGCGTGCTAGTCTAGAACGGGTCCTTCCTCTTCTTCATATACTCTTATATTACTATGGTAACATTAGCTATTGTTACAGTTTGCAGCTCAAACTGCTGGGAACATTGGCAACAAATTACCCCAAACAGGAAAGCGTTGCAAAGATCTAGCACTGCTTCGGAGGTGGGTTAAAGACTGCTATAAAAATCAAAGGATGCTTTAAAAAAACAATTTAAAAATGGCATTAAGAGTTGAATAATAATAATAATAATAATAAAATAACAAAAAAAAACCACAGTCACTATTATCTCATACTACAAAATGTAATTATTTAAAACAAAATACATAAGATTTCACATGTTTTGCAGCTTTAAAGGGATGTTCCTCGGATTAAGATTGTACTCTCTTCCAAACAGCTAACCTCTTTGTAGCGGTGTGCTTCTTGTGGTAACACTTATCATTAGAAATAGTTCAGCCCTCACTGTTCTGTAAAATGTAATTCCACCTTTTAAATGAATATTAATACTGAAACGCAACAGAACGACCAATCACAAGTGAATGACTCATGCATAGGGGTCAATGCTCAATCCATTACGCCTTTTTTTTGGGCTGCTGAAAAATAAGCAATAAATCTAAAGCGCGAATGGTCTTCAAAACAAAAAGAAAAAGAGGGGAGACATGTTACGGAAGGAGTAGGAGCAGAAACAAGTCACTGCTCCTTAGCATTATAATTATAGGGACTGCTCAACTTCTAACCACTTTATCAAATCAATGATCATGATCTCATGTCCAAATGAAAGGATGAGATCACTGCCCAGCCCTTCTCTCATTACTCCATCACAAAATCTCATTTTAAACCGAGAATATGGGTTCATGGGAAACTCCTATGGGGTTTTTTTTTTGTTTGTTTGTTTTTTTAAACCTTAGTTAATAATTTCTTAACCAAAAAAAAAGTAATTAAAATGAGCAGAATTAAGGAGCGAAAAATCTGTGTCCTTCCTAGTGAAAGGCGTTAGGGCAGGGATACGCAAACTTCTGATGCTGCGCCCCCCTGCATCCACTCCCCCTTAACCAGCTGTCTGCATCAGCGGGTCATGTGACGTGATGTCACGCAACGCCACATCACGCGTTGCCATGGCAACGGGCGTCAACGCAGGGCCATGTGATGTCACATGACCCCGTTGGTGTCAACTGAAAAAAAAAGACAATGACACATGATGTCTCATAAGAGGAAAGATAAATTCCTTCCCGACTCCAAATAATGGCAATCAGATTACTCCCTGAACCAACATCCTTCCCAATATTACATATTTGGTATACTGTATAACTTTCCTTTCTAAAAAGGATGTCCAACCTTTTTTTGAACAAATCTATTGTATCTGCCATCAGTCTCCACGGATAATGAATTCCACATTGTAACTGCACTTACTGTAAAGAACCCTTTCCTTTGTTGCTGGTAAAATCTCCTTTCCTCCAACATAAAGGGATGACCCTGTGTCGTTTGTACTGCCCGTGGGATGAATAATACTTTTGAAAGCTCCTTGTATTGTCCCTCAAACATATTTGTATATAGTTATCATATCCCCTCTTAGATGTATTTACATTAGAAAAGAAGCATCTAAATTAGGTAGCCTCTCCTCATAAATCAGATTACCCATCCAATTTATTAATTTGGTGGCTCTTCTCTGCACTCTCTCTTGTTCCATAATGTCATTTTTTAAGGAGTGGTGCCCAAAACTGTACTCCATATTCAAGGTGTGTCCTTAGTAATGCTTTATAGAGGAACACCATTAAGTTTACGTCTGACCAGAACCACTGAAGCAAGGGAATTGCTGACATGAAAAGGTAATTTGGTGAAAAGTGCATAGAGTGACTGCAAATAGTAATGAAATGACAATTGGGAAGGAAGAGATGGGAGTCTGCAGGTTTGCAGTCACTACAGGGTCAATATGCATCTATTGGCACAAAAGAGAAGGGGAAAATAGATCTAGTTTAGCAGTTCCATAGCCAATGAATCAGCTAACACACGGGCCAAGTTAATCTATGAATGCGATCTTGGTTGGTTATCCTCAAAACAGTGTGGTTAGTTGTCATAGGAGAACGCATTTGCGTTTATCAAAGCAAAGCGGTGGCATCATTCACCCCTGGAATATCTGTCTGTGCCAACCATGGCGTCCAAACTTTTAGAAATTTAGCGCCAGTGCCCCCTCCCTTCCCACCCTTCTTCCCCATGTATAGTGTATACAGTACGTGTGTTCATCAGTTCGTCTTGTTCATGTTAAATGTTCTCTGATATGTATGGATGTTACGAAATAACGAAATAGACGGGTTATATTTGAATATACCAGACAATGTGTTACTAGACCATGTTAAAATACTAGACCATGTTAAGATATTAAAAAAAAAAAAAAAACCTAATAAAATTGGAGTTCCAAAAAAATAAAAAAATAAATTTAAAACACAGTGTGGTTGTAGGTGATAATAATAGGCAGGGTAGAAATGCCAAACTTTGTGTTTCCCTGTTGTGTATCGCACCAGTGTATGACGGCAGTTCAGGGCATGAAGAAGTAACTCAGTTGTAACGTCAGCACAACATGTGACCTTGATCAAAGCTCTTTAAGACACGGACTGCAAATTCTATATGAAGCACACGATCAGTGAGAAGAAGTCTGTATCACCCCCTTATGGGATTACCAAGACCTTTTAGGGTTAATAGCGTGGCCCACCACAGAGTGATACTTTTCCTATTACACAGGATTGGGAGTGAGGAGAGACAGTGAGAGTGATGAGAGAGAGTGAGAGTGATGAGAGAGAGTGATGAGAGAGAATGAGAGTGATGAGAGAGAATCAGAGTGATGAGAGTGATGAGAGAGAGTGAGAGTGATGAGAGAGAGTGAGAGTGATGAGAGAGAGTGAGAGTGATGAGAGAGAGTGAGAGAGAGTGAGAGTGATGAGAGAGAGTGAGAGTGAGAGTGATGAGAGAGAGTGAGAGTGAGAGTGATGAGAGAGAGAGAGAGTGAGTGATGAGAGAGAGTGAGAGTGAGTGATGAGAGAGAGTGAGAGTGAGTGATGAGAGAGAGTGAGAGTGAGTGATGAGAGAGAGTGAGAGTGAGTGATGAGAGAGAGTGAGAGTGAGTGATGAGAGAGAATGAGAGTGATGAGAGAGAATGAGAGTGATGAGAGAGAATGAGAGTGATGAGAGAGAATGAGAGTGATGAGAGAGAATGAGAGTGATGAGAGAGAATGAGAGTGATGAGAGAGAATGAGAGTGATGAGAGAGAATGAGAGTGATGAGAGAGAATGAGAGTGATGAGAGAGAATGAGAGTGATGAGTGATGAGTGAGTGATGAGAGAGAGTGAGATGAGTGAGAGTGAGATGAGTGAGAGTGAGATGAGTGAGAGTGCGATGAGTGAGAGTGCGATGAGTGAGAGTGATGAGAGAGTGATGAGAGAGTGAGATGAGAGAGTGAGATGAGAGAGTGTGATGAGAGAGTGTGATGAGAGAGTGTGATGAGTGAGAGAGTGAGAGAGTGAGAAAGCCCGTCCCCGTTTATTATTGTGACAGTGAAGAGGTAACCAGGCTCACTACTAAAGATTAAGCCCGTTTAGTTACCTCTGATATATGTTTTGGGGTTCAGGAGTGTCAGCTCTTGGACCCAACTGTTGTACAAGCATTACCTGTAATTATGTGACTTACCACTAGGTGAGTCACCCTGCTTCAGTACGGCCCAGAAAGGTAAATGGTGCAAAGGGAGGTAAAGTATCCCTGTAACTATAAGGGGTCCCCAGGTTAGGGGGAATACCCAGTTACTATACAGGTGACCCAGAAAGTCGAGTCTTACGTTAATAATAAAGTGTGTGGGGAATATGGCTAGGGAGGGGGGAAAAGTACAGTTTCTTATTCTATTCCCCATAACCAGAAAGACTTACGATAATTTTAAAGTGTATATTTTATTAAACTGTGTGTTTTAAAGTATATGCTTGTGCATTGTAATAAGCTGGGACTCTCAGAACCAGGGGTCTGAGTGAGCAAGATGGCTACCAAGCTGGTGCCACTGTCTGCTCAGAGGTCGGGGCTTGGAAGGCCCAGATGCTGCCAGAGGTGGGAAGAGCATTTGGGCAGGATGGCTAGGTGAAGCATCCACATCCTTCAGATCAAGGAACACTCTTTGCATTTCCATTTGCTTCCCCAGACTGGCCGGAGTCTATCACTGCAGGGGGGGGGGGGGGGCGGAGGGAAGCAGAGGTGCCACATTGCACCTGCCCCTGGGTTCATTCAGATTTCTAGGTAACCCAGTTTTGATACTGGGTGTCGCAGATTGGTTACTGAGAATATTCTCACGCTCCTGATAGGGAGAGGGAGAATTCTGTGAGTGAAAGCGAGAGGTTTTAAAAACTCTTACGCAGCTCAGATTTTCAGATTCTCCCAAGTTTTAAAGTTCTCCAAAGTTTAAGGATTCTCCAGATTCCACGTTTCCAGCAAGAAAGGGCCGCTTCAGCTAAAGCCGCCTGGAATTTTCTATCCTGTTTTTGCAACTGGTATCAGGGGAAAATCCTTAATTAAGGATTCCCTGCACCTAGGAAAGTTAGGTTGTTATCCCAGTTCCCAAGTAAGTGTGTCTTTTTGCCTGTATTTTGTGTATCATTGTGTGTATGCCTATTGTAAGGGAATAAACTACAATTTATTTCATTATTTTATTTTGCTCAATGTATGATCCGGATAAAAGGTGTCACTGGCCTGGTCTCCTATGACAATTATGTTCTAGATAGGGAAAGTGCCCCTACAGTTACGGTCCCAAGATATGGCCAAGGTGTATCCAGCGGTTCACATAAGAAGAGGAAGGCATCAGGGGCCCCAGGTGCCATAGAATCAGCTCTACAGGCAGATCCCCACATGCCACAATCCGAGTCTGCCTAGAAGTGGCAGTTCAGAGACAGGAATTGGATGTAGATCCCCTATATATAGCGAGTCTGCCATGGTCCAAGGGGGCCCATAGTGACAGAGTGTCAAGGACGTTAGGCAGAATGGGGACAGGTCCATTAAGGAGAATCTAGTCAAGTGTCGGCACCTCCCTGTTGTGTTAAGCAAGGGCGCCTGGGGATGCATCTGTTAAGAGAACAGACAAGCGAAATGAAACAGACATCTATGCTAATGTGTACTGTGTACGAGTGAGAAGAGCCCTAGTAACAGCGGGCTCAAATGAAGAGTGCTGTTTGTACTAAAAAAGTAAGTTCAGTAATAGCCAAACCATTATTTAATATTCAAAGACTCCATTTCCATAGGCTCAGTACCACAAGATTAGCGTAAAGCAGATGTGGTGCCTATATTTAAAAAAGGGAGCTAGATCACAACCGGGGAATTACAGACCTGTAAGCCTGACTTCAAAAGTGGGGAAGCTACTTCAAGGTTTATTACGGGATAATATTCAGGAATACCTAATGGAAAACAAAATTATTAGTAATAGTCAGCATGGATTTATGAAAGATAGATCATGCCAAACTAACCTTATTTGTTTCTTTGAGGTGGTAAGTAGGAATTTAGACCAGGGTAATGCAGGTGATATGGTCTACTTAGATTTTGCAAAAGCTTTTGATACGGTTCCACACAAGAGGTTGGTGTACAAAATAAAGAAAATTGGACTCAGTAATAATATATGCACCTGGATTGAAAACTGGTTAAAGGACAGACAACAGAGGGTTGTCATAAATTGAACTTTTTCAGGTTGGGCTAAAGTCGTGAGTGGAGTACCTCAGGGATCGGTACAGGGACCCCTGCTTTTGAACTTGTTTATTAATTACCTTGAGGTAGGCATAGAGAGCAAAGTCTCCATCTTTGCTGAGGACACCAATTTGTGTACGATAGTAGAATGAATCAAAGCAGGGTGTAATTTCTCTCCAGAAGGACTTGGAGAGACTGTAAACGTGGGCAGGTAAATGGCAGATGAGGTTTAAGAACAGGAAAAAAGTGATGCATCCAAATTGGTCGAAGTTCCTCAATAGCATAAGTAAATGATACTGGATAAGTCCATGAATAATATGGCAATTATCAGGTGCGGGCTAGGAGTCTAGTGGGGTCCACATGACTACCACAAATGAAACACCATAATAGCCCCCCCTAGTAACCAATATATAATGAACAGAAGCACTGGTAATCATATGCATATATGTAGGGGCGCTATGGCCCTATTACCTTAGTGCTTGCAGGACATCCAGATATCCAGGGCGTGCAGTTCATCCAGATAGATAGCCAGCAGGAAGAAAGGTGAAGATGTGTTGCACTGCCTCAATTTCCAACTCCCAATGAGACCGGAAAAAATACAAAGTGAGCACTCAGCTGAACAACAGGTCAGGTTTATTGCAGGGTGGTGCAGCAAGGGGACAGCAAAGCCACACGAACGCACCTACGCGTTTCGTGCACAAGGCACTTTATAAAGTGCCTTGTGCACGAAACGCGTAGGTGCGTTCGTGTGGCTTTGCTGTCCCCTTGCTGCACCACCCTGCAATAAACCTGACCTGTTGTTCAGCTGAGTGCTCACTTTGTATTTTTTCCGGTCTCATTGGGAGTTGGAAATTGAGGCAGTGCAACACATCTTCACCTTTCTTCCAGATGAGGTTTAATACAGATAAATGTAAGGTTATGCATTTGGGAAGCAAGAATAAACAGGCGACTTACACATTAAATGGGGATAAATTGGGGGAATCCTTGATGGAGAAGGATTTAGGAGTGCTGGTAGACAGCAGGCTTAGCAATAGTGCCCAAAGTCATGCAGTAGCTGCAAAGGCACACAAGATCTTAACTTGCATTAAAACGGGCAATGGATGGAAGAGAAGTGAACATAATTATGCCCCTTTATAAAGCACTAGCTTATATACCCGGCGTTGCCAGGGATTTCATTTTATCATAGGTACTACTGTATTTGTTAGAAATATCTTAAGGTAGCTTTATGGATTTCGGAAAGGCTCCATAAGAAAGGTGAAAAGAAAAATTCAGTAAATGTTTCGATTATTATTTTTAAAATGTTTTCTTATAAAGACTACAGAACACGACTTGTTCTTGTTAAAAACTGATTGTGAAACTTATAACTGTACGGGAGATTCGTGAGCAGCATGATGGGTGACATGATGCCGATGGTGGCAACAACTATGGACCTAAAGTTTAATATGAGCAAAGTACATGTTCATTGTAAGGCTTGATTATAAACAACATTTTTTGTTGTGCAGTTGGAGCAAAGATATACAAATGATTGGGGGAACCCACCTCTAGAACACGCAACGTATAACTGTCCGTGGGAGAAACTGCAATATACTCCACACTGAATCTCAAAGGCACAGTCGCACACAGCACAGTCGCACACAGCAGTCTCTTAATGGAGATTTCCAAGTTGTGAGCCGCCATTTTTACACTCCCATACCTCACGAGGTCCATAGCATTATGGGAACATAGATATACGCGCACGAACGGCAGACGGGGGGCACAGCGCGCGCACACATCTGGCTGCAGTCTCTTAATGCAACTTTCCAAGTTGCGGGATCCGCCATTCTTGCACTCCACTAGGTGAATAGCATTATGGGAAATGTAGTTCTTTGCCATCGCGTGATGTCACTGTGGGCGGGGTTAGTGTGTTGCAATGTAACCGCCCAGCCGGTGACAAAGCCAATTTTTGACTTTTAGAAGAAAATATAATAATAGCATGTTCTTTTATAGCGCTGCTAGTTTTACGTAGCGCTTTACAGAGACATTTTTCAGGCACAGGTCCCTGCCCCGTGGAGCTTACAATCTATGTTTTTAGTGTCTGAGGCACAGAGAGATAAAATGACTTGCCCAAGGTCACAAGGAGCCGACAACGGGAATTGAACCAGGTTCCCCTGCTTCAACCTCAGTGCCAGTCAGTGTCTTTACTCACTGAGCCGCTCCTTCTCCCTTCCAGGTAACTTCTGGAAAATTATCAACAACATATTCCAACCTTCTAACCATCAACAACCAAGTAATATCACTGGGGGATATTACTGACAAACCTCACTGACATTGCAAATGCATTCAATGATTACTTTGTGGTGTGTGCAGCTAACTTATTAGCAAAACGCAGCCCAAACCACAAACTCATCCTGGGAGTACCCATATAGCCCCACCCCCTCCCAACACTGTCCACAATTTTCAATTTGGCCCAGTATCCGAAGAGGAGATTACACAAGCGCTCCTCAAATTAAAACTAAGCAGCCAATGTGGACCTGACTTACTACAATCTAGGTTCCTACGACTTGGTGCCCCAGCCATTGCCAAACCAATTGCTTCCATAGTCAACTCTATCCTATCTGCAGGCCATATCCCTAAGACCTAGAAAGCTGCCAGAGTTGTCCCAATCTTCACAAGTGGGGACAAACACACTGTCTCAAACTACAGGCCAATCTCCCTTCTCCCAATTCTATCCAAAGTCATGGAAAAATGTGTCCACTCCCAATTAAGTGATTACTATATCAAGACAAATTTCCCTAGCCAATTCCAACCTGGCTTTCGCCACAAAACACTCCACCGTAACTACCCTGCTAAAAGTTTGCAATGAAATCCAGTGTGGAATGGAACGGGGACAACTCACTGGTGCAGTATTCCTAGATTTTGCAAAGGCTTTTGATACTGTTGATTATGCTATCCTGCTTAACAAACTCCAGAGCTCTGGAATAGGGAAGCATGCTTTAAACTGGTTTCAGTCCTACCTATCAGGTAGATCCCAACATGTGTCCATCTCAGGCTCTAACTCCAAACCCTTGGATATTACCTGTGGCGTCCCGCAAGGCTCTGTTCTGGGGCCCCTACTCTTCTCAGTATTCAATGATCTTCCCACAGCATGTAAGGAAGCCTCAATACACATGTATGCAGATGACACAATCCTATAAGCACACAGCCATAACCTCTCCGACCTTCAACACATACTTCAGTCTGACTTTTTGAGACTTGAAAACTGGATTTCCCACAACAAACTGTTTTTAAACACTGACAAGACTAACAATGGTATTTGGGACAAGGCTACATTTTTAAAGCTTCCAGTGACTGAGCTCCAGATCAGAACCAACGCTGACACCACCCTAACTCCTGTCACTAGTTTTAAATACCTGGGCATATAGTTTGACTCCCACTTAACATTCGGGATGCACATTGATACCCTGACATCCAAGACCTATGCCAAACTAGGTGTACTTTACAGGAACAAATCCTCCCTAAGTCTGCTGGTCAGAAAGCGTATCGCATAGCAGATGCTACTGCCAATTATTGACTATGGAGACATAGTATATGGCTCAGCACCCCAAACCCACCTTAGCAAACTTGACACCCTCTACAATTCAATATGCCGTTTTGTTCTCCAATGCAACTACAACACACATCACTGCAAAATGCTCAAAGAACTAGATTGGTCATCACTAGAGTCTAGGCGCAAAGTTCACCTTTCCTGTCTTGCCTTCAAATACCTTCTGGGCAAGATACCCATCTATCTGAACAGGCTTCTCACCCCTACCACATGCAGCACTTATCATCTGAGATCAGACTCCAAAAGACTGCTCATGGTCCCAAGGCTCAACAAAGTATCTGTCTGTTCCTCCTCTTACCGTGCACCTCACAACTGGAACAACCTACCGGAGACTCTCACATCCACCACCAGTTTAAGTTCTTTCAAAACAAAGGCTGTCTCACATTTTAATGTGGTCTGTAACTGCTTCATAAGCCTATAATATGTATTATCTCTAACTATGCATGCAATGTCTTGTATATAATGTATACCCTGTTCATTTATGTAACTGTATTTGTAACCATGTATTATTTGTCTTAACTATATGCCCAGGACATACTTGAAAACAAGAGGTAACTCTCAATGTATTACTTCCTAGTACAACATTTTATGGATAGATAGGATAGATTAGTAAGACCACACCTTGAATATGGAGAACAATTTTGGGCACCAATCCTAAGAAAAGACATTATGGAACTAGAGAGAGTGCAGAGAAGAGCCACCAAATTAATAAAGGGGATGGACAATCTAACATGATGAGGCCAGCTAAATTAGATTTATTTACATTAGAAAATAGGCATCTAAGAGTTTATATGATAACTATATACAAATATATTCGAGGACAATATAAGGAGCTTTACAAATAACTATTTATCCCAAGGGCAGCAAAGGACTCGGGTCATCCCTTAAGGTTGGGGGAAAGGAGATTTCACCAGCAACAAAGGAAAGGGCTCTTTGCAGTAAGGGCAGTTACAATGTGGGATTCATTACCCATGGAGACTGTGATGGCAGATACAATAGATTTGTTCAAGAAAAGGTTGGACATCTTTTTGGAAAGGTATACAGGGATATACCAAATAAGTAAACATGGGAAGGATGTTGATCCAGGGTGTAATCTGATTGCCAATTCTTAGAGTTAGGAAGGAATTTATTTTTCCCCTTATGAGATATCATTGGGGTTTTCTGTTTGCCTTCCTCTGGATCAATATACTGTAAGTACGGATGTAGGAAAAAGTATCTGTTGTCTAAATTTAGCATAGGTTGAACTTGATGGACGCGTGGCTTTTTTTCAACCTCATCTACTATGTAACTATGTTAAAAGTTCCTGGCACCCATCATTTCCATCTTTGCTACCTCATCGCCCAGCCTCACGAATCCAGCACCCTGAATAACGTAATGCCTTCTGAGTAGCCAATAATAGAGACACTGATATAAACTCCCCAGGACGGGCAGGGAGTGTTATATATACATATACACACACACACACACACACACACACACAGGCCATCAGAAATTCTTACAATGCAGTCAATAGGTACACGTCAGCAGTTCTAACTAATGGCTGGTTCTTGCAATGTTATTTGGGCTTCTATTCTCTAACCAATCTATTAGAAGTGAGTAGAATTCCATTCATGTTGGTTCCTCCTTCAGATATAACCTCCTCCTTTACATTAACTGCACTTCATAAAAGTCCAGCAACATCCACCCTCACATGCTTCTCCAATGAAATCCTTTCCATTAACCCCTTTACGATCAAAGAATCTGCAATGCATTCAAGTTGTGATAAAGGCCCCTCCAGAAGCAGAGCTCGTGTAAAACGTGCATCTGTTAATAACGACACATTTTAAGCAATTTTTCCCTTGGTCATTGTCTATATGCACGTCAGAATTCCCTTTCCGTCATCTGGTCTCCACGGTAACCAGCTCCATCGGCTTGTGACGTCACCGATCCATTTCATGGGAAACTCACTGCATGCTGAAGGGAGACGCTTGCTAAGCAAAAAAGCCCTTTTAGACTGTGGTTCATTATCTTTAAGTTTATCACCAGCAAAATGTATTTTCTGTCATGTTTCATATTCAAAGCAGCACTGTTATTCTACATTAGTAAGAACACGTCAAAATAGAAGCACATCTAGCAAATGTTTCACTTTAACAGTGATGCTTACACTAATTCTGCATGCACGAGGGATTTCAACATGAAACATTTTTAAATCAACCTGCAATTTACAAGTACCTATTCTTTTCAGCATCATGCCAAATGTATGATATGGCCTCTGCTGTTTTGAGGTATCTTTAAAAAACAACTGTATTCTCTTGTAGGCGGTGACGCCGTTTTATGGACTCACAGACATAGTTTGCATGTACGTTTTTGAGACCCCATGAGGAGACTTCTGAGGTCTTAAAAGCTCTTATACTAACAACCTGAAATCTCGCTGGTAAAGAATATTTTGATAACGCCAAACACTATCTTCATTGAGGATTAACAAGGCTATTATGAATCTTCAGAATTTAATGAAAAAAAATGGGAGAAAAATAAATAAAAAAATAAGAGAAATCACTGCACAGTTGCCCCATCTCGAAAGGTATAGTCAAGTGGCACGTGATTAAATGATGATTGCACAAAGTCATGATGAACCATACCTCTTGCCATAGTGCAGCAGTCATAATACTAGATTATTCTTTAGCCCTTTCTTGTTTAAAAGCAAACCAAGGAAACACGCCAAAGATTGAATCAAGCTCTTTGATAGAAAATCTGTCATCTTACATGTATATAACATGAAACCTCTGATGAGAGCACGGATTCAAGGCAGCTAGGCCATGAACACGCTGAATGCTGCCATCTTGGGCTCTTACTCAATATGGCTGCTACTGAACTAGCAAACATCTGTAACGCTCATCTGGTCAGAAAAGAGAGCAGACTTCTGTTAAAAGAACTTAGTAATGTCTGGCTTACGTTGTAATATAATATTGAAGGGGGAAAAAACTGATTAGTAGAATTATTCAGACGAGCAAAATGCATTCGCTTCAAAAATCCTTTTGATACATCTCAGGCTAGATAAAACTCACACAGTAATAGAGGGCAAAAGGCAAAAATCTCCCCGTCAGGCAGATAAAGGGGCTGTGAGCAGACATTCCTCGGGGAGGAAAATAGCTTTACAAATGGTATTGTTACAATACGCAAGTGAAGATCTGACTGCAGCTTAATCGTGTGCAGCACAGCTCACGCCCTGTGTCTGCAGAGTGACCATAGCACATCTGGGAGGAGGGAGAGCTGCCCACAGTTACAAAATCACATTGTCAAGCGAAAGCTCACAAACTGGAAAACAGCTGCACAGAACAAGCCAACTCCAGGAGGAATACACAAGAGCCGGTATATATCACCTTCATGTACAGTTGGTGACAGATGCAGAAGACCAGAAGCTTGGAATAACAGCACTAATATATATAAGCCCTTCGCTCTCATTGTGTATCAGGACCCTATGGACAGCAGAGCCAAAACAAACGTCCAGTGTGAGCAAGGCCAGTGGTATGTGCAGGACGACGTGGCCCTGAAGGGGTTACATGCCAGGGAGAGGCCCGGCTGCTTCTGCAAGACCAGAGTTACATGCTAACACTGGGTGTTATGTATAATCCCAGAGAGATTTCTGCTGCTGCTGCTGCTGCAGGGAAATTAATCATCTCTCAGAATATATAACTGGAATATTCCCCAGAAAACCATGCACACTATCTTTGCTTATTGGTGTGGGGGGTTTTACACTAAAAGCCAATTGTCAAATGTAATAATACAAAGCACCATAGACATGGCTACTTACACATTTGTATATATAAAAACCATGTGTTGTTATATATATATATATATATATACACACACACACATATACACTTGTAATGAGATATAGATTTTATATATATATATATATATATATATATATATATATATATATATATACACACTTGTAATAAATAAATATATAAATAAATACATGTATTAAATACTCAGATATTTCTGCAGAAAGCTGTTCTGGAGATGTCATGAGGTCTTGTATATGAGGGAGGGCCCGAGGGAGGTGCAATGATGTAGCTAGATGTCACAAGATGGGCCCCTCGTCATGAGCCATACCACACCCCATCCACTGTCCCGATTCCCCAACCACATATCGCGACAGGCACCCCCACGTTCATTACCGTATATTGCTGATTTTCACCTGCTCCGGTCATCCAGCGGAGGGGAGTCCCGCCATGGAGGCGCAAAGCGGGAGACCGGTGTGGGGCGTAGGAGGAGTGATGGATGTGCCCTGTACAGTGCGGGGTTACCCGGACCCTGCCGGAGCCGATGCTTCCTCCTCCGCTGTCCGCCTCAGACTGAGGCCCCGGAGACTAGGGCAGCGCGCGGCGGGTCCCACGTCCTGCGTCATTGCGGACAGGCACCTGTCCTCTCCAATCACAGCCTCCGAGTGGATTCCCGCCAGCCAATCCCCGGGCGCGTGAGAGCTGCGGTTGTGCGATGACTGAGCTGCGGAGGTTGTGCCTGCGTATTAAAGGCAACGGTCTTTCCGCCTCCTAGTGCCCAAGTGGGGGAAGTGCACAGTAGGACCTAGCCCTGCGGCCTGAGCTGCAGCATCAGCACCAATCAGCATCTCTAGCATGTACAGTAGTAGCGGAGGCGAGCAGGCCCCGCCATGTCTTCCAGGCTCCCACTGGCAGAGTGCCGGGGCTGCTATAATGCCACACAGCTCAAGTCATGCTAGCAGAGTAACCCCACCATTAATACACAGTGATGCAGCCATTTTTCTTGCCCGCCCCCCCCCCCCACTAGAATAAAACCATTGTGAAGGGGTTTTGTGCTTCTATAACAGTGGGGTTTAGGAACTCCAGTGATAAGGAATCTTTATGTAAAAGGCACTCTCAGAAAGACCAGAAACCCATTGTAATATAGGGCATTGTAGGCCTCTCTGAGGGAGATGTGCTTCCATAACATACTGTACAAGCCCTGTGAGGAAGGGCCGGTGCCGGGTAGCAAGAAATGTGTTTCAAATAGGGGGACTACATCCGAAATCCAGTAACATACCGTACTGTAAATATGTATAACCCCTCTCCACCCCCGCACCCTTAGTTCCAGCCCCATGGGCCTGGGTGACCACACAGCAGCTCCAGTACAGTACAGTCAGCAGTAGGAGCAGCAATATAGTCTGGGAGCAGGTAGCTGCCACTTCAGCTTTGCCCTCCAACAGTGAAGGAGCCCAGCTGGCAGCCAAAGGGTTAAGAGCGCAGGGGCTAGAACAGTACGGAGCTCCGTTTTTATCACAGAGCTATTTATATAAGATACAAACACACACACACTATATATACAGGTAGTCCTCGTTATCCAACGTTTCACTTTACAACGAATGGCATATCCAACGCTTTACAATGCAACCCTAAGGGCCGTTTTTCAAAGCCGGAGAGCGTTATTCAACGCTCACCGCCACTGATTAACATGGGACTCACTTTACAACGGTTTCACTATCCAACGCTACTTCCAGAATGGATTCCGTTGGATAACCGAGGACTGTAATATACTATGTATATTTATTTTCCCATTTATTGATAGCTCAATGGAGAAGCGCTGGGATTCACTGTCTGTTTTTCTCATATATATATATATATATATATATATATATATATATATATATATATATATATATATATATATATATATATATATATAAACACTTATCACATAGGCAGGAACTCAGATAAAGGACACAGCACTCACTATCTTGAAGTAGATAGATTGTATTGTGGTCCAGACGTGATACCAATGTTTTGGTGGTGCACTATGGCACCTTCATCAAGGTAAAAGACAAAATTAAAACTGCTGATAACGCAGAATATTATGTTACAATGCAGAATATCACAGATTTTCCATAGGATTCAAAGGCAGTAATAATGTAGGATATAACCGAATATCCCACCATAACACGCCAGCCAGCGCAACAATCTAAGCTGTAGAGCCGTTCCTTCTGAACCTCCTTTCAGAAAGGTTGGCGTTATATATGTATGCTAAAATAACAGCAGTTGTTTTTAAATAACCTTTGGGCGACAAAACGAAATGTAAGTGTAGCTTTGTACATTAAAAGATACTACTTACCTTCCTGAACCATGACAGCATTGAACAGAGGAAAAGGAGTCTGTGCCCCAAGCAGTTTACAGTCTCTTTCTAGGGTACAGACATCAAACGACTGGCCCAAGGTTACACAGAGCTGGAAACCCCACCTCGTGAGAAAGTATCATAAGGCCACGCCTGTATTTGGTGTGAAACATCAAAGCCAGCCCTGTCTGGAACTGTGTGCTCATCACCGTGATTCACTCTCCATGCTTAGGGGGTGTAATCTCACCTGGAGGTTAATGGATGTTTATGATTCATTTGTATATAGCTCTGCATTGCTATATAAACTTGTCATTTGTATAATGGCATGTCAGAATATGGCTAATAATCAGCCACCCACCCTTTCCTTAACTGGATTCTCAGTTTATTTTGCTGCCATAGGATCTGCAACACATATACTTTATATTTTTTAAAGTTGTTTGTCTGTTCGCGATGCATTTGGACACCTCTTAGGATATCGTACCAAATTTAGCATGATGGTTCCTGAGATACAGCAGTGGGGTTTTGTCTGTGTCTGGATACAATTGGACATCAGTTTGAACGTTTCAAAACTGCACTGATTTTAACCAAATCTCGGCAGGATTGTAAGTAGCTGGACTGAGCGTTTGAAAATCCATGCTTTGCATATGGTCAACCTTTATGTTGGATGCTCCAGAGTGGGAACTAGAAATAATGTGTGTGTTTTTGCACCTGATGGAAAAAAAAAACAGAAATATAGTTTACCCAACAACATCAGAATAAAAAAATACAAAAAAAAAAACATTTTCATTAGAAAACTGAAAAAAATGAAATGATCCATTTCTAAATGTCAGTATGTTTTTGTTTCTTAGAATTCCCGAGCTAAGCCGGGTACATTCCGCTAATTATTTATAAGGGATCAGTATATTCCACAGTTCATTTGAGAGAAGGTGATGTGTGACAGTAAACCATGGACACATATTAACGCATAGTGATACAATACATCTAAAGTCTCTCTGTAGTAATCACAATATCAAAAGAAGAATTTCTTCTCATGAAGTGCTGACTTTTTTCCCAAATGGGGTCAGACCAATGTCATCTGATCTTGGAGCGAACAAAAAACAAATAGCCACTTGCATAAAAGAGAACTGCTCATTTTTTTGCTGTTATTACAAGTATACGGTTTACAACTGTGTAAATGTCAGCATTATTTTGAATCTCATATGGTGAACAATAAAGAAGGAGAAGGAGAGGAAAGGGTGGAGAAAGCCATCAACTCCAACAGTAAATCCCCCAAGTAGGGTTAACAACTTTCAAGGAACGGAAGACGGGACATTTCTAATGACTAATGATGTCCATTGGGAATCAGCATCTTGCCGGTGCTGATACTGTGGTGGCGGACAGATAGCAAACAGATTTCTTTCCGTCAACAGTTTGCAAACTATTTACAGAAATCTGACCCAGTGACCTACTTTCCTTTCTCTCTTGTCCTCCCTCTGTATATGTCCAGTCCATATTTGCTCCTTATCAAACAGCACAGAAAGGCAAATTCGTGACATTCTTCTGCCCTGGCCAACATGAGCCGGGAGAGACCCCCGTCCTCCCCAAGAGTCTTAAAGCAGCAGTCCAAGCTGCTGTTTAAAATAATAATAACAACAATTTTTCCCTTTAATATGTGCATCAATACAATCCACACAATGATATGTAATTAGCTAAGTTGCCGATCGATCAGTTCTTGTGCAATCAATCTGCGAAGATTCGGCTTGGGGGTTCACTAAATGGCTGTCAGTGCAGCAGAAGAGGACCAAAGATGCAAAGTTCTGTGGGGAAGATCATGTGACCAGGAAGTCACTAGATACAATGGTATAGAAACAAAAAATGCTTGTTAAGATTAGAACACATTAAAATATCATTCAGAGTTGTTGTTGTTGTTGTTTTTTAAATGCTACAAGTATTTTCGGTACTTTCCTGTTATCCGGAGCCATATTCCTGTTATCAGGAAAGTACTCATATTAAATCTACCACCCACTCCACTCAACTCCCCTTAATGCCCTCCAACCAGTAAAATGCCCATCCCCACCTCCTCAAACCCTCCTAATACAGATAACTGCCCCTCCCTCCTAATACAGAGAGATAACTGCCCCTCCCCACCTCCTCATACACAGAGATAACTGCCACCCTAACACCAGTAACTGCCCCTCCCTGCCACCTCCTAATACACAGTGAGGACTGCCCCCTAACCCAGTAACTGCCCTTCCCCACCTCCTTCTAATACACAGTGGCACAACAAACAACACAGAGGAACAGCACGTCATCTTTTAGAGTCATATTTGGCCAAATTCACGTGGAGGCCGCACGTGGGAAACGAGGACGTCTTTGAGTCGCTGTTGAAAGCAATTAAAGGTTTTTGGCCTCCAAAAATGCTTTGTTTTCAATAATAAATAAGTTGTTAATTTGTTTTTAATGAAATAATAAATAAGTTTTAAATTAAATAAGTTGTTTTAAATATGGCTCCGGATAACAGGAAATGGCTCCGGATAACAGGAAATGGCTCCGGATAACAGGAAATGGCTCCGGATAACAGGAAATGGCTCCGGATAACAGGAATATTTAATACCGTATTTTCTCATACTACATAACTGATTTGTATTATTTTTTTTTAAACATGTAGGATATTGCTTGGTCTGCAGCTTTAACTCATTGACTGAGTCACCTGTGCTGAAGCAGGGATATCCTTAAAACTTGACCTGTTGGTGTTGGTGGCCCTTGAGGATTGGAGTTAGCCACTCATGGTCTAACTGAATGCCAGCCGGGCCAGCAAAGCAATGCATTGAAGGTCCACCTGGCAGGGAACGGGTTAATGCCCATCATAATCTGTTTGCAATTGTAAGATGCAGTTTCAAGGCTACATTTAACCCCATGGATGCCAGAGGTGGCCAGGAACCCATTACAAAGCAGCTCATTTGCTGTATTAATCTCCTGCTCATTATTCTTTCTAATCAGGCAGAATCACCTTGATGATAATTGTAGGAACATCTGCAGCATATGCAGGTGTTGATACCTGGCCCTTCTCTTTAGAAGCACAGCATACTCTGGGGTTATCTGAACACCAGTCATTCGGGTTCCTAATAAGATTAGATGACTCAGGATGACGTTTATATGTGGCTAAGTGAGTCTGCTCCCATTACTGGCTCTGCCCTGAACGTACTCTGGTGCTTCCTACCTCAGCGACGGATGCTTGTTGTCATAGCAACATGTCATGTCTTCCCTATGACATGATGTTGTTTCATTGATCTTGTCATTTTAAACTGTGATAATGCTGAACTATAAAACGAGCATAAGATTGTGAATATCTGAACCACATAGAAAATAGCTGACCATATTAGGTTTTAATCCCTGCAACATTTAACACCTTAAGTTTTCTACAGTTGGTGCATTACCATTAAATATGTGCTACCCACTTTTTTCATCAAAGAACAGCATATATCCATAATAACGGTCAATGTCAATGAAAGAGAGAGAGATTTGGAGTTTGTGGCCAACACATGATATATATATTTTTTTGTTTCATATATTTAATTGGGTTGAGTGTTACAAAAGAGCAATAAAAATAAGACAGTGATTACATATAAATGAAAAGAAGGGGATGAGCATACGATACAAGGAGAGACTTTGTTATTGACCAATTTGTACTTACATAGGTTTGGAAATAATAGTTTAAATGGTCCAAGATTGAAGTTACAATGCATCACTTTTCAGAATATACTTAAAAAAACAAATGTTTTAAAAGAATAAAGAGTAACAGGGGAGAGAGGGGAGGGGGGATAGGCAGGGGAGAGGTATAGGCAGGGGAAGGGGGGATAGGGAGGGGAAAGGGGAGAGGGAGGAGAGGGGGGGATGGGGAGGGGGGATAGGGAAGGGAACCACCATTCACCAGCTCCGTTAGTGGGGCGTTATAAGTACCCTTCTAAGCCTGTCTCGGCCGATCTAGAATAGGCAAAAAAAACCTATTCTTCTCCAGCTCGACTCAGCTTTCAATCCATGGATCCCAAATTTTATAGAATCCATCGGAGGAGTGCCTAAAATAATCTGTCAGCCTCTCCATCGTCATCACCTCATTTATTCTGTTTTCTACCATCTATCCAGATGGGGGGGGGGGGGGCTTGTCTTTTCCAGGCGGCAGCAATTGCACATCTGGCTGCTGTCAGTATGAAAGATATTAGCTGTTTCAAGGGGGAACTAATATCTTCCTCTGGTTTAGCCAGAAGGTGAACCAATGGGGTTATAGGAATCAAAGGGTCTGTCGTATCTTTGATAATGTTTTGGAGGGTAAGCCAATATTGTTGGATAGCAGGTGTGGGCCATATCCCCCTTCTGCCCACAGCACCTCCAACACAGATCGGATGCTTCAGGGTATATTTGTTTAAACCTACTTGGGGTGAGACACCAGTGAAATAAGATATTATAAATATTTTCTTTAGTTGTTGTACATATGGAGGTTTTCATTGCGAACTCCCAGATATCTTCCCAGCCATCTCTATCAATATCTATAAGTAGGTCAGCGGCCCACTTGAGCATATAGCTATGGTCAGGAGTTTTAGCCGACACCTCAATTCCTGAGTATATTTTTGTGGTCAAGATTTTCTGGTAGGTTCCCTTCCCACAGAGCAACTCCAATCTCAATAGTTCGGGAAAAATATGTTTCTGGGGAGATTTGATATAAAAAGTGCCTGATAGGAAGGTATTTAAACAGATGGAGATCTGGCGTGTTGAACTGTCTCCGGAGATCTTGGAAACTGAGAAGCTTTCCCTTGGATAGTAAATCAGCAATTGTTCGAATATTTTTGTCTTTGAATTGATCAGATTGTTTAGGGTCACATCCTGGGGGGAAATCAGGATTATTAAAGAGAGGAGTGAGTTGGGATATGTGCGATACAAGCTTATATTTCCCTTTCATTTTGTTTCATATATTACAAGTGCACTTCATCGACCCCAATTCAGAAATGTTCATACTCTCCTCTCTCCTCTCAGGGGCCCAGAGAGAACTCGGTAGGGGTACCGCCCTTGCATAGAAAGATTCAATAGCTAACCAATAGTATCATTGGATCGGCGTTCCAAATCACCACTTGTCTAAGCTGGGCAGCCTGATAATATTTCAGAACATCTGGGGCACCCAGGCCCCTCTTGCCCGTGAGGTCAGCATGACTGACCTAGCCATCCTAGGTCTCCTGCCTTTCCAAATGAATTGGAATATTCTAGATTTCAGCTCAGATCCAGGGATCTGGATCGTGAGGGTCTGGAAGTAACACACATACATTCCCAGTAATGATGACATACGATACCGGTTGCAACACGACATCAAGGGACAGCACGCAGGTAAGTAAATCATAAATGTTCTATATTTGATAGAAGACACAAAAAAAAAAATATATATATATATAAATATATATATATATATATATATATACAGTGGTCGACAAAGCCAGTCGCCCGGTTGCCGGGGTGACCTGAAATTGCCCACTGGCGATTAGTCCAAGCAGCACACGTGGTGCTGTTTCATTTCTCCTGCACAAGCTTCCAAAAAAAAAAATCTCCTCCTGATTGGTGTGATGCGTCTTAGCAAGCTGCCAATTTTTATTTTTATTTGCCTAGCAGCCCCTTGCTCCCTCCCTTCCTGTCTTACTCCATGGCCCCCTTGTCACCTCATGCAACCCCTTGTTCCCCCCTGTGGCCCCTTCTCATCGTCCCCTGCTGCCCCTTGGTCCCCTGCATGCGGCCCCCTTGCCACCCCATGCAGCCCATTGTTCCCCCCTGTGGCTCCTAGACACCCCCTGTGGCCCCCTTGTTCCCCCCCTGTGGCCCCTTGTCACCCCATGCGGCCCCTTGTTCCCCCCCTGCAGCCCCCCTTGTTCCACCACCTGCGGGGGCATCCAAAGCCCCCCCCATCAGGCCGTCTGCAGCAGGGTCCTGCGGGTGCATTGGCAGCCCCCCCATCCTACCTTCCCAGAAATGAGTCCTCCGTGGGCCATCTGCAGCAGCCAGCAGTGGTGCTGCAGCCCCCCCCCCCACGTGTCTAGAGTAAGTCTGTTTTTTGTTTAATATGTATGGGGGGGGGTATAATATGTATTGGGGGGAGGGTGCATTTTTTATATGCATTGGGGCGGTGGGGGTCTTTTAAAAATGTATTGGGGCAGCAGAAGTCTTTTTAAATGTATTAGGGGTGTTTTCTTGTTTTTTTAATGTATTGGGGTGGTAGGGGTCTTATTAAAATGTACTGGGGCGGAGGGGGTCTTTTAAAAATGTATTGGTGGCGGAGGGGGTCTTTTTAAAATGTTCTGGGGTGGCGGGGGTCTTTTTAAAATGTATTGGGGCGGCGGGGGTCTTTTTAAAATGTATTGGGGCGGCAGGGTTCTTTTTAAAATGTATTGGGAGGTCGGGGGTCTTTATAAAATGTATTGGGGGGCGGGGGTCTTTATAAAATGTATTGGGGGGCGGGGGTCTTTATAAAATGTATTGGGTGGCGGGGGTCTTTTTAAAATGTATTGTACCCACCCAGTGTCACGGTAACTAGTGATAGGTTATAATAATACACACCAAAATATCTCTGGGTTGAATTGAACACGACTTAGATATAATAAATATAGTTTATTCCTTAAAGAAGGTGAACACAACAGATAGTACAAATAACAGACAAAATATACACTTTAATGCAGGATTCTCCACTCTAACAATGAATCTCTGCTTTTCACTCTTTCCCATTGAAATCAACGGGCTCCGCCGCTATAGATTTTCAATGGAGCAACTCCGCCATTGAAGTCTATAGGAAAACCACAATTTGTTACATTTGCCCATACTCCGTCTGGTTGTTCGGAGAGGGCTGGAAATGGCCACGCAGTCATGCCGGAACACTGACTACATGCGACCCAAATCCCAGCCCTCTGGTCTTCACAGAACCGGAGATATGGACTTACACATTTTACAGTTTTGGACTTAGCCGTTTTAACGCAGCTTTTCCCCCATTGGAATCAATGGCCGGTGCCGCCATGGGATTCAATGGGGCCTCCGCTCTGCCATTAGTGTCAATGGCGCGACTCTCCTGCTGAGCTCGACCCTTACCGGGGGTCCTTCATTCCCGGACCCGGTGGTGGTCGTGTGTGGGGGATTCTAGGGTCTAGGGGCAAAAATAATTTTATTTCTGGGTGCCCTAGAACCTAAGTTTCCCACGCCACTTGTAGTTGAACTTGAACTCAGTGATAAAAGCTCTTTTTAAAGACATTGTATCTGCTCTTGCGGTCAGCGGTTTGGATGGCTGCCAACCCGTTCCTGGAGGTCGACGTCGAGGAATCCCCATTGAAATGGATGGCTCCATTGACTTACAATGGGGAACCGCCACTCCTCCTCTCGGGCGCCACCTGCAGGTCTTCTACCGAAACAGGCCCAAATCGCCGGAATCTCCATAAGGTTACATTGGGCTGCAATGGCGACCTATGGAGAGCTGCAAAATGGAGCCTGAAAAGGCGGGAAAAGGGAACAAGTGCTATAAACACTGAATTAACATTAACCCCTTCCCTCCCAGCATCAATCCCAGTGTATGTGTTGGTGCAAACACGGGAATGAGAACAATACACATTTAAAGGGAAATATACATTTGGTTGCTGAAGCAGGGTAAAAACACCTTACTGAACCGCAGTCCAGTTAACCCCTTGCTTCCCACGTGAGAGCAGGGGTGGCCAAATGGGGTGTAACTCCTTTAATACCGGGCCAAACCCCCTCTCCGATGACACCCAGTCACCCACCCACCCCCTCACCCTGTCTGTCACCAACCCCCTCACCCTGTCACTCTCAACCTGTCCCCCTCACCCCATCACTCTCACCCTGTCCCTCTCACCCTGTCCTCCTCACCCCGTCCCCTTCACCCTGTCACCCTCATCCTGTCACACTGTCACCCTCACCCTGTCACACTGTCACCCCGGTCTCCCTTTCACCCTGGTCTCCCTCATCCTTTCACCCCGGTCTCCCTCACCCTTTCACCCCGTCTCCCTCATTGTAATACAATAAATAAACTTATGTCAAAAACGAAAGTTGTTCTTAGTTCTTAATAGGAATTTGTTTAAAAAAAAATTAGCGCGGCTCTAGGGGCGGGGCTGGGTGGTGAGTAGATTTTTTGGTTTGGCGAGTAGATTTTTGGGTGATTTGTCTCGGTGCAGCACCTCCACCTGCGAGGGATCCCGGCATAGTGGGAGAAGCCCCTCACAGGAACCAATAGTAATAGTAAACACACATAGTATATAATAACAACCTTTACTGATAACACATATAACATAACAGCACCTTCCAGTTTAATGAACACTCCGCCCAGTACCACCAGTGAGTGTCCCAAAGTATATCGGGTGCTAGGCAACAATACCCTTATGTCCCTTTCCCAGTGTCCAGCCCACCCAAAATTGTAGGGAGTAGCTCTATCCCGTGAACTGTTGGTGCACTTGTTGAGGTACCTGCCGAGTACTCCAGTACTCGGTGCGGCCGACTTAGAAATGAGGATCCGTCTGATCCAGTGACGTGGCCCTCAGCAATGGCGTCCGCCTCTGCGTTGGGTGGACTCCGGTAGGAGGATCTCACCTTTAAGAGTCTTTGATAGCACCGCGGTGGTCTGGTCCCAGACCACAGACCGCGATCACCGCACGGCATCTTCACTGTGTCCCTGACACTATAGTAAAATGGGGAAGCATCCCTATCTAAGGGGCCTTCCCTGCAGCAGCCACATGCTACACGTGAGTTGGGCCTATCTGGGACCTATGAGGATTCTCTGGCCTAGTCTGAGTGCCACTGACACTCAGACCCTCCCTTCCCCTTTCTGCCCTGGCTCCAACTCACAGTCCCCTTAACTGTCAGAATCCCAACTGTCAGAATTCTCTCAGCCCTATTGGTTGCCTGGCAACGCATCCTGCAGCCCCTGAGGCTGCTGAAACCTGCAGCTCCCCTGCTATGCTATACTCCTATGGAATGGTAAGGGAACAAACAGGGGACCAGGGGGACCCAGGCTCTCTCTATTGTAGCCCCGGACCCCCGTACCTCCGCTGCCGGGAGTCAAGCGGCAGACCCACCGGCACTTCTGGAGGGTGGGGGCCGAGCAGGGAGTGCTCCATTGCTCCGGAGGTTCCCGGCGGCTCCTGTGCAGGGCGCCGCCATCTTGCGCGAGTTCGCGCATGCGCAGTGAGCTCCGGCGGCCCTGATGAGTTGCGCGAGGGAAGCCCGCAGAACCCTAACCTACCAGGGAAGGCTCTTGAACGGGACTACAAGTCCCATGAGCCTCAGGAGCGCCCCACATGATGCCAGGGAGCCAATAGGGCTGGAGGATCTCCCTGCTTGCAGGGTTTTTGATACATTTCGCACGCGCGGGACACGGCAGTCAGGACCAGGACAAGCTAGGGGTAGGAGGTGAGTGCAGGGGTCAGTGACCCACTGCATTAGGCCAGCAGCCCCCTAGGTCCCAGTTAGGTCCTAAGCCACATTGAAAGCTTGTTGTGCTATAGGGACAGGACCTAGGTAGGGACTCTGCCCCATTAGCTGTTTGATAGTTAGGGACACAGCGGACGCTGCGCTTCCCGCCAAGAGGCTTGGGCTCAAGCCTACGCCATTAAGAGAGCAGGACTATCTTCAGGGTGAGAACGCCCCTGACGGATCACCACGCGGGTGAAACCCGGACGTTGTGCAGGAGATCGCCGGATCCTTTGTGAAGATCCTTTAAAGCCCAGGAGCCGTCGCACTGGGCAGGTATCGTTATAAAGTGCACCAACAGAGTACTCACACATAGTGGCAGCGCTGACCACGGGACAAGGGTTACACTGTGGACACGGTGTGGGGGTACACGGTGGTGGGCACAGGGTATACACTCCTAAGTGGGAGTGAATGACATTTGGGACTTTGGTACAGAGTGGTACAGTTATTGATGCTGATGCATGGGTTGTTATATCCTTCATATAGTAAATGGTTATACTTATACCCCAGTGTGAATACAAAACTAACTAAAAAAAAAACCCTCTACCAGCGCTTGATCCAAGTGATAGACTAATTTGTGTGATAACAACAATTGTGTGATTACAATGTGATTACATATGCAGCCAAGGGGGCAATAAACAATGGATTGTTCAAATCCAATACCATACAAATACAAAAAATGTCCCCGGCGCAAAGTGTGGTGATGATAATTACAGTACCATATCGAAAGACAGTCCTGTTTGAAAAGTCAGTCCTGGTAGTAGAATGATTCATCAACAATGTGAGGTAGATTTTCCTCTAGGCGTGTTCCCTTATGTTGTCTGCAATGACAGATAAAGAAAACACACCATTGCGCAGTATACAGACTCAATTGCCCCAACCTGAAGAGGAAAATCCCTACTTACAGGATATTTTCTTGTTCATTCGGGGGAGAGAATCTGTTCTTTAGCTCTCTTCCTCCACCTTGATCTCCTACGGGCCCCTCGTGGTTCCTAAGGTGGCTCTCTTCAACTCGGTCTGCGTCGTCCCAGTAGCAGCATACACCGCAACAACCGTGGTTGGAGAAAATTGAAAGACAGCCTAGTGTACTCCGCAAATTTTATTTAACAATGTTAAAAAGCAGCGATGTTACACTCACATTTTGCGAGGGCAAACATGCCGCTCAAGAATGCCGTCCGCAGCCTATGTCCACTCGATGGTATGTTGTTCACGACGTCGCGCGCCAACCGATGACGTCAGCGGCGCAGCGCCGAAGTTCTCCCCACACCATGAGATGCAACGCAGGTGACAGCTTACAACGTGCACCGTACTAGGCTCCTCCTCTCTATGCGTTTCGTGACGCTACGTCACTTCCTCAGGAGATGTCCGTCGCACTGGGCAGGTATCGTTATAAAGTGCACCAACAGAGTACTCACACATAGTGGCAGCGCTGACCACGGGACAAGGGTTACACTGTGGACACGGTGTGGGGGTACACGGTGGTGGGCACAGGGTATACACTCCTAAGTGGGAGTGAATGATATTTGGGACTTTGGTACAGAGTGGTACAGTTATTGATGCTGATGCATGGGTTGTTATATTCTTCATATAGTAAACGGTTATACTTATACCCCAGTGTATGTGATTACTATATGCGGGTCCTGTGTGAGGTCCATTCTACATTCCTAGAATCCTACACAGGTGGAGGCGCTGTATGGAAGATCGTTACAGAGAAGCACCCCAGGTTCCCATCAGCGGAGGTTCAGGCCTCCTGTGAACCTGCAGGTTTACGCACCACACCTGGTAACATATAGGTTCCCCCTTACATACACTATATATGCGATGGGGTGGGGGACTACCCGTTACACTACAGTACATATATATATATATATGATGTGTGTGTGTGTGTGTGTGTGTGTGTGTGCGTCATAAGCCTGCATACAAATGCCAAGGTATAACCAAATTTGCAGGTCCTAACACTAAACTGTGAACCTTCCCTTTTATCTCTGTATGAGGGGAAACAACCACAGTGGGTCTTGTCCATACAGCAACATGAGGGAACCTCCCAAGTTAAAAAGGTGGGGAGGATCGCTGTTAGGCCCTGCTCCTCGGATACGTCACGCAACAACGTCAGTGGTGCGCGTGCAACTCAACCTCCATGCACGCGGAGGAGCGCATCCGCGGAGGCGCGCCCCCGGTGCGGTCATGCTGCGCCCACGTCCATCAATGACGTGCCCGCTTCGCGCTGCGCGCCACCTACGTGCACACACCACGCAACAACCAATCAGAGGAGAATCATCGGCTGCCTCTCACCTGAGTCCAATCCGCGCTCCTCCTATCAGTCTCCTGCTATCCGGTGATGTCATTGTGTCTGCCCCTCCTGATTGGTGTTTGTAGAGGGAGAAAGGGGGTGGCCCGGTATTAAAGGGGTTGCACCCCATATGGCCATCCCCTGACCTCACCAGAGAGACAAGGGGTTAACTGGACTGCGGTCCAGGGATGAGGTTTGCACCTTGTTGTACCTTGAAAATGTATGTTCCCCTGTTCCCATGTTTCATTATAAGCATGTATTTTAATGTTTTAAAGTGCATTTCTGTATCTCCAGTTCTGGAGGTCGCAGAGAGTTCATATTTGGCCAATATGTGGAGTCACTGTAGGCATTAAAAACTGGCAAATGTCGACCCACTGAGCCCACCAGAATGGAACTTATTAATATGTGTAGATATTAAAGTATATATGTATTTTATTTTGGATCTGT
Organism: Ascaphus truei; assembly: GCF_040206685.1. Classification (NCBI taxonomy): domain Eukaryota; kingdom Metazoa; phylum Chordata; class Amphibia; order Anura; family Ascaphidae; genus Ascaphus; species Ascaphus truei. Next base: position 20,537,931 of record NC_134488.1, read on the forward strand.
TCTGAAAATGCAGACGCCATTTGCTAGGCTAATAGGTCATGAAGGGCAGACGGCTGAGTAGCCTAAGCACGGTGATCAAAAAGTAACTGCCTTGATTGTTACCCAATGTCTAGGGATTAAGTATTAGTCAATCAACAAACTCTGTCAGTCTAATTGTTATCTGAGGGCATGGGTTAGTCTGTTAGTCTGTGTCTCCACATTAGAGAGTGGATACAGATAATTGTTCACCAATAAGCTGTGTTCAATGTTAAGAATAGGGTTGCACAGGTATATAAACTGTGTCAACCCTACAGTTTTTAGTTGTGCTGGATTGCTGGAGTTATGCTTCTGATTCCATCTTGAATGTCACTGGACTGCTGGAGAATTGATAGCTGATACTTCTCCATCCCCCAACCCTAAGTAAGTGCTATCTTCTTGTCTGTTAATTGTACTATATTGCTGTGTTCACCTTATTTAAGGAATAAATTATATTTTATTATATCTAAGCCTCGTTCAGTTCAACCCAGATATTTGGTGTTCATTATATCTTGTCATAAGCTACCGTGACAGTGTTTTCCCCTTTAATTGTCTTCCTGTTTCCCTTGCACTTTGCTGAGCATAAACTAAGTTTTATGTGCTGTGCTTGCGGCTTGAAGTCTGTCTGTCTGTCTGTTCCAGTGCTTTGTCTGAACCTGTGCCTTGACCCTTGCTTGTACCAGGACCCGTCTCTTTTCTAACCCTGAACTTCGGCTTGTCTTTGGATTCCTGGTCTCTCCTCTCCCTGACCACGGCTTACGGATATCGACCATTCTTCTCTCTCCAACCCCGGACCACGGCAAGTACCACGACATACCCGAACTCTCCTACCCCGCCCCGGCTTCACGACTCTGACTACGCACTCCGGACCCGGCTCCGTGGCTGTAGGTCGGCGGTTATATACATCCCCACCTCAGCCCCGCGGTCTAGTCTTGTTTGTGGTGAGCGCAGCGTGACAATATTGCACCTACCTCAAAACAAACAAAAAATGGGGGAGCACAGGTTGAGGGACTATACAGACGTTTATAAAACTGCACGGTATATAGCTGTGAGTTGAAATTTAGTAAGGTGTGCAATAACGTAAACACTTACACGGCCTTGTGTAAATGCTTTCACATCAAGGTGTCTTTGCTTTAGGTGTCTTCTCTCCGGTGTTCTTTCTGCTTAATACTTTTCTTCTCCTCTGTTGTGTGGTTGAGTGTTCCTGGTCTTCTCCACACGGATGGTTAGCAATGTTGTCCTCAGGATTAAATGAAACGAGAACAAATGGCGTAAGGAACAATACAGGAAATAAAATGAAATATAGCTGGGGTAGACAACTGTATTAAAATCAAAAAGCAGATGATTACTGCATCCACTCACACGGACAAGCGTGAGTGATCTCTGGAGGGAGGTATCTTTTAAGGCACCTAACTGCAGTGCTGTCACATCCCCCACCTGCTCCTTTATACCATATAAGTAGGAAAAGAAGGGGTAATGGGGCGGAGGTTGATTTAAAATGTAACCCCGTAAGGTTAGTGATAGACTCACACGGCCATGTGTGAGTATAGACTCTGATTGGTATCTCTTCTCCCCTCACTGGAACTTCAAATCCAAACCTTCAACTGGGTTTGTTGAACCACTCAAATAGTGCCTTGATCACACGATGATACACAGGGGTGCAGAGGTAGAAAAGCGTGATACTTTATTAACAACAACGGGACAAAGTCCTAACAGAACATTTAAAAAAGCACTTAGTCAAAATGACTCAAGAGCTAAGGTGTGCATAAAAACAGCCAGTCCATCTGAAAATGTTTGTGCAGGATACTCAAGTGCGCAGCTAACTCTCCGCGTCCGGTTGGTCTGCTGTGCTCCTGCCTCCTGCTTCCGACGGTGGCTGTAGTGGTGAAAAAAGTCTCAGGGATACTAGCAACGCGTTTCGCCCTTCTTGGGCTTCCTCAGGCTCCGTAGAAAGGTATGGCTGGGGTCATAGCCTTATGTAGGGATCCCACAGCCAATCCGATCCTCTCCCTGAGTCCCTCCTTTGCTTCAGTGACGTGTCCCTCTTGAATCCTCTCAGCTGTCACATCTCGGGGATAACGAGTGCTCCCCAGTCGCGCTCTCGCTCTGCAGCATTACGGCACATAATGGATCACTTACATGACGAATTCATAAATAAATAATTATATGTGTTCACGATGTCAGCACAGATTTTCAGATCTCTGGAACAGATGTTCTGCTTTGAGAGTGGTTTAGTGCACAAACCCTCTAGTTAGGTACAGTGGTTAACATGTTTCTTAGTTTCTCACCGGGGTACACATGGTGATAACAGAGATAGTTAGTTAGTGTTATCACCATGTGTACCCCGGTGAGAAACTAAGAAACATGTTAACCACTGTACCTAACTAGAGGGTTTGTGCACTAAACCACTCTCAAAGCAGAACATCTGTTCCAGAGATCTGAAAATCTGTGCTGACACCGTGAACACATATAATTATTTATTTATGAATTCGTCATGTAAGTGATCCATTATGTGCCGTAATGCTGCAGAGCGAGAGCGCGACTTGGGAGCACTCGTTATCCCCGAGATGTGACAGCTGAGAGGATTCAAGAGGGACACGTCACTGAAGCAAAGGAGGGACTCAGGGAGAGGATCGGATTGGCTGTGGGATCCCTACATAAGGCTATGACCCCAGCCATACCTTTCTACGGAGCCTGAGGAAGCCCAAGAAGGGCGAAACGCGTTGCTAGTATCCCTGAGACTTTTTTCACCACTACAGCCACCGTCGGAAGCAGGAGGCAGGAGCACAGCAGACCAACCGGACGCGGAGAGTTAGCTGCGCACTTGAGTATCCTGCACAAACATTTTCAGATGGACTGGCTGTTTTTATGCACACCTAGCTCTTGAGTCATTTTGACTAAGTGCTTTTTTAAATGTTCTGTTAGGACTTTGTCCCGTTGTTGTTAATAAAGTATCACGCTTTTCTACCTCTGCACCCCTGTGTATCATCGTGTGATCAAGGCACTATTTGAGTGGTTCAACAAACCCAGTTGAAGGTTTGGATTTGAAGTTCCAGTGAGGGGAGAAGAGATACCAATCAGAGTCTATACTCACACATGGCCGTGTGAGTCTATCACTAACCTTACGGGGTTACATTTTAAATCAACCTCCGCCCCATTACCCCTTCTTTTCCTACTTATATGGTATAAAGGAGCAGGTGGGGGATGTGACAGCACTGCAGTTAGGTGCCTTAAAAGATACCTCCCTCCAGAGATCACTCACGCTTGCCCGTGTGAGTGGATGCAGTAATCATCTGCTTTTTGATTTTAATACAGTTGTCTACCCCAGCTATATTTCATTTTATTTCCTGTATTGTTCCTTACGCCATTTGTTCTCGTTTCATTTAATCCTGAGGACAACATCGCTAACCATCCGTGTGGAGAAGACCAGGAACACTCAACCACACAACAGAGGAGAAGAAAAGTATTAAGCAGAAAGAACACCGGAGAGAAGACACCTAAAGCAAAGACACCTTGATGTGAAAGCATTTACACAAGGCCGTGTAAGTGTTTACGTTATTGCACACCTTACTAAATTTCAACTCACAGCTATATACCGTGCAGTTTTATAAACGTCTGTATAGTCCCTCAACCTGTGCTCCCCCATTTTTTGTTTGTTTCCCTATATCACTAAGGATCCTGGATAGGTCCTCTTTGGGGTTTGAGCAGCGGGAAGAGAATCGGAAGTAGAGGGGACCTTAAAGTACCCTTTAAGGTTGTATTGTTCTGTCACTAGAATTGTTTCACCCCATTAGTCAATCAAATTGAGGTAGCGCCCGGGCTTTTCTGCACATCACCTACCTCAAAACAACTGTTGCCAGTTAGAAATTGAATTAACACACACATTCCAGTAAGCTCAAACCCCAACACCCACCACATTATATATATATAATATATATATATATATATATATATATATATATATATATATATATATATATATACTAGCTGATATACCCGGCGTTGCCCGGGATTGCAGGGGCGGGGTGCGTGAAGGGCGGGGTGGGTGCGGGGGGTGAAGGGCGGGGAGGGAGTGAAGGGCGGGGAGGGGGGCAAAGGGCGGGGGGCAAAGGGCGGGGAGGGGGTGGGGTGCAAAGGGAGGGGGTGGGGGGCAAAGGGCGGGGAGAGGGTGAAGGGCGGGGAGGGGGCAAAGGGCGGGGAGGGGGCAAAGGGCGGGGAGAGGGTGAAGGGCGGGGAGGGGGGCAAAGGGCGGGGAGAGGGTGAAGGGCGGGGAGGGGGGCAAAGGGCGGGGAGCAAAGGGCGGGAGGGCGTGGGGTGCAAAGGGAGGGGGTGGGGGGCAAAGGGCGGGGAGGGGGTGGGGGGCGTAGGGCGGGGAGGGGGTGGGGGGCGAAGGGCGGGGAGGGGGTGGTGGGCAAAGGGTGGGGAGGGGGTGGGGGCGAAGGGCGGGGAGGGGGTGGGGGGCGAAGAGCGGGGAGGGGGGGCAAAGGGCGGGGAGGGGGTGGGGGGTGAAGGGCGGGGAGGGGGTGGGGGGTGAAGGGCGGGGAGGGGGTGGAGGGCGAAGGGTGGGGGGGTGAGGGACAAAGGGCGGGGAGGGGGTGGGGGCGAAGGGCAGGGGTAGGGGGTCGAAGGGCAGGGGGTGGGGGGCGAAGGGCAGGGGGCGGGCGGCGGACAGGGGGCGAAGGGCAGGGGGCGAAGGGCAGGGGGCGAAGGGCAGGGGGCGAAGGGCAGGGGGCGAAGGGCAGGGGGTGGGGGGCGAAGGGCAGGGGGCGAAGGGCAGGGGGCCAAGGGCAGGGGGCCAAGGACAGGGGGTGGGGGGTGAAGGGTGGGGGGTGAAGGGTAGGGGTAGGGGGGCGAAGAGCAGGGGTAGGGGGGCGAGTGGCAGGGGTAGGGGGGCAAAGAGCAGGGGTAGGGGTTGGGGGGCGGAAGGCAGGGCGTGAAGGGCAGGGTGTGAAGGGCAGGGGTAGGGGGTGAAGGGCAGGAGTAGGGGGTAGGGGATGAAGGGCAGGAGTAGGGGGTGGGGGGTGAAGGGCAGGGGTAGGGGATGGGGGTGAAGGGCAGGGGTTGGGGGTGGGGGGTGAAGGGCAGGGGTAGGGGGTGGGGGGTGAAGGGCAGGGGTAGGGGGTGGGGGGTGAAGGGCAGGGGTAGGGGGTGGGGGGTGAAGGGCAGGTTTAGGGGGTGGGGGGGTGAAGGGCAGGGTTAGGGGGGGTGAAGGGCAGGGGGGGTGAAGGGCAGGGGGTAGGTGGGGTGAAGGGCAGGGGGTAGGGGGGGTGAAGGGCAGGGGTGGGGGGGTGAAGGCAACAGGGTGGGGGGGTGAAGGGCACGGGGTGGGGGCATGAAGGGCAGGGGGTGGGGGGTGGGGGGTGAAGGGCAGGCGGTGGGGGGGTGAAGGGCAGGAGATGGGGGGGTGAAGGGCAGGGGGTGGGGGGTGAAGGGCAGGGGTAGGGGGGGTGAAGGGCAGGGGTGGGGGGGTGAAGTGCAGGGGTAGGGGGGTGAAGGGCAGGGGTGGGGGGTAAAGGGCAGGGGTAGGTGGGGGCAGGGGTAGGTGAAGGGCAGGGGTGGGGGGGTGAAGGGCAGGGGTAGGGGGGGTGAATGGCAGGGGTAGGGGGGTGAAGGGCCGGGGTAGGGGAGGGGTGAAGGGCAGGGGTAGGGGAGGGGTGAAGGGCAGGCGTGGGGGGTGAAGGGCAGGGGTAAAGGGCAGGGGTAGGGGGGGTGAAGGGCAGGGTTAGGGGGGGTGAAGGGCAGGGGTAGGGGGGGTGAAGTGCAGGGGTAGGGAGGGATGAAGGGGTGAAGGACAAGGGTAGGGGGGGTGAAGGGCAGGGGTAAAAGGCAGGGGTAGGGGGGGTGAAGGGCAGGGGTAGGGGAGGGGTGAAGGGCAGGGGTAGGGGAGGGGTGAAGGGCAGGGGTAGGGGAGGGGTGAAGGGCAGGGGTAAAGGGCAGGGGTAGGGGAGGGGTGAAGGGCAGGCGTGGGGGGGGGTGAAGGGCAGGGGTAAAGGGCAGGGGTAGGGGGGGTGAAGGGCAGGGGTAGGGGGGGTGAAGGGCAGGGGTAGGGGGGGTGAAGGGCAGGGGTATGGAGGGATGAAGGGCAGGGGTAGGGGGGTGAAGGACAAGGGTAGGGGGGTGAAGGGCAGGGGTAAATGGCAGGGGAAGGGGGGGTGAAGGGCAGGGGTGGGGCGGGTGAAAGGCAGGGGTAGGGGGGGTGAAGGGCAGGGGTAGGGGATGGGTGAAGGGCAGGGGTAGGGGAGGGGTGAAGGGCAGGGGTAGGGGAGGGGTGAAGGGCAGGCGTGGGGGGGGGGTGAAGGGCAGGGCTAAAGGGCAGGGGTAGGGGGGGTGAAGGGCAAGGGTAGGGGGGGTGAAGGGCAGGGGTAGGGAGGGATGAAGGGCAAGGGTAGGGGGGGTGAAGGACAAGGGTAGGGGGGGTGAAGGGCAGGGGTAAAGGGCAGGGGTAGGGGGGGTGAAGGGCAGGGGTAGGGGGGGTGAAGGGCAGGGGTAGGGGGGGTGAAGGGCAGGGGTGGGGGGGTGAAGGGCAGGGGTAGGAGGGTGAAGGGCAGGGGTGGGTGAAGGGCAGTGGTAGGGTGGGTGAAGGGCAGGGGTAGGGGGGTGAAGGGCAGGGGTAGGGGTGAAAGTGAGGCACAAATTGTTGGCAGGAGTAAAATGTCCCTCTCCACACACACACACGACGGGAGTGAGAGGTGGTGGAGAGTGGGACTGGCGCAGATCCGAGGAGGCTGCTTGGCCCCCCAGCGGCCGGGGAGGTAGCGCCGGGGAGGTAAGGGAGCGCCGGGGAGGTAGCTCCGGGGAGGTAAGGGAGCGCCAGGGAGGTAAGGGAGCGCCGGGGAGGTAGCGCCGGGGAGGTAAGGGAGCGCCGGGGAGGTAGCGCCGGGGAGGTAAGGGAGCGCCGGGGAGGTAGCGCCGGGGAGGTAAGGGAGCACCGGGGAGGTAAGGGAGCGCTGGGGAGGTAGCGCTGGGGAGGTAAGGGAGCGCCGGGGAGGTAAGGGAGCGCCGGGGAGGTAGCGCCGGGGAGGTAAGGTAGCGCCAGGGAGGTAAGGGAGCGCCAGGGAGGTAAGGGAGTGCTGGGGAGGTAAGGGAGTGCCGGGGAGGTAAGGGAGCGTTGGCGGCTGGGGTAGGAGGGCCGTGCCACGCTTCCCCTCCGTCCGGGAGACGGTGCAGGGCGGCGCACGTGATGGGGGGGGACAGAGGGAGAGAGAGTGTGTGTGTGTGTGTGAATTTTGGCCCGTCACTCCGCCTCAGGCCAATGAGAGGTGTGCGTGGGCGGGCGGACCAAGGGAGCCATCTCATTGGCCTGAGGCGGAGTGACGGGCCAAAGGTCCAATGTGATTGCCCCTAGGGACAGGACAGACAGACAGGAATACAACGGTTTGAGAAATATATAGATATATATATACTTTAAGACGAAACGCGTAGGGTGGAGGCCTTAAGAACATTTCTATAAGCTCTCCCCACTCTCTAGACTGACAGCATTTAATATGCAGTATTATTATAATACCATCTGCTGGACATTATCCCCTGCTTCCCCGTCAACGGATTATAATACACTGTGACGTCACGCTCGCAATCCCGCGACTTGAGGGCTAGCAAGGAGGTACCTGAAGGCAGCTGCGGACGTATCTGTTTCAACGCGTGGAGTCTCGGCATTCCACGTGGAGCCAGGGCAGACCGCCATACAGATCAGCAGGGAGGAGAGGATTTCATGTATCCTACGTGCCTGATTTACCTGCTACTTTGTAAGTAGCTTTCTACTTTTGCGCAGTTAAAAGAATACAAGCGTACTTCACCATATTCTGTTTCTTTCTCATTTTTTCAGAGACTTCATCTATAGATATCAGCAATTGTCCCCGATCTATTTTATCTCTGGTACTCTGTGTATTAGTTATTTATCATTGTTGGCGCCTGTGTTTCCTTTTTTCGTTGGGAGCCCAATGCTACATCCAATTGACAAAATATACATGGAATAGGGTCTGGAAGTAGTAAAATAGTCTGGGAAGGATGTTCATCTTGACCGATATTATTCTCCCTATCCTTAATATCTGTAATTTATCCCAATTCAATAGATCTTTTTTGATCCTGTCAAACATGGGGGGGATAGTTACACTGTTAGAGGGCATTGTAGTGTCTGGGAATATTGACTCCCAGATACTTGATGTGGCAACAAATGATATTTTGATAGCTTTATTCTGACTTGTAAAAATGAGCGCCTGTTAATCACAGATGCTCAAAATAACTGTTTTTCAAAGAGAGGGAGACCAAACAAGCATGTACACCAGTGTTTTTTTTTTTTTTTTAACCTTTCTTGGGTTTAGGAACGCTAATCCCAAATGGAACGGAATCCCAACCCTCTCTAATAGCGCGTCTGAGATCAGATGCATTGTAAGGAGCCCCAACCCTCTCTAATAGCGCGTCTGAGATCAGATGCATTGTAAGGAACCCCAACCCTCTCTAATAGCGCGTCTGAGATCAGATGCATTGTAAGGAACCCCAACCCTCTCTAATAGCGCGTCTGAGATCAGATGCATTGTAAGGAACCCCAACCCTCTCTAATAGCGCGTCTGAGATCAGATGCAGTGTAAGGAACCCGAACCCTCTCTAATAGCGCGTCTGAGATCAGATGCAGAGTAAGGAACCATAACCCTCTCTAATAGCGCGTCTGAGATCAGATGCAGTGTAAGGAACCCCAACCCTCTCTAATAGCGCGTCTGAGATCAGATGCAGTGTAAGGAACCCCAACCCTCTCTAATAGCGCGTCTGAGATCAGATGCTGTCAGGGTTCTGCTCGCCACAAACCAGGGTCGGACCGCGAGGCTGAGGTGGGGTTGTAAAAGCACCGACCTGAGACCGCGCAGGCTGATCCGGATTGCGCAGTTCGTAGTCATATGTCGCAGGATCAGGATTGGAGAAGACAGCGTCGTCGTTGTAGAAGCCAGGGTCAGGACAGGAGACATCAGGATAAACATTGTTCAGGCAAGAGTTCGGCAACAGGTAGTCAGGAGAGCCCCGCTTCAGCTTAGGAGCGCGGGGTTGGCCTCTGCGCGAACGGCGACCATGGCCCATGGTACTGGTCACAGGAGATGGTAGGCAGACCAGAGTAGCACACCGCTTTGCTGCACGGGTGCACCAGTGCTACAGCGCAAGAGTCCTGAGCGGGCTAGGGAATCCTCTGTCTCAGCGCAGGAACCAGGACACGGCCTCTCTAGATTAGGGAAAGAGTAGGCCCCAGGAACCAGGAAGCTGAAGATACACAGGGAAACCTCCGCTTCAGTGCAGGAATCCAGGAGACTGAAGGACACAGGGACGAAACCTCCGCTTCAGTGCAGGAATCCAGGAGGCTGAAGGACGCAGGGACGAAACCTCTGCTTCAGCACAGGAGAACAGGAGTGGACCGCTGCGTGAATATAGCAGCCGGTCACAGGAAACAAGGAGCTGAAGTGAACAAGAAGAGTACTCAGCTACAACACAGGAGACTGGAGCAGACCGCTGCGTGAATATAGCAGCCGGCCTTAGGAAACCTGGAGCTGCAGACAACAAGGAGAATACTCCGCTTCAGCATGAGAGACAGGAACAAGCGAGGGCTTGTGGCAGAACAGATAGTGACATCCAGGAAGGACTATGCTCGGCAGGGAGCATTATGGGAAGACAGTACTTAAAGGCCAGCGGGCCAATCCCCGGAGGGGGGTGTGAAGGTACTGCTCCAATGAGTGAATGCAAGTCTAGGTTGCAGTGATAGGCTGCACGCTGCAATAGATACCAGAGGGAGTGTGTATTGCTTTGGTGAGTGAATCCAGGCTGCAGCAAACATCAGGAGAGGTGCTCCAGGACTGCACAAGTCTGCAAGGTAAGGCAACCAGTAAACCGCGGAGCGGATTCCTTACAGATGCATTGTAAGGAACCCCAACCCTCTCTGATAGCGTGACTGAGATCCATAGGGGGTTCCTGTAGCTGCTCTGGCTCAGCTAACAGATCAAGTAATCTGCGGTTAGCAAAGCTCCGGCGCCCAGCGGGCCAAAAGAAAGCCATGACATCATCAGATGAGGCTCCCTATTGGTCCACAAGATCTGGGGCTTTAAACCTTACCGTGATACTGGCACCCTCTTCAGAAGTAAGTATCTAGGGAATTGGGGGGTCCCTTGAGCTGAAATGAATGGGGTTCAGAACTGGAGGATATCCTCTGACGAAGCTGCAACTCAAAGAAAAGCTTCAACCCTTTCGACTTGATATCTATCCCCCGCTCATCCCGACTCTCTCCTTTTTTCGTGTGCTCTCTGGGATGTTGTTCTCTAACAAAACACCAGCTGTTAATGATATGTTCTTCTCTCACTAACTTCACCTCTTTGCACTAACTGAAACGGGTTGAGTCCCTGTCGGTGAGAGCGAGTGAGAGCATCGCTAGAGGTGTGGTCTTCATTACCGGTCGTCTGTAACTGGAAGCAACACCGACAGACATCCAACCACAGCAGACTCGAAGATAGTGGAAGCGGTGAGATCCCGCCTCACCTTGTCTCCGGGAGTCCACGGTTGTAGTTGTATATATGCCCAAAAGAACTTCCTTCTTGTAAGTGTTGAGTCTGGAGGGCTTTTTACTGTGGAGAAAATGACTTTTTGATACTGTCTGTACCGTCTGCACTATTTTGTCCCTTTTCTCTCTCTCTTGAGATCACCGACCCACGTGAGATTTTCCACACATCTTTGCCACAGATTGTGACATGCTCATTGTTACCACTCAAATGTGAGTAGAACCATTGCAGGTTGCCTTGTATGAGTTCGACCTTTAGCATTGTAGTATTATTCTATGCTGTGTTCTCTGTGTCTCCTTCTCCCTCGGTATGGTCCTCCGCTTCCCGTTTCTTGGAAAATAACACACATTTGGAGAGACCCCTGAGACAGGTTTTGCTTTCAGGATTGAGTGGAGGAGTGCATCATTTTATTTCATTGCCACTTTTATTATTCTTAGCCACTGGGTTCACTATTAATACATAGGTCTTTCATTCACATCCTGATTATGTATGTTTATGGCTATTGTCAAGAGAGAGGGAATTTGGCCCGGGATTAAAGGGGTTACACCCCATTTGGCCACCCCCTACTCTCACCTGGGAAGCAAGGGGTTAACTGGACTGAGGTCCAGTAATGTGTTTTTTTACCTTGCTTCAGTATCCAACTGTTTATTCCCCTGTATAAATGTAATGTCTCATCCTGGTGTTTGCACTCACACATACACTAGTGTTGATGCGGGAGGGAAAGGGTTAATGTTAATGTAGTGATTATAGCCCTTTGTTCCCTTTTCCCACCTTTTCAGGCTCCATTTTGCAGCCTTCCATAGGTCGCCATTGAGACTCCATGCGTTCTAATGGCAGAAGTAGCGGTTTTGGACCTGTTTTCCAGCGACGACCGAGAGGAGGAGCGGCGGTTTCCCATTGTAAGTCAATGGGCTCATTGACTTTAATGGAGATTCCTCAGCGCCGGCCTCGAGGAACAGGTTGGCAGCCATCCAAACCGCAGACCGCAAAAGCGGATACAATGTCTTTGAAAAGAGTTTAATCACTTTGGTCAAGTTCAAAGACAATTGGCGTGGGAATCTTAGGTTCTAGGGCCCCTGGGAATAAAGTTCTTTTTGCCCCTAGCTCCTAGGAACCCCCCACACACGATCCACACCGGGTCCAGGAATGGGAGACCCCCGTAAGGGGTCGAGCGGAAGAGGGTCGCGCCATTGACTTCAATGGCGGAGCGGAGGTCCCATTGAATCTAATGGCGGCGTGCGCCATGCATTGTCTATGGCGGCGCCGGCCATTGATTCCAATGGGGAAAAGCCGCGTGGCCTAAAAACGACTAAGTGTGAAATGATGAAAAATGTAAGTCCATATCTCCGGTTCTGAAATGACCAGAGGGATGGGATTTGGGTGGCATGTAGCCCAGATTCCGGCTTTAATGAATGGCCATTCCCAGCCCCCTCCGATCAACCAGACGGAGTGTGGGCGAATGTAAAGATTTGTGTTTTTTTCCCATAGACTTCAATGGCTGCGGTTTCTCCATTGAAAGTCTATGGCGGGAAACCCCATTGAAGGCAACAGCGGAGCCCACCATTCAACGCTATGGCGGCGGACCCCGTTGATTTCAATGGGGAAAGAGTGAAAAGCAGAGATTCATTTTTAAAGGGACGAATCCTGTATTTTAAAAATGTGTTAAAGTGCATTTCTGTATCTCCGGTTTTGGAGGTCGCAGAGAGTTGAAATTTGGCCAATATGTAGGGTCACTGTAGGCATTAAAAACTGGCAGATTTCGACCCACTGGACCCACCAGAACGGAACTTATTACAAACTGAAGATATTAAAGTGTATATGGTATTTTGGATCTGCTCTGAAAATGCAGACTCCATCTGGGCAGGAAGGGCATCCTGAAGATTTAGCATAGCCCTGTGATCAAAAGTTAACTGCCCTGATTGTTTATACTAGGGTCAGGAACAAAGGAGCGGAGTGTTTTTTAAGTGTCGTACTTCACACTTACCAAGGAAGCCAAAATCTACTTCAAAGAGATTTTCCTAGCCAGCTTGGCGCCTAGGGATAAGAGTAAGAGCGGAAATGGTATATAAGTCAGATTCACCCCTTACTCAATTGTCTTCATGTATAGTCGTGATGTCCACGTCTGAACCTGAATTATGGAAGAAATGGCCCATTGTGTATCCTGATGGCTTTCTTGTCCTAACCTTTAAGTAAGTGTCTATATTTTGTCTGTTATTTGTATAATCTCGTGTGTTCCCCTTTTTCAAGGAATAAATTCTATTTTATCATATCTAAGCCTCGTTCAGTTCAACCCAGTAAAATGTTTGGTGTATTATTATAGCCTGTCACAAAGTTACCGTCACAGCTATTACACGTTATTTAATTTATATATATTTGAAGTTCTTTCACAGTGTTTATTGGTTTATCTGTGGGAGCACCACCCTAGGATTTTTTGGGTTAATCCTGTTGAGCGATCAGGGGAGAAATCTATACTAACCGTTTTGATGAGCTGCACCACAGTCTCTGTGTGCCCCTGACCAGGTCTGAATATGGTCCTATAGTATCCCCCCCCCCCATCATATTATAGAAACCCATATTCAGGTATCTACATCATCCAAGGGGTTGGGACAGACCGGAGACTGCATCTTACCTCCAGAGCTGCAGGAGACGGCGTACGGGGACTGAGATGGCTGTGCTGATCATCTAAAAGGTTACTATCAGTTTCTCACCTCTCCCGATGGCCCATCAAGTGAAGGATTAACGATACGGGGTCCCATTCAGAAGCTGGGACCCCCACAAAGTTAATTCCCAGGGGCCGCAAACCTTACTATTTGTGGTGACGCAGTTTTCAGCATGTTGGTCCACGGCACCGAAAACAGTAAGTCTGCCTACATCTGTACTTCAGACCTTGAAGAATATTTGTCTCGGATACAGAGATAAAAAGGATCGTCCTACCTACAACATTGGTTATATCTCAATATCACAAATGCTCTTGGTAACTCTGCCTAACCACATAACAATTCCCCAAATCGCAAACTGATCATAGGTGTGCAAAATATATTAAGCAATAGCTTTTTGTTCTGATACTGTGACTTGCATGCTTCCAAGGATCAACATTAGGATAAAATCAGGCTACATGCATAACCCCTTTGTGCTAGTATTTTTTTCTACAACCGTGCAAGACATGGAGTACATTGCATTTTATTTTTAGCGTGCTAGGATTGGTTTTGAACTAAAAGAGTATTTAATATATATGTGTAACTCACCTTGCCCGGCTCCAAAGGAGTTTACATAGAGTTGAACTATGGCAGTGCTCAGTCTCTCATACCCTTCCAAGGTACTGGGTCAGTGCAGGCTGGGAGTGGATATGCAGATAGAATAAGGATGGGTGCCAAGAACTTTTTTTTTTTCAACTTAAATTTTTTATTGGAAATTACAAGTGCAAACATTGTGTCACAGCCCATAGTATCACTTCCAGTTATAAAAACACACATTTTTGATCACCACTAACACTCATCTACAGACGACATCACAAACAAGACGAGTCGAACCAGACAAGGGAACCAGGGTGGGGAGGGAGGGGGGTGATGGGAGGGGGGAGGGGCGGAGGGAGAGAGGAGGAGGCTTCAAGCTTCTTTGTTCGTTGCTGTCATTGTGCCGCCTTGACAGGTGCTGACTGGGTTGGCTTTCTGGGGCGAGACCTGCCTTTGTGTCCTCCTTCCTAATCTAAACCCATGGGGCTGTCTGCTATCAGTACGTCGCTACGTCCCGTCGCATATCCGACCTTCAAAGGAGAACGCATCTAATTTTATTAATGCAAAATTGTGGCGGCATCCACCCCTGGGATGTCTAACTGGGCCAACCATGGTGCCCAGACTTTTAGGTAGTTTGTGCCGGAGTCATTAACCAAACTTGTTAATTGTTCCATCCTGCAGACATGCCAAATCCTGTTTCTGATCTTAGGGATAATTGGGATTTCTTGTTGCTTCCATAATGCTGCGATCTCGCATGTTGTGGCTGTTGCAAAATGCGCAATCAATGTATGCGCCGCATTTGACAGACCCCGGATCCGCCTGCCCAAAAGGAACACCCACGGGTCCAGGGGGATCTCCAAACCGAGAATCCGCTGAATCCAGTCTCTAATCTGTTCCCAAATAGGGGCCACCCTTGCGCAAGACCACAGCACGTGTCGCAGATCCGCCACCTCCCCACATTGTTTAGGACAAAGAGGGGAGTAGCCTCTCACAAATGTAGCTAAGCGGGTTGGGGTGTAATACCACCGCATCAGGACTTTATACGCGTTCTCCTTTAATGTGGTGCAGATTGAGCTTTTTGCAGCCGCCTGAATAATTCTGTCCAACTCTTCGTCTTCTAATGTCTCCCCTAAGTCCTCTTCCCAGCGTCTCATGTAGCACAGTCTGTTCTCATTGGGCGTTGTCGGGCAGATCACTTCCCTGTACATTCTAGATGTAAGTCCCCTTGTGTCCGTACCTCTAGAACACAGCTGCTCAAAATTAGTTCGTGCCGGTCTAATTGGCGTTTTATTATAAAAATCTCTGATCTGGAGGTACCTAAAGAATTCGCTGTTTGGGATAGTTTTAGTGGATTTAATTTGTTCAAAGGTTTGTATGGTCGTTCTACCCTCCAGATCTTTAAGACGGGTTATCCCCTTTTGAGTCCAATTTAAGAGGTTTTTGCTGTTCAGACCCGGAGCGAAGTCTGGATTGCCCACAATTGGCGTCATCAATGACTCTTTAGTAGTCAACTGACAACTAAATTTAGTGGCCTCCCAAACTCTTAATGAATTGACCATGGTCTGTAGCGGTGTTTTCATCTTGCGTACCCCTCTTTTGGGTAGCCAGATTAAGTTTTGGAGTTCAATCGGTGTACAACAGTTCCTCTCCAACTCTACCCATCTCCGTAAGCTTGGGTCTGTGTGCCATTGGAGAATCTGCCCTAATTGGGCTGCTTTGTAGTAAGCCTACAAGCAAGGCACCGTTAAACCTCCTCTTATGGTAGGACGCTTTAAAATACCCTTAGCAATTCTTGGGTTTTTCTTATTCCAAATAAATTTCAGTATTTGTGACTGTAGGGAGAGGATGTCCGCCTGTACCAAAGGGATAGGGAGACTGAAAAAGATAGAACATCTTTGGGAGGAGCTTCATTTTCACGCTATGTATCCTCCCAATCCATGAAATACTCCCCTTCATCCAGGTCCTGAGATCCTCCCCCAGTGTCTTAATTACCCTGGGAAAGTTTGCTTTATATAATGTTTTGTAATCCCTCGTGAGATAAACCCCTAAATATTTGATAGCGGAGGGTTGCCATTTGAAATTAAAATTGAGGTCAATCAGCTTTTCTACTTCTTTTGGTAAGTTGATATTGAGGGCTTCAGATTTAGACTGATTGATCTTAAACCCCAAGATTTGGTTAAATTTACCCAGGATGTTGAATACGTTTGGGAGAGACGTGAGAGGTTTGGCTAATGTAAGAATGACATCATCAGCGTATAGAGCGGCTTTGTGCATTTGGTCTCCCACTGGGATTCCAGAAATATCCGGGTTATTTCTAATGTGTGCCGCTAAGGGTTCTATGCACAAGGCGAACAGCAGTGGCGACAACGGGCACCCCTGCCTCGTTCCGCTTTTGATTTCGAATTGTTCTGAGGGGAAACCTTGGTGTCTCACTCTTGCTGTAGGGTTCTTGTATAGCGCTAGGATGGCCTGCAGGAGGCGTCCCTCAAAGCCAAACGCTCTCAATGTTTCTGTTAGGTAGGGCCAGTCTATCCTATCGAAGGCTTTCTCAGCGTCCAGACTTAACACCATGGAATGTATGTTTTTCTTTTGGGCCAGATCAATCAGGTCAATAATTCTCCTGGTGTTATCTGCCGCTTGCCTACCTCCGATAAACCCCACCTGATCCGTATGTATTAACCCGGGAAGGACTCTACCCACCCTGTTGGCTATAAGCTTGTAGTATATTTTAATGTCCGAATTAATCAGTGAAATGGGCCGGTAGCTCTTACAGTCTGCCAGGTCCTTTCCGGGTTTGTGGATCACAGAGATTGAGGCTTGGAGCATTTGTGCTGGGAAGGAGGCCCCCGCTAGAATTCTGTGGAATAGCTTTAACATGTGGGGGGCTAGTATCTTAATATACTTCTTGTAATATAAGTTTGAGAAGCCATCCGGCCCTGGGGCTTTGGCAGGTTTTAGCGCCTTGATGACCCCAGAAAGCTCCTTCATCGTGAAGTCCGACTGGAGCGCCTCCCTGTCACTTCTCTCCAAGATTGGTAGGTTCGCCTCTTTTAGGAAGGTCTTTAACGACTCTCTTGTTTTCAGATTGTGGGTCACCTTATCTCCATTGTATAGTTTTTCATAATACTTTTTGAACTCCTCTAGAATTTTCCCAGGAATGGAGGTTAGGTCGCCTTCTTGGTTTCGAATTGCGTGAATGTGATCATTTGGAAGCTTATTTTTTAGCTTATTGGCAAGTAGTGCGTCAGGCTTGTTTGCTTTTTCATAAAATTTCCGCTGAGACCAGGCCATTTCCTTCTCAGCCTGGGCGGAAAGGAGGAGATTAAGACTGGTTTTGGTGTCTAATACTTGTTTCAGCGTGTGATCACTCGTTTATTTTGTGTAGGGAAGAGAGCTCCGCTAGTTGCTTTCCTAGCTCTTGGATCTTTTTCTCCCTTTCCCTTTTAGCGGCCAGATTCATTATTACCCCCCCGGAGGGTAGCCTTATGGGCCTCCCACAGCGTGGAGTGTGCTGCCACATTCCCCTCATAATATTGTTTGAGTTTATCCCCTATTTCCATCTGTAAGGCTGGGATTTTCAACAAGATCTCATTCAATTTCCAATTCGCTCTAGGTCTGTCTAGTGGGATTAGTGTGCATCGCAGCTCGATTGATGCATGGTCAGACCATGAAATATCATGGCTCTCGGAACGAGAGACCCCGGGGACCATTCTATTGGATACAAGGAAGTAATCAATCCTGCTATAGGTGTTATGCGGGTGTATTCCCTCATTCCCTGGTGATGTTCCCTCCATATGTCGAGTAGTTGGCAGTCTCTTAATCCCTTTTTTATTGTTAGTACGTCAAGTCTATGTGTTGCGTTAGTGGTCGAGCATCGGTCAAGGTCCTCATTCAGTGTCCTATTCAGGTCTCCTGCTACGATAATATTCCCTCTTGCCACTTTGCTAAGTTTCCCGAAGAATGTGTGTGACGATGGAGAGGATTTGGCCCGGGATTAACGGGGTTACCCCCCAATTGGCCACCCTTTAACCTCACCAGGGAGACAAGGGGTTAACTGGGCTGAGGCCCAGAAATGTGATTTAACCCTTGTTATAACATGAAAATGCTTATTCCCCTGTTCCGCCATGTTTTATTGTTTCTGGATCAGTGTCTGCATACCACACACACTGGGATTTAAGGGGTTAATAAGCTACAGTTTAAGAAAATACCACTGTATTGTGTCTTTTCAGGAAATCTGGACTTCAAAAGGCTTAATTGAAGTTGAATGTGAAAAGCAGAAGTTTTTTTTTTAGTGTACAGTATGTTAATACCTGTTTGCAGGAAGCTAGAGTGTGGATGAGCATTATAACTCACACTTACAAAGGCCTCTGATTCAGGAGGTCTGGGCCTTAGGTGTGACACATAGCACCAGTGACCAAAAGGTAACTGCCCTAATTGTTTATGCGGGAGGCAGGAACCAAGAAACGGAGTGTTTGTTCTTCACACTTACAATGGAAGCCAAAAGCCTGCTTCAAAGGGTTTATTGATGGGGGCCAGGGTGGGGCTACCCCAAGCAGGAAATCTGAATGAGTGACCTTATTAAATATAAGAATATTATCAGATGTCCTTGGCTGAACATGCTAAGAGTTACCTATGTGTATTCGTGACACCAAGCCCCCCCTGGGGAGTCTAATCACTGTATCCCTAGCAGCTACTAAAGGCCAGATATTAATATCTCTCTTAATGTTAATATTACACTGTAATGTTTGGTCTCTCTGGAAGCGTCAGGTATGACGGAATGTATTAATATGTCTCACCTGCCTGTACGTATACTGAACTGCAGTTATGAAGTGATTTGCAGTAACTATGACATTTTGGTTGAGTTCTGAGAAACTGCAAACCCCCTGCTATGGTAATAAGCAGGAAGGCTAGAATTTACATAGCCTGGTCATCAACGGCTAAATTGCTAATTGTTTATGCTTGGCCCAACTGACCAAAGGAACTAACCAGTTTAAGTGTCACATTTCACACTGAACCCTGGAAGTCCAAAATTAGCTTCAAGAGCTTCTAAAGGACTTTTGCTAGACGGCTCGGCGCCGTGATTTTATGCAAGGTCTTGGGATGATGCAGGTATTGCTGTATGACCTGCCTGTCTTGCTGTGATGTCAGCTGAAATATGGAAGAAATGGCCCAGTCTGTAATCCTGATGGCTTTCTTCTCATAATCTTTAAGTAAGTGTCTAAATTTTGCTGTTATTTGTACATTTTTGTGTGTTCACCTTTATCAAGGAATAAATTATATTTTATCATATCTAAGTCTCGCCCCAGTTCAAACCCAGGTATATATATATTTATATATATTTTTGGTGTAAATTACAGCCTGTCACAAGCTACCGTGACAATGTGTCAAAGAAGTCTGTGGCCTTTTCGTTAGGGGCGTATATTGTTGCTAGTGTGATAGGGAATCCTTGTATTGCTCCCCGCACGATGAGGAACCTACCCTCCCTGTCAGTAAATGTCTTATCGGTTACGAACGGTATACGATTATGGATTAATATGGCCACCCCTCGTTTTTTAACCTTTGCGGAGGACAGGAGGTGTACCCTATAATCTTTATCAAGGAACTTGGGACAGTTGCCCTGTGAGAAGTGTGTTTCTTGCAAAAATAAAATTTCTGCCCCCTTACGTTTATAATCCCTAAAGGCGACTCTACGCTTTGCCGGACTGTTAAACCCTTTAACGTTGTGGGATATTAGCCTGAGTTCCTTACTCATTGAAGCATGTGGGTTGACGTGTCTGCCGTAATCTTTTCCTGTTCGGCGCGGCTGGTCCAACTCTGGAGCTTCCTCTCTTCCTTGTATCACGGCACGTCACCCTCTCACCTAAGGGAACAAAAAAGGGGGGGCACACAAAAGGGGAAACCGGGGGATACAGAAACAACACACAACATATTCTGGAACGTATTCTTTCTCGAAGTCTTGGCGAGGTAACCCTCTCGTCGAGGTCATCGCCTTTCTGTATCCGAACTCCTCTCCAGCAGTCTGGGAGTAACTTGGGGTGGGTGCCGCCCTCCCCCAGAGTCCTGACCCAAAGGGCTTCACTAGGGCCCAGGAGAACCACCCTCCTCCCCCCTAGCGTGTGGCCCATGCAGATTTTGAAGCCGGTCACCTCCTACCACTCCTGCCTCGCTCGTCCCTTATTTATATAAACGAAACCTAACTAACTACTAGTGGCTGCCCCCATAGCCCAGATTCCCCAGCGCCATACCAACTCTAGCCCCGTTTCTTCCCCTTGTTTTTATTAGTGTTGTAACCACTACAGGACACACTCTCACCCTTCTATCTCCTCTCTCTGCCCGGCCTCCCCCACCTCCTAATGCCCTTCACTGCTCCCTCGTTCCCTTCTCGTGTTAACTTCCACTGTCTCTCTATCTCACTTTCTACCTGCACCTGCCCAACAACTCATCCTCTCACCCCAACATTGTACCTTCCGCCCTCTAACCCTTTCCCTTCACTTTCTTCTCATCCTACTATCACTTCCCCCTTCCCACTTCTACCAGTCACCACTCTCTCCTCCCTCCGCTCTTCACAACTTGCCTTCTTCTTTGCTTATGTGGCCTGTGTCTGCTCCTTTCCCCGGTCTCCGCTCACTTACACCCTCCTTCTCTAACACATTCTTTTATCCTTCTACTCCCTTACAACTTGTCCCCTCTCCCCCTCTCTTACCTTACGCTCTGCTGTCGTTCTATCACCTTGCTTTCTCTGTCTATATTCCTCAGCTTCCTGCATAGCCCTCACTCACCTACCCTACCCTCTTGCTATGCCTACTTCCTTCGCTTCCCTTCTGTTCTTAATCTCTATGCGCAGCGGCCCCCTTCTTCTCTCCGCCTCCGTGCAGCTTGATTTTTCAAATCTCCCGCCGCCGCCTGACAAGGTGTCCTCTTCTCGCCAGGGTTGTCGATCCGGCGCCTCGTAGCCACCTCTCGGGCCTCCGTCTAGCGCCGTCCGTGGCGTTGACGACATCTGTCTGCGACGACGGGGGCAGGCTCCGCGCCACCTCCAAGATGGCGTCGCTCCTTCCGGATCCATCTGGTGACGCGCTTCCAGGCAGCCGCCATTTTGGATCGCGCTTCTCACCAGTGCGGAGGTATGGGCGCCTGCTCCTGCTTCCCGCTCTTCGCTCCCTTCCGGCTCCTGCGCCTCACCGTGGATTCCCGCCATCTCAGGTATCTTCGCCATCTTGTGTGTGGGGGTGCTTTCGTGGAAAAGGTAGGCCGAAAGTTTATTAATTGCTTTTTTACTTTATCGTCTGATGTCTTCTGTGGCCCGCTGCTGTGGACAGTCTCATTCACGTGTGTGGGGCTCAATACTCTCCCTTTGGGGGGTGGGAGCCTGCCTGTGGCGCTGATCCTCTGGGACCAGGGGGTAACTTTTCGGCAGCTTAACTTAAGTCCTTCAACTACTGCCGCAACTTTAACGTGTGGGTATTTTCGGATCATTCTGTGTCCTTCTGCGCCCTTTGGGGACTTCGTGCGCTGTTCCCATATGGGCTCAGGGAGCGGGCTGGCTGGGTCAGAGGCAGTAGGGGCCTCTCCCAGGCCCAACTTATGGAGGAAGGTGGCCCCTCTTCCGACTCCCTTATTGTGTACGCCTTGCCTCCTCTCGCCACCTGAAGGCCGAAGGGGAAGGTCCACCTGTACCTGACCCCCTTCTCTCTCAGGGTCTTCGTGACCGGTAGCAGGGATCTGCGGCAGGCCAGCGTCACAGGGGACAGGTCCTGGAAGATGGACAGCCTCGTGCCCTCGTGCTCCGCAACAGGTAGGGGTCTGGTTTTATGTAGGACAGCCTCCTTTGTTAGGTAATGGTGCAACCGGAGTACAATATTTCTGGGCTGCTAGTTCTGGAGCGGTTTGGCTCTTAGGGCCCTGTGGCACCTATCCATCACCAGGTGATCTTTTGGGGTATCTGGGAGCAGAGCCTCCAGCCATTTTGTAATGAACACATCGCAGTCCAGGACAGATTCAGGGACTCCTCTAATCCGGAGGTTATTGCGCCTGTCCCTGTTCCCGAGTCCTCTTGGCGCTCCCGTAATTCATTTATCTGCTCTTGCAGGCCCGTGTATTTCCGATCTTGCCTTTTGATCGCTCTGATCGAGTGGTCCATTTTATTCTCCATGGTATTTGTCCTCTCCCCCAGTCCGGACACCTCTTTCTTCAGGTCTTTAATCTCTGCCTGGAATAGTGTCTTAAGGTCGGTGTATAATTTATCAAAGTCACATTGTCTGACTGGTTTCAGTGCCAGGTTGTCCCGCTCGTCCTCTTCGCAGTCAGGCTCTGTCTCTGACCTGGCATTTGAATGAGGCGCCATTTCCCCTCCCGCTCCACTCGTCCCTGCACGGTCGAAGTATTCCGGCAATCCTTTCTTTCTAACCACCTTGGGGCCTTTTCTGGACATCCTGGGACAGTAGGTGCTTTATTTATGTAAACTGGCAATTGATTTGGTGATTTTGTTAGGTTTCAGCTAACGTTGTCAGTAAAGCGAGGCATGGAGCTCCTAACCTATGCGACCATGCTCCTTGCCGTCGCCGCCAAGAACTTTTATAGTACTAAAAGATCTTTATACATATCTGTTTATAAGGCTCCCCAAACAAGTAAATACTTCATGCTAGACATATTAACTGGTCACAAATCATAAAGTTACTATGTGCTTCTTCCCCGGGTAGCCCTCACTCCTACGCTGGAGAGGTACTTATGCTTCTTTCCCTTAGTTTGGTAAAATTGGCAATCTCTTGCATAGCGTTAATAGTGCCCCATCTCAAGTGGGCCCCTGTAGAGAATACACTCTGCTTTCTGGGATCATTATCCCATTACTGGAAATTGGTGGGTGTTCCCAGCACACAACGTGCAAATAAACGTAGGAAATAATGGTACCATAGAGCAAACCGGCCACTGTACCACATAAAAAGAACAATGCATAGGCCATACGTTCAGTGTTGTCTGTCCGTCTGTGCAGTGGCCAGTTTGCTCTAGGGTATCTGTCACTGTAAATATATCTGTCAATTGTTTCATTATCAATACAATTTCAACTTTTGATATAACACAGTGTTGAACTATTATTTCCTATGTTTATTTGCTCTTTGTGTGCTGGGAACACCCACCAATTTCTTGTATTAGTATTGAGAAGGTCCAGAGTCCCTCCCTTTGTTCCCTTGCACCTCACATACTTTATTCTTACTTTATAATTGGAGTGATGTCTATAATGCCATACTTTTAGTATCCCATTACTGTTTATTGCATACTTCGTCCATGCATATTGGATCGGGCGTTTGCCAAGGACCTTCCGGTGGGGCCGATTTGATTATGACATGGATTTACTACTCTGAGAACTATTACTAAGCATGTGCTCATTCCTCTTCCCTCATGAGCACAATCTTGGGCCATTACTATAGGCGCTAACTATATAGGGCACGTTCCTTAACTGAAAACAATAAACATGGAAAGGACACTCTTAATATACATATCTATGGACTTTGCAGGACTGACTATGAGGCCCTCTGCCAGAACTCCAAGGAACCTGCTTCTAGAACATTTGGTGGAGCTATATATACCCTTCTATCTCCCTATGGTGACTATGGTATCACTGGTCGCAAGTGTGGCAATCCCTCCTGCACAGCCATCTTACATCACATGATGGGGAGCGGCAATACCAGAGTGATACTACCCGGTTAACTCATTAACACTGTTACCCCCTTACATTTTCTTAGAGTCTCCAGTGTGGGGTGGCTACATTCTTATTAAACTTGGGAAATGTATTTTCTGTGGTGTCTTTAGCTTTCACAAACATGAACAGGTGTTTCGTAGTGTCCTCGAAGACAGAGATTTAAGGAACAAATCCAGATATGTTCCCTTGGAGAAAACCATCAATCTAAAAAAGATCTAGCTTTTATTATGCACAAAAGGGCGCCAAGCTTTAGTGCACGTTTAGTCCCATTCATATGAATGTGAATAAAGTTGTGCTAAAGCTTAGCACCTTTTTCTGGAACCGGGACATATTACCTTAACACCTTGCAGTCTACTCTGGCAGTGGCTGGGCCAACGATATAAAAGATTTAGAATTAAACAATTATTAACCTTCAAGTTCTAACAGCATATCTTGTAAATGTTGTAATCACAGAGGAGGAACTATCCTCGATAGGAATTGCATCATCATGCAAAGGTGTCATGGATGTAGTACAAACCAATCACACAAAAACATTTATTTTTCAGCAGATAGTGTGTTCCCTGATAAAGGGATTGTACAGAAGCCTTTCAGAACGTGCAGTGTCACAATCAGAAACATGTCACTTCTCAATGAAAAAGCGTTTATCAAGTAGTAATGATCCTGTAATGGATCTTGGATATCTTGTGAGTGCTGTGTTATAGAATGGGTTACATTTGTTCATTTAGATCAGGGGTCGTTGACTGAGCCACTGATTGAGCCACGTGTGCTGAAGCAGGGATATCTTTAAAATCTGACCTGCTGGTGACCCTTGAGGACTGCAGTTGGCCACTCCTGATGTAGAATCCTGAGAGTACGTTTTTAACAATGTTTAAGAAATGTGTTGCCAGGGAAACTCTGGAGGTAAAAAAAACCGGAGCACAACCACGCAAAAAAACAAGCAATCACAAGGTGACCCCAATAAGAAAAATGTTTATTAAAGTCTCACGGACCAACAGATTAAAAAAAAAAAACAAACACCACCTACGCGTTTCACGCTAAAAAGCGCTTTATCAAGGTGTTCCAGAGAGGGCTGGTACTGTGGCAATCTGTGGTTATAAAGTGAATGTTGGGAAGGGTCTCTGTGTTGGTCTCTCTGCCCTGTGAATCCGCAGAGATGTATGGGGGATGTTGTGCCAGGAGGTGCTCCCTTGCCCCTGGACATTTTTACCAGCTTGATATGGGAACAAACCCTGACATGGGGTGACAAGATCTGTCAAAGAGAAGGCGGGCAGGCACGGCTCCTGCTGGAGGCTGGGCGGACAGCCTTTCTCACTCATTATTGGGCCCTTTCTCCAGGTTTCACCCCAGCATGTCCAATGACCTGTAAGCGCTGTGCTCCTGTTGCTGGTTGATGCGCGTTAATAAAAAAGCTAAGGAAAGACCAGTTACAGTCAGGGAGACCTCAGTTACATTACTAATGGGTCCAGTATTAGCATCATTGCTACTTTGCATATGAATAATGAGTTGGAAGTAAAGTTTAAAACGCGAGAGATGTCTTCAGGGTTTCTTAAAAATTGGTTTTATCGTAAACTTTTTTTGTTTGCATTCATGTTTTTATTTCTTGCTCCTAGATACTGAGCAGTATTCTTTCTCCCACTGCGTGTTAGTTGCTGTATTTTGGGTTTCATTCCAAGGACAGCTGCTCAAGGACATGCAAGTCCCACGCAGAGATGAGGATGCTATTCAAAGAGCCATTTAAAAAGGGTCGGAGGGGGAGAAATAGGATTTCCAATCATACTGTTGCAGACCCAATTGTCAAATTCAAGTAAATGTAAAAGACAAAAAAAAAAAAGCACACAATTCACCTGACACCCTTGTAAAATGATGTAGGCAGTTTTCTGCAAAGCATTCATTCGAGTGTTCCCATCCATATGCATGAAGTACATAAATGAGTAAGAACCATGAAAACCCTAAAACAAATAAATAATACATTAAACAGAAACCCAAGACAGGGACAAACAACAAAGTAAATAAATTAGTCATATATGCACAACACAGCAAAAATTTCGGTTTGACCATGTTCATCTGTAACGGGCAAGCCTGTTGCTAACAGCTAGGGCTGTTGGCCAGTAAGAGGTCAATCCCTGCCTGGAGGCGGCAGGAGGATTAATGAGTCCAGTTGAGATAGTTGAGGGTTTAAAAGGCTGGGAGCATGCAGCCCACACAAAGAGGGTGTTACAGACTGCAGAGGGACACCGGGTGTGATTTATGTTAAAGGGTTGTATTTTGTGTTGCTGAACGTAGGCTGAATAAAAGCCTACATTTACTTGTCCAAACGCAAGTTTCCTGTTGTTGCCCTGTGTGCATCGCCTACACTATCCCACTTAAAACTCAGTCTTTCTTCATTACTATTTACACCTCACAAAATCCCTACACAGCAGGTTCGCTCCCCCCGTTTCCTCTTTATTATAGTGACTTAGTTCATCTATTAATAATTGGTACTTTATTCTTTTCCAGGCTCAAAGTCCGCTAGGACCGTCTTGTACCAGGCATCTCAAAATAAACCACGCTATTTGGCCAAACACCCGCATTCCTACCTCTTTATGTCTGTAAGGCAAAATTACAATAAAGGAGCCCCATTAAAAAAATAAATAAAATGGTCCCGTCTTTTGTTCTTTATTTGTTTCTGCTTCCAACTGACCTAGCATATATAATTGTACTAGGTATTTATTTAGCATATCTAAGGTGGGAGGGAAGATCCTTTACCGATGGTACCATTGCAGTTTTTCTATCACACAGTACAGGTAGTCCTCGTTTTACAACGAATGGCTTATCCAACGCTATGCAATGCATACCTATATTCATTTTTACAACGCCAAAACGGTTTATCCAACGCTCTTACGACGCTTTCCAAAGTTGTTTATGTGTATATAATATATATATATCATACTAATATATATATATATATATATATAAAATCGAAAGGCTAGTGCTAGATGCGGTGAATCTGATTGGTCCTCAGCCTCTGGCCAATCAGATTGGTGGCTCTATGACGTCACCCAACTGCCACTCTCTTCCCCGTCGGCCTCACACAACACACACACCTCTCGCCCCCCCCCCATCACACTCACCCTCACGTGCGCTGCCCTGCACCGGCTCCCGGACGGAGGGAAAGCGCGGCCCTCCTGCCCCAGGCGCCAACTTCAGGCTCCTCCCCCCTCGCTCCCAACCGGCTCCCAGACAGGGGGGAAGCACGGCCCTCCTGCCCCAGCCGCCAACGCTAACTTCCCTCCCCGGCGCTCCCTTACCTCCGGGACATGGCTGCTGGGGGGCCAAGCAGCCTCCTCGGATCTGCGCCAGTCTCACTCTCCACCACCTCTCACTCCCGTCGTGTGTGTGTGGAGAGGGACCCGTTCCTCCTGCAGCTGCCCCCGGTAAGATGGCTGCGCACAGCGGACCAGCGCTGGCGCAGGGGGGGGAGTCAGGAGAGGGGGGGGAGTCAGGAGGGGGGGAGAGGGAGTCATGAGAGGGGGGGAGAGAGGGAGTCAGGAGAAGGGGGAGGAGAGAGGGAGTCAGGAGAGAGGGGGGGGAGAGGGAGTCAGGAGAGAGGGGGGGGCGAGGGAGTCAGGAGAGAGGGGGGGATTCAGGAGAGAGGGGGGGGGAAGCCCACTGACTGACACACACACTGACACACTCACTCACTGACTGACACACACACGGACACACTCACTCACTGACTGACACACACACTGACACACTCACTCACTGACTGACACACACTTCCCCCCTCAGTCAGCTCAGCTGCCAAACACACGGGGGACACGGAGCTGTGAGCGGGGGGGATATGGGGAAACAAAGCATTGAACAGCTGTGAAGAGGGGGGGGGAAGGGAGTTGAGAGGGAGGATGGGGGAGCCAGAACATTACATCACGGTCAACGCCGGGTATATCAGCTAGTATAATATATTATATTATTAAATTACATGATATATTATATATATATATAATACAGTATATACACTATATAATTTATGTGTGCGCTGCATATCTTATTGCCTGAGTAAAATATTGTGTATTTTAGTGTTAAAAATGCCTTCAAGAACGGAACCTTTCATTTAAACAGTGTTCCTATGGGAAAACGTGTTTCGCTTTAAGACGTTTCGCTATCCAACGCCATTTTGAGTAACGCATTGTGTTGGATCACCGAAGACTGACAGTAACGTTATCTCAAAGAATTTGGGTATTTTCGCACAATTATTGACAATCTTCCAATTATCAATAATACTGGTTCTTTAACTGTATTTACATTCATCTGTATATATTCCTATACTTTGTCACAGAAATGTGAGATCTTAGGGCAATCCCATAAGCAGCGCGTTAAAGCTGCAGGCCAAGCAATATCCTACATGTATTTTTTTTAATAAATCAGTTCTGTACTGAGAAAATACTTATAGTATTTTTTTAAACAACTCTGAATGACATTTTTAATGTATTATAATGTAACAAGCATTTTTTGTTTCTGTAGCAACCATTTACAAAGTCACATCCCCTTCCTTTTCTGAAACAGGCTCTGGCACACCTCTTTTTCAGCCCTGCCCTCTCTCTAGCAGTGCACCAATTGTATCTAGTGACTGCTTGGTCACATTATTTTCCCCACAGAACTTTGCAACTTTGGTCCTCTTCTGCTGCACTGACAGCCATTTAGTAAACCCCCAAGCCGAATATTCACAGATCGATCGGCAACTTAGCTAATTACTTATCACTGTGTGGTTTGTATTGATGCATATTAATGGGGAAAAAAAATTATATCCCCCCCATCCCCCCCCAAAAAAAACCAGCAGCTTAGACTGCAGCTTTAAGTTAGCTTTAGGTTGCCGGCACTTATTCATGGTTCTGTCTGTACCCTTGTAACTTATGTTAAAGGCAAAACTTGCCATGTGCACCAATTTCAGTTGCATCTCTCTCCAGGTTTCGGAAATCATTAATTTTCTAGTTCTATCAAGAACAATAAGCACTAAGGGCCTCATGCAAAGAGCAGCGCTAACAGGGAAAGCGGCATGTATTGGCGAAATCTGCCTTTAGAAAGGCAGATAATGGGGAGTTTTAAAAAAAGCGCCATTTTTTTTTCTCAGAATCTCGCCGCGCGGCTGGAGAGAACAGAAATCTCTCCAGTGTTGAAAACGGCCGTATGCAGAGAGCAGCGAACGCCATCTAGTGGCTGTTCGCGGCAAAAAAATGGCGCGATTTTCAACATTTTTCCTCTCCACCATGAAGCTGGCGCTCCGCGGCCGATGGAGAAAAAAAAAATCGCTTTCTTTCCCACTAGTTTCAACAGCGCTCATAGCGCTGTTTGAAACTCTCCATATGCAGAAAGGATTGTAAATGCAGTTTTATGCCCTTTCTGCATATGGAGAAAAAAAATTCTCCAATAAAGCTAAAAAAAATTCCCCTCTCCAATTCTAAATAGCGCTGCTCTCTGCATGAGGCCCTAAATCTAAATCCGAAATGTCGGTGAAGTCTTTATTCCAGGCTACCAAAAAAACTTGTAGCACGCCATCATGGTCTTTGACTCTTATTAAATTGTATATATCCGAAAATTAAGGGTCTAGCTTCTTTGGAAAAACAAACAAGTATTAAACAGGTTATTGATATTTATTTTTTGTTTTACATAGTTTTCCAGTGTTTTGCAATAATGTGTCACCTGTAAATGAAGACACAGAGCAGTGTCCCTTGCTCAGCCTTAAACGTATACTGTCAGATGTAGGCACCTAGTGGGGGCACTGAGGGGGGGGGGGTAAGGATAAACCCTCAAAGAGAGGGATAAAAAGCCCCTGCTGTGTGCACAACCACTGGTGTATGTTACAGATAGTATGTAATGCACCTGTGTGCCTCGCTTACTGGCAGCCATGTGAATGCTGCTAATCGTAGTGGGAGGATTGTGCTGAATGAGTCTTTATGCGTTGGTTCATTAAAGTTGGTAAACAACATGGTTAGTGACCACCCCCCCCCTACCTGTTTCCAAGCTCCTCCCCCTCCTTTTTTAATTGCAGTTCTTGCTAAGCACCTATTAAATGTCCCAGGACATACTTGAAAACGAGAGGTAACTCTCAATGTATTACTTCCTGGTAAAATATTTTATAAATAAAATAAAGACCGTTCTATTAAAGGCAGCTCTCCCTGCGTTAGAGAGGTTATGTATGAGAGCTTTTTGCAGGTGCAGCAGTGTTAGGACCTACAGATGGGCCATGATGTGGTTGTAGGTTTAAAATACTTTGGCCAAAGAATTGAACTAAATGACCCTTGCTTATGAGACGATAAATACTTGCCTGTTTAATTATTATAATATGTCAAGTTAGATGTAGCACTAGACCTTTTTGTCTTTTGGAAGGGTCTAAAAATAAACTTTAATAAAATTAATCAAACCTGCGACAAAAAAAATAAATTATTGTATACAATTCGATAAACATATATAAACCTTCCTATGTGGAGGATCAATAGTGATTCGTCCTGTAGAAATTGCAGCTCGTTAGCAGTGCAGATTAGCATCAATATATCCAAGGCATATGAATCATGCTATATTGAGTGAGCATGATTTACCAAGTACCATCAGTTCATCAGAGAGGAAAAGGCAGTCAGTATGTATCTAATAGTAATACCAGCGGCCCGAATCCAGAACTCATGCCGTTTCTTCAGCGCGTACCTTTAAGAAAATAGGAGAGTTCAGATCGGGTATAAGCTGCACTTAAAGTATAGACTGCTGATGGATAAATAGCGCCATGCCTTAAATATAATATGATATATATGTATATACCCTCCTAGATGTAGGGTTTATATATATTTTATCAACACACTACTTTTCTATTATTCATTTTCTGTTTCTCGCAGGTTTGATTTACTGCAATTGAGTGGAGACGTTTATTTTTTAGACATTTCAGCACAATCCTCCCACTACAACCCCATAGCAGCTTGCATTCACCTAGCTGCTAGTAATCAAGGCACGCCGGTATATTATATACCACCTGTAACATAAACCAGAAGAGACATTTTATCCCTCGCTGAGGGTTTCTCCTGTCACCTGTAAGTGAACCATTTCATTTTACAATGTGAACAAATATATAGACTATACATCTCATTAAAGAAAAAAAAAAACAATCAATTTGTTTTCCAGCAGTATTATCTATCTATGGCGCTTTCCCAATAAACACATTGTCTTGGTTATCGGGAGCACATGGAATGGTTGGAGTTTTAGTTACTGGACCACGATTTACTGTTCTCAGTATTAATATTAAAAAGATAGTGAAGGAGATTAAAAAGTACAGTATAACGGATGTTGGAATGAACACGCGCACCTTCACATGGAAGGGTTTCAAATCCGCACATTGGGAAGCAGCAGAGCCACTGTCCAGGTCACTGCTTTTAGTGTAAAAATTAAGTGTTTGTCCCAGAAATGGTACGGCGTGTAATTATGGTAACAAAAATAAACTAACGACACTGGAGGTGTAGATGAATATTGTTAGCTTTAAATTAAAACAGACCCCGTGCTGTATTACAGCAATCACTGCTTTTTCTCTTTAGTTATTAAAACGGATGAACTCCCCCTTCCCACTCCCGGCGGGCACAATCACACTGATCGCACACTCCTGTTGACTTCAATGGGTGTTTTTGTGCGACAGTACCCTAACTGCAATTGAATTAAATAACCCCCTAAATGGTCTCTGCCTGTCGGATTGCAGCCTGTAGCTCGCAATATAGAAGGATTACATGTATATACATGTATTATAAACTTAGCCTTTCTTTGCTGCTAATACAATTTTCTCCCGAGAGAATCAATGATGTGAAAACAGAGCCTGGTATGAGACTTGCTTTAAAGACTGGTAATTATGTGCCCGTCAGAAGATTATCTATATGGCAACTACTGTGCAGCTAAACTGGGATTATATTCCCTTTAGTGGGAAGGGAAATTTCATGGATTCTTAGTGTGTGGGATTTAGATTTGCTTTCCACAGATCCACATGGTTAAACGCTTTTATGATCTACTGTGCTGAATCTGCTCCCCATTTCTTTCTCTTGCCTATATTTAATCCCAGTCCGAAGCCTGCCCCAGTCGGTCTGTAACTTGATCACATCCTGTCTTGAAAGATTTCCAGCATCAAGAAAATATTGATGCAAATATCCCAAGAACTGATTGAAAGGGGGAGGGAATGTTTATTGTTAAAAGAAAACCTTCTTGCTCTTGGACTTTCTAGCGGCCCATGGGTTAATAAGTGATGATCACTACCACATATTTTTCTTGGGTTGAATGCAAAACCGTTATTTTGCCTCTCTTATATGTGGCGGTTATACGCACGCTGCTGTGCATTTGTTTACACAATGATCACCCTGATCATAAGGGCAAAATGTAATCTGTGATTTCATTTATAGATTCTCATGCTCACAAACG
The DNA here is from genome assembly GCF_040206685.1 of Ascaphus truei. NCBI lineage: Eukaryota > Metazoa > Chordata > Amphibia > Anura > Ascaphidae > Ascaphus > Ascaphus truei. Next base: position 20,569,820 of record NC_134488.1, read on the forward strand.
TACCTAAAAATGGTTTTACCATGAACTTCATATCAGATCCCAAGCACGCTTTTCTACCACAAGGCTAAGGCTGAGATTATACCAAAAGCTGCTCGGCGGCAGCGCTATTCTGTGACGTCACCCAGCGCTGCCGCCGAGCGACATCTTGATTATACAGGGGAGTCTTGGAGACACGGCCGTTGCGCGAAACCCCCAAAATCTCAAATCCCTTCCCCAGGCGTCCGCTTGCGGTGTAATCAGTTTGATTGGTTCTAAGCCAACTGTTTTGGCGCCGTGCCACTACACGCGCGTTTTTGGGTATAATCACGGCATAAGGCAGACAATGTGAAATATAGAAGCAAGACAGCATTTGACAGCTGCAACGGGGTAAAACCTGTGCTGAAAGACATGAGGCTCCACGAGGGGAAAAAAAACAACTGTTTTAGTAGCTGTGCTATGTAGCTTTTTTAAAACTCTGATCTCAAATACCCCAAGCCAGAAGTGGGCAACTCCAGTCCTCAAGAGCCGACAGGTCAGTTTTTCAGGATATCCCTGCTTCAGCACAGGTGGTCCAATCATGGACAGCCACCTGTGCTAAAGTAGAGATATCCAGAAAACCTGTCCTGTTTGTGGCCCTTGAGGACTGGAGTCGGCCACTCCTGCCCAAGCATTGCAATGCCTTTCCTCACCCTTTTTGGGATCACTTATATCAGACGTTGGACTGATAATCACAGATTCTCTTCTGCAGACTCGTGCCGAGAATGGTAGGTCTTGTGTTCATTATTATTATCAGCACTCGAGCAATCATTAAAAAAAAGTGCGTGTGAACTAATGTAGTGTTTACAAAACAAGTCAACTTTAAAAGTAGTAATACAGGTTAACACATTTCAAACAGGGGGTCCCCGGAGCTGAATCCTGTTAAATTCAGCTCCAGGGACCGCCTGCTTACTTACCTCCATAGGGGGCGCCAGTATCTTTGCAGAGTTTTTAAAGGGCCAGGTCACGCTGGCCAATAGGAAGCTGCACCGGATGATGTCACGGCTTCCTATTGGCCCATGTGACATTTAAGCCAGCATTAGATTAAGGATCACCGTTTCTCTGCCTGCAGGGATACCTGTGCCACTATGGCGGTAAGTATCTCTGGCAGCAGAGTGTTTCCAAAGCAAAAAAAAAGCGGTGTGTGCTGTGCACGCGCACAGTAAGTGAAACTTCTTTGACTTTTGTCACAGAAATTGTATTTGTGTTGGTGATGTTTTAATTAAAAATCAAAATACAATCTCAATGACAAAACGCAAATAAATTTGACTTAGAATGCGCGTGCTCGGCACACATCCCATGTATTAGCTATTTGCAATAAGTGTGAATTCCGCGTGTGACAGTGTGCGTGACTGAGAGTGTGCGTGTGACTGAGAGTGTGCGTGTGACTGAGAGTGTGCGTGTGACTGAGAGTGTGCGTGTGACTGAGTGTGCGTGTGACTGAGTGTGCGTGTGACTGAGTGTGCGTGTGACAGAGTGTGCGTGTGACAGAGAGTGTGCGTGTGACTGAGAGTGTGCGTGTGACTGAGAGTGTGCATGTGACTGAGAGTGTGCGTGTGACTGAGAGTGTGCGTGTGACTGAGAGTGTGCGTGTGACTGAGAGTGTGCGTGTGACTGAGAGTGTGCGTGTGACTGAGAGTGTGCGTGTGACTGAGTGTGCGTGTGACTGAGTGTGCGTGTGACTGAGAGTGTGCGTGTGACTGAGAGTGTGCGTGTGACTGAGAGTGTGCGTGTGACTGAGAGTGTGCGTGTGACTGAGAGTGTGCGTGTGACTGAGAGTGTGCGTGTGACTGAGAGTGTGCGTGTGACTGAGAGTGTGCGTGTGACTGAGAGTGTGCGTGTGACTGAGAGTGTGCGTGTGACTGAGAGTGCGTGTGACTAAGTGTGCGTGTGACTGAGTGTGCGTGTGACTGAGAGTGTGCGTGTGACTGAGAGTGTGCGTGTGACTGAGAGTGTGCGTGTGACTGAGAGTGTGCGTGTGACTGAGAGTGTGCGTGTGACTGAGAGTGTGCGTGTGACTGAGAGTGTGCGTGTGACTGAGAGTGCGCGTGTGACTGAGAGTGTGCATTTGACTGAGCGTGTGCGTGTGACTGAGCGTGTGCGTGTGACTGAGCGTGTGCGTTTGACTGTGCGTGTGACTATGCGTGTGACTGCGTGTGACTGCGTGTGCGTCTGACTGAGTGTGCGTCTGACTGTGAGTGTGACTGAGTGTGCGTCTGACTATGAGTGTGACTGAGTGTGCGTGTGACTGTGAGTGTGCGTGTGACTGTGAGTGTGCGTGTGACAGAGTGTGCGTGTGACAGAGTGTGCGTGTGACAGAGTGTGCGTGTGACAGAGAGTGTGCGTGTGACTGAGAGTGTGCGTGTGACTGAGAGTGTGCATGTGACTGAGAGTGTGCGTGTGACTGAGAGTGTGCGTGTGACTGAGAGTGTGCGTGTGACTGAGAGTGTGCGTGTGACTGAGTGTGCGTGTGACTGAGTGTGCGTGTGACTGAGAGTGTGCGTGTGACTGAGAGTGTGCGTGTGACTGAGAGTGTGCGTGTGACTGAGAGTGTGCGTGTGACTGAGAGTGTGCGTGTGACTGAGAGTGCGCGTGTGACTGAGAGTGTGCATTTGACTGAGCGTGTGCGTGTGACTGAGCGTGTGCGTGTGACTGAGCGTGTGCGTTTGACTGTGCGTGTGACTATGCGTGTGACTGCGTGTGCGTCTGACTGAGTGTGCGTCTGACTGTGAGTGTGACTGAGTGTGCGTGTGACTGTGAGTGTGCGTGTGACTGTGAGTGTGCGTGTGACTGAGTGTGCGTGTGACTGAGTGTGCGTGTGACAGAGAGTGTGCGTGTGACTGAGAGTGTGCATGTGACTGAGAGTGTGCGTGTGACTGAGAGTGTGCGTGTGACTGAGAGTGTGCGTGTGACTGAGAGTGTGCGTGTGACTGAGAGTGTGCGTGTGACTGAGAGTGTGCGTGTGACTGAGAGTGCGTGTGACTGAGAGTGTGCGTGTGACTGAGAGTGTGCGTGTGACTGAGAGTGTGCGTGTGACTGAGAGTGTGCGTGTGACTGAGAGTGTGCGTGTGACTGAGAGTGTGCGTGTGACTGAGAGTGCGCGTGTGACTGAGAGTGTGCATTTGACTGAGCGTGTGCGTGTGACTGAGCGTGTGCGTGTGACTGAGCGTGTGCGTTTGACTGTGCGTGTGACTATGCGTGTGACTGCGTGTGCGTCTGACTGAGTGTGCGTCTGACTGTGAGTGTGACTGAGTGTGCGTCTGACTATGAGTGTGACTGAGTGTGTGTGACTGAGTGTGCATGTGACTGTGTGTGGGGGTCTGGGGGGGTCAGTGTGTGGGGGTCTGGGGGGGTCAGTCAGTGTGTGTGGGGCTCTGGGGGGTCAGTGTGTGTGGGGGTCTGGAGGGGTCAGGCAGTGTGAATTCCGCGTGTGACAGTGTGCGTGTGACTGAGAGTGTGTGTGACTGAGAGTGTGTGTGACTGAGAGTGTGCGTGTGACTGTGAGTGTGCGTGTGACTGAGAGTGTGCGTGTGACTGATAGTGTGCTTGTGACAGAGTGTGCGTGTGACTGAGAGTGTGCGTGTGACTGAGAGTGTGCGTGTGACTGAGAGTGTGCGTGTGACTGAGAGTGTGCGTGTGACTGAGAGTGTGCGTGTGACTGAGAGTGTGCGTGTGACTGAGAGTGTGCGTGTGACTGAGAGTGTGCGTGTGACTGAGAGTGTGCGTGTGACTGAGAGTGTGCGTGTGACTGAGTGTGCGCGTGTGACTGAGTGTGCGCGTGTGACTGAGTGTGCGCGTGTGACTGAGAGTGCGCGTGTGACTGAGTGCGCGTGTGACTGAGAGTGTGCATGTGACTGAGTGTGCGTGTGACTGAGTGTGCGTGTGACTGAGCGTTTGCGTGTGACTGAGCGTGTGACTATGCATGTGCGTGTGACTGCGTGTGCGTCTGACTGTGAGTGTGACTGAGTGTGCATCTGACTGAGTGTGACTGAGTGTGCGTGTGACTGAGTGTGACTGAGTGTGACTGAGTGTACGTGTGACTGTGCGTGTGCGTGTGACTGTGAGTGTGTGTGGGGGTCTGGGGGGGTCAGTGTGTGAGGGTCTGGGGGGGTCAGTCAGTGTGTGTGGGGCTCTGGGGGGTCAGTCAGTGTGTGTGGGGGTCTGGGGTGGTCAGTCAGTGTGTTTGGGGGTCTGGGGGGGTCAGTCAGTGTGTGTGGGGTTCTGGGGGGGGTCAGTCAGTGTCTGTGGGGGTCTGGGGGGGTCAGTCAGTGTGTGTGGGTCTCTGGGGGGTCAGTCAGTGTGTGTGGGGGTCTGGGGTGGTCAGTCAGTATGTGTGGGGGTCTGGGGGGTCAGTCAGTGTGTGTGGGGGTCTGGGGGGGTCAGTCAGTGTGTGTGGGGGTCTGGGGGGGTCAGTCAGTGTGTGGGGGGGTCTGGGGGGGTCATTCAGTGTGTGTGGGGGTCTGGGGGGTCAGTCAGTGTGTGTGGGGGTCTGGGGGGGGTCAGTCAGTGTGTGTGGGGGTCTGGGGGGGTCTGTCAGTGTGTGGGGGGGTCCTGGGGGTGGGTCCGTCAGTGTGTGGGGGGGTCAGTCAGTGTGTGGGGGGGTTCGTCAGTGTGTGGGGGGTCCGGGGGGTCCATCAGTGTGTGGGGGGTCCGGGGTGGGGGTCCGCGCGGGTTGCGCCCGGGTTTTTGTACCACCGCTTCCTGGGGGGCCCGCAAACGCCCGCGTCACTGGAGGGCTGAATGGCGCCGCTGCCAGCCGCTTCTGCGCATGCGCGGCATGGCAGCGGTAGTGGAAGTTAGGCGGGCCCATGTGTGGTCTGGGAGGGAGGTCCCATTCGGGTAAGGAAAGGGTGGGTGGGGGGCTGTCCCGGTCGGGCGGTCTCTGCTGTCCTGGGCAGCAGACGGGGACACATGTCAACAGCCGTGGCAGCGGGCGGGGAACGGCGCCACTGCCAACCGCTTCTGCGCATGCGTGGCTTTCCTCCAGTCCCCATGATTACTGAGCATGCGCGGCTTGGCAGCGGATGTGCGGGGGGAATGGCGGCCGTTAGGAGCGGCGCCGGCGGCTATCGCCGCCGCCGCCGCCGCATATGTCATCAGCCATGTGGGGGGAGCGGGGGCCATTAGGAGCGGCGCCGGTGGCTATCGCTGCCGCCGCCGCATCTGATTTGTGGAGCGGGTGTGATGTCAGTGTTGGGGTCGGGCTGAGCCAGAACACAGCCCGGCCTCAACTGCCAGCACTGACGTCACATCCGTTTCATTTCTGTCTCCACCATCCATTTTTGCCCCATCACGAATGAGGCGCCACTAAGGAAGTTTCACTTCAAAAAATAACAGGGTTCAACGCTAAAGACCCCCCTGTTTCAAACCTGTAATGTTTTTGAAAAAGTGAACCCGTACTGCTGCTTTATTGTAAATTGTACAATATCACAGCAAGCCAAAGAGCAGGCATAATGAAACCACTCCCTAGACACAAAATAATTGCTGGGAATGAGCTACGCTAGCGTTTCAGGGCCACTAGCCCGTTCCTCAGGCTTACCCAAAGGGGGGGGGTTATATACCATCTCTCTCCACATGTGCCATATCATACCGGCTTCCACACCGCCTCCCGTGACAGGACGTCACTTCTGGTATTCACCGAAGAGACACCCACATCCATGAGGTCACTTCCAGTGAATGCAACAAGTTGAACGAGGACAAATTCTTGCAGATTGTTGCTACACGCTGCACTGAGGGCGCGGGACCACAGCACTAAAGCAAACTTCATTTCCAAGACTGGCAAGTGCAGGTTCTCAATAACTTTTTGTATCCTATTAGCATAAGCTTAACACCATTTTAAATCAGCACAACCTTGAATCAACCTAAAATAAAACTCCCAACCGGACACCGAAATATCATTATGCAGGAGAGAGAAGAATACTGAACACACCTGGGAACTATGCTCATTTTAATCATTTGGCCATCACAAATAGCATACTTCCAGGTACCAAGTGTGTTCAGGTATCTCTCCACCTGTTGTACAAGGGGGCGGTACATGTAACTTTGTACTTTCCAAAAATAGGACTCGCTCAACTCGTTAGGTTAGTAACGAACCTGCGTGGATCTGGATCTTCGCTCTCGAACAGTTCAGTCATCAGCACCTAATGAAGACTGGTGTATTTCAACCCCATTTACGGTTTCGCTTCACAAGCTTCCAGCGAACACATCATAAGCTACATGCCTGATGGTCTTAGGTGCCGTTGTAATGGAGAGTATAATATCGACGTTTTCACCGCTCTTTGGAGTCTTTTGGCTGAAGTGCAGGCGCGGCCACCTTGACCACAAAAGTATTGCAGTCGATTGTCTTCAAGAGACACTGACATTTTGGGACACCATTATAAGAGGTGGGTGGTTTACACCTATTATTACATTATAGCAAACCAAACCTGTTGAAAACCAGAAATACTGCTTGAAATACACCCCCCCGCCCCCTGCCCCCAGAGTCCATCTTTCTAAAACAATTATAACAGAAAGGAAGCAACAGAAGGATCCCTGGATCCAGTGTATGATGCTTGAAGCCAGAATATAATGCTAGAAGAATAAGATTCTTAAATCCATGCAATACAAATATAATCAGTGGCTAATATTTAAATGCAGATTTAAACAGATCGGAGTGTTTCGTAAAAAATACAAATCGGTAAGAGGGTACAGCTAAAAGCCTGATATTGTAGCAATACTAAATTAACGTGTATCAATAATATATTTTGGTTGGGTTTGTAATATTTATCTGTGAATGCAATTTTTTGTTATTGAATATAGATCGATGCTCTAGTAGTCATACTAGTCCAGAATTGGACACTTGTTGCAGGACCAACATGAGTTCTTAAAAAAAATATAGTGTACACATTCATGTTGGTTCGCTACAAGGTATCAAAGCCATGCCAATTATCTATGAAAAATAGCCATTTGGAAAACCAGACTACTACAAATTAGATTAGTTATGCTACAATCCAGTCCTCAGGAGCCACCAACCGGTCAGATATCCTTGCTTCAGCACAGGTGGCTCAATCAGTGGCTAAGTTGTTGAATGAGCCACATGTGCTGAAGCAGGGATATCCTTAAAATCTGGCCTGGTGGTTCTTGAGGACTGGAGTTGGCCGCCCGTGTGCTATAACTTAGTCAAACTATTTTAGCTCCTGCCATTAGTACCATTCAACCACAAGTTACATGGCCGACGGTAGATGTGCTTTCCCCAACATGTATATCATTGATGGCAGAAGAGATACACAGTACACTTGCTTTTGAATGTCTCACGATTTATTGTATTTCCAGGGTCTGGAACGGATCGGGAAGAGGGGAGGGGGTAATTCTGCAGGGGAATTAAGGGAAGGTGGGAAAAAAAAAAAAAAAAAACTCTTTTTTTGTCCTTTTTTTTTTTTTACAGGCTTATTTTAAAACACTTTCCTGTCTTCGCACACAAGGATAATACAGGAATTCAAGTATGCCATGGAGGGCAGTAATACAAAAAGGTTTCATAAAAAACAAAGAAAAGAAAAAAACCTTGCACATGCCAGACCCCTGGCACAGTTTGCTTTGGTAAGGCTAAATAATGGATGCAAACTGGTACTCCATGCGCAGGAGGCCGGCGGAAATCTGCTAAACAGGGGAGAGGGTTGGAACTTGGCAGATGTGATCACGCCCCAAATCTCAAGGGAGCCAACAGTTCAAACCTTTCTCAGCGCTGTCGTTTTAAAAAATACCAGAACAAAATGTTTCTGTACATAAACTCCTAAAAAAGGAAAAAAAAAAAAAAATACACACAAGCCCCCGTGCTAAAATATTGTATACTAGATTCCTGGTCATTGAACACCAAACTAAAAAAAAAAAAATATATATACCATTGAGTACTATAAAAATATGCTCCATGTGTCACATTTTGCTGCAGGATGCCTCGGTCCCTGAAACAGGTTGCGTGTCTTGCGGGAAGGGGGGATAGGGTGGGTGGAAAAGGTGAAGGGTAATTTTTTTATTCATTATTGTGTTTCATACATTTTCTGCATCCTATCTGATGGATGCTCAAACCAGCAAGAAGGGGGTGGGGGAGGGGGGAGGAGGAGAAGAGAGATGGGGGAACAAAAATAAATTGATGTAGCAGCAGAGAAGAGACACCACGTAACTGATATCTTGATGCTGTTGGCTTGTGATCGATTTGTCGGGAGGGATGCGTGAGAGTGAAAGACAGACGTCCTGATGTTTCCTGTCCCTCTCCAAGCGAGAAAATGGAACAGACTGATTTTCTGTATTGTAATGCTGGCCCCTTTAAGAAAATATACCCCCTCTCCATCTTTCAGGTGAGCATGTCAAATCTTGTGATATCATTTAAATATATGTACAGGGTCTCTTCCGATGTGGGCCGTCTCTCAAGTCATGACAAACCTCTCGCAGAATGACTGCGTCACTGGTCGGCGTTATGCTTGTCACGCATCCAAGCCTGGATTTTCTCCTTCAGCTCTGGCACTGAGCAAAAGACAGAGAAATAGTCAACAGAAGATCACGGATCAATTTATTTTTTAAACCCCTTCATTGCTTAGGAGGACATCTACTAGACCAGACGTACTGGAACAACATAGACCAGGGGTACCCAACGCCAGTCCTCAAGGGTCACTGACAGGTCAGGTTTTCAGGATATATCTGCTTCAGCACAGGTGGCTCAGTCGAAGACTGAAGCAGGGATAGCCTGAAAATCTAACCTGTCGGTGGCGCATGAGGACTGGAGTTGGGTACTAGTGAGAGGCTGTTCACAAGATAAGCGGAGTGGGGGAGTCACACTTGTGCTGTAGCCCTGGTGCACCTTGGAGAACGAACGGCTTCATATGCATAACATGTAAGTAACGGATTGACTTCAGTGGCACACAAACCTAAATGCACAGAATACTACTATCGCCTAGTGACCCTGATCAGAGATCAGTGGGGTAAAAGGATTATAAATGTTCCAGAACAGAAAAGCCGCCATTCTTAACACATCTCATACATTATGTTTACAGAAAACAGTTACTGGCACATACTGTATAACAGGATTACAGCGCCAACACATTCACCATTTTTAAGAAAGATCAAACTTACTCTATAATCCAGGGGTTCTCAACTCCAGTCCTCTAGATGCATTAACAGGTCAAGTTTTCCAGATATCCTGGTTTCAGCACAGGTGGCTCAATCAGTCCCAGCTTCAGCACAGGTGGTTTACGAGGCTAGCCTCTGATTGAGCCTCCTGTGCTGAAGCAGGAATATCATTAAAACTTGATCTGTTGGTGGGTCTTGACTAGAGTTGAGCACCCCTGCTTTAATCCATACGGAGCCTGCCACTACATTAAGATGTATCCTACACATCAAGTTTCAAAGGTGCAATCCCAATCAAAATTGACTTTAAGATAAGCATACAATACAAATTGTGCTGAATATGGTCTTCAACATGCTAAAAAACCTCTTATCAGTGTAATTACAATTGGCTTCCTCAAGAAACCGTCTTATTTATACCTTGTTAAAAAAGTAAATGAAAAGGGGTTACTATGCATTGCTTTGACGGGGCCACTGAATTCAAGCATATCAGCTATTTACGGTTATTTGTCGGTAACAATTATGATCTCATCATTAGTCAAATGAGAAAAATTAAAAAACAAAAACAAAATAAACTTAGATCAGGGGCAGCCAAACCCAGTTTCCAAGGACCACCAACAGGTCAGGTTTTAAGGACAGATGGCTCAGTGACAGCAAAGGACAGCTAACTGTTCTGTTCTGGATATCCTTAAAACCTGACCTGTTGGTGGCTCTTGAGGACTGGAGTTGGCCACTCCTGACCGTCTCATCTCTACGGACATTAGATAATACTTACTTTGTCCCATTCTAATTTGCCGCCCTCCCCTCACTCCCCCCCCCCCCCCCAAAAGCCACGGCGCACGCGTGCGATTGGTCTTCCAATCACATGGTTGTGACCGCCCCCCCCCCCCCCAGTAACGTGAACAGAAGTGGATCGCGTTCACCACTGATGTAGCGCTGAACACCATCTCCTGCTAGAAAAAGCATTAATACGCTACTGGGTATGTCCTAGGTCAGGGGTGCGACATTTATTTTTTGCGGGCGCCGGCGGTTGCAGAGGCCCCGCGCTCTTCCCCAAGGCATTTAAATTAAATGCTGGGGGACCGCGCAAGGCCTCTGCAACTAGATGTACCGTGGTTCAGTCGGCTTCGTTGACGCACCGCCATGGCATCAAATGGGGTCACGCATCATGACATCACATTGCCCCGCAGCATCATTTAACGCTGAGTTGCCATGCGTCAAATGACACCGTGGCGTCATTTGATGCTTCAGACAAGATATGGGGGGTGCGTGTAGGGGGAGGAGGGGGGGGGGGAGAAAGGGGGGCAAAGAAACGGCAAGGGGTGGGGGGGCAAGGCAAAAAGTTTGCGCACCCCTGTCCTAAGTGATGTCTAACAGCTCAAATCACTGGCAGGGTAGATTGCTGCTTGAATGCTACAAATTGCTGAATGTTCTTTTGTCCCATATAATCATTTTATTGCGTCATTTAACCTGATCAAATCACAGTTATTTAATCCGGACACTTCCACGCTGTGTTAGAAATAGCTTTCCAGGTATCTTTGTCAAAATAATCAGACCTAAAAATCATAGGACAAACGAGGGAGAAAGCAGAGCACTACTTCCATGTAGAAAAATGATTGCAGATAATGCGTTCCCATGCACCGCACCGTATTTTGTCATATCTAAAAATCATAGCAAATATGATTCAACTCACATTCTTTTTGTTTTACACAAATGGTAACCTACCGTTTGTATATCAGTTTTGCATTGAGAAACATAAGCCGCAACAGCTGACAAAAGTACCCCCAAGTCATTGGTACAGGGATTGTACAGTACTTAAAGCAACAATCCTACTTTCTTTAAAAGGAATTTGTTTTGTTTTTATGTAAGTGGGAAGCAGGGAGTATTCAGAGCTGAAACACGTTCATTTCAGCTCAGGGGACCCACTGCTTCCCGAGATACTTACCTCTGTAGGAGGTACGGGCAGCAGCTCCGGCTGGGGCTATCATAATGGCGGTTTCAATGTCCCACGTCACGAGCTAATAGGAAGGCTTGGAATCATCCATTAAGGCTTCCTATTGGCCAGCGTGGGGGGGAGCGTTTGCTCCTTTAACAGCAAGAACACTTTAGAAACACGCATGCACCTATCCCTTATGAATCATAGGCATCCGTAGCCAAATAAACAGTGGTCACAGAAGGAATATTGTGTTACAAACTATGTTTGAGTTGCAATAAAGGGCAACCATTTACTTTTATGGAACGTGCTTCCTGCTTTTTAATGCTGGCTTCATAATCCAGAGTATGTTTTAAGAGCTTTTACATTTTAAGGCATTAAGGCGCACCCTAAAATGACACTGCAAAGCAAGCAATAATGACTGGTTTTAACAGAAGTCTTGTGAATAAGGACACTAGCAATTTCCTAGTTTGATGGCCAAAGAGGAAAGGGACAGGAGTCCAAATTCCAGCCAATTCCAGAAGGTTTCCTCTTATTCACCATCAATATCTCCTTTTATGTGTCGATTTAATATATGTTTCACCAATTGTTTCTTCCTCAAAATCAGTGGTATGTGTCAACCTAAAATATGAATTGGATATGAAGTACAGACACCGGTTTTGACCAAGCGCTCCAATGCTGTCAATTATTCTGGATTGAGAGGTGTGAATAATCTTGAAAAAAAAAAAATTGTTGTTTACGACTTGTATTTGATAAATCCAAACCAAAACTTAATGAATGGCCAGCAACACAACACGAAGCGATGTGATGCTCCCACCTCAGGGAGGAGGTGAGAGGGCACTCTCTCCCAAGTGCAAAGTAAACCAATTTCAGCGACATGTTTAAGAGGTCTCATTTAGGTCATTTGTGCCTTTAATACTCAAACCCGACACAAGTATTTATGTATATATTTTTTTAAAGTTAGAGTTGGGAGGGATTTGAGTTTCCCCGGCTTCTCCCTTTGAAAGCGAAACATTTGCCATTAACGTTGTTACATTTCTTAAGGGAAGCCGGTTATTTGCCCAGAACAGAGGAGCGCAAACTTTGAGCTGCGCCCCTCTGCCTACCCCATCGCTCTCGCGTCCCCCTGCCTGGGTTGGCGGTGTCAAATGACGCCGTGGGGTCACGTGACCCTGTTGCCATGGAGAGGGACGTGTTATGTCACTCCGCATGCTGTTGCGTTGCCATGGCGACGCGTCACAGCGACGCGTCACAGCAACGCGTCTGAAACCTGGAAAAGTGAGTTGCAGAGGCCTCACGCGATGCCCTGGCATTTAATAGCCTCAGTGAAGAACGCAGAGCCACTGCAACCGCCCGCGCGCCCCCCCCCTCCCCAAACAAATCCCGCACCCCCACTTTGCACATCGCTGGCCCAGAAAAACAAAATTTTACATAGCAACATAGCAGATGAGGTTGAAAAGAGACATGCGTCCATCAAGTTCAGCCTATGCTAAATTTAGATGACAGATACTTTATCCTATATCTATACTTACTTATTGATCCAGAGGAAGGCAAGCAAAAAACCCCCAGAGTCATATCATCCAATGATATCTCAACGTGAAAACTAAATTCCTTCCCGATTGCCAATTCTTGGAATCAGATTACTCCCTGGATCATCATCCTTCCCATGTTTACTTATTTGGTATATCCCTGTATACCTTTCCCATCTAAAAAGATGTCCAACCTTTTTTTGAACAAATCTATTATATCTGCCATCACAGTCTCCATGGGTAATGAATCCCACATGTTAACTGCCCTTACTGTAAAGAGCCCTTTCCTTTGTTGCTGGTGAAATCTCCTTTCCTGCAACCATAAGGGATGACCCTGTGTCGTTTGTACTGCCCATGGGATGAATAGTTCTTCTTTTGAAAGCTCCTTGTATTGTCCCCGAATATATTTGTATATAGTTATGATATCCCCTCTTAGACGCCTCTTTTCTAATGTAAATAAATCTAATGTAGCTAGCCTCTCCTCATAAGTTAGATTGTCCATCTCCTTTATTAATTTGGTGGCTCTTCTCTGCACTCTCTCTAGTTCCATAATGACTTTCTTAGGATTGGTGCCCAAAATTGTACTCCATATTCAAGGTGTGGTCTTACTAATGCTTTGTAAAGGGGCATGATTATGTTTACTTCCCTTCCATCCATTGCCCGTTTGATAAGATCTTGTTTGCCTTTGCAGCTACTGCATAACATTGGGCAATATTGCTAAGCCTGCAGTCTACAAGCACTCCTAAATCCTTCTCCATCAAGGATTCCCCCAATATATCTCCATTTAATTTGTAAGTCGCCTTTTTATTCTTGCATCCCAAATGCATAACCTTACATTTATCTGTATTAAACCTCATCTGCCATTTACCTGCCCACGTTTCCAGTCTCTCCAATTCCTTCTGAAGAGAAATTACATCCTGCTCTGATTCTATTACCTTACACAATTTAGTATCATCAGCAAAGATGGAGACTTTGCTCTCGATCCCAACCTCAAAGTCATTAATAAACAAGTTAAAAAGCAGGGGTCCCAGTACCGATCCCTGAGGTACTCCACTCACGACTTTAGTCCAACCTGAAAAAGTTCCATTTATGACAACCCTCTGTTGTCTGTCCTTTTAACCAGTTTTCAATCCAGGTGTATATATTATTACTGAGTCCAATTTTCTTTATTTTGTACACCAACCACTTGTGTGAAACCGTATCAATGTTACTTTTGTTACAAATAAAAGTAACAAATGTTACTTTTTTAAGTCTGAAGCACTTATTCCCATGATCTGTTACTTTTATTGTTTGTTATTCATATGATTGTCACGTGTATTACTACAATGCGCTATGTACACTAATGGCGCTATATAAATAAAGACATACATACAATAGGCTGTTTTATGGCATGTAACAGGTGATTTGTCCCTGTTCAAAAAGGTGCCTCTAATCCAGCAGTGTGGTGGTTAACTGCTGGTAGTCAATTAACCAACACCACCTGGCTGATTTAGAGGTTGGTTAGAAAAGCCTGCCTTTGAGACAGGAAGAGAGATTCCTTAGTCCACAACTGGGCTGACCAAGGAAACAGACAGAGCAGAGGTTCCTGAGTCTCACAGATGAGACTGACAGAGGGATCAGTCAGTCAGTGCCTTCCCACCCAGGGAAGGAGTTCAGCCCCTCCTGGGACTAAAGGAACCAAGATCTATGCATAGCACACATACATAGTTACATAGTAGATGAGGTTGAAAAAAGACATAGGTCCATCAAGTTCAACCTATGCTAAATTTAGACAACAGATACTTGATCCTATATCTATACTTACTTATTGATCCAGAGGAAAGCAAACAAAAAACCCCATTAAGGGGAAAAAATAATTCTTTCCTGACTCCAATAATTGGCAATCGGATTAATCCCTGGATCAACATCCTTCCCATGTTTACTTATTTGGTATATCCCTGTATACCTTTTCCATCTAAAAAGATGTCCAACCTTTTTTTGAACAAATCTATTGTATCTGCCATCACAGTCTCCATGGGTAATGAATTCCACATTTTAACTGCCCTTACTGTAAATAACCCTTTCCTTTGTTGCTGGTGAAATTTCCTTTCCTCCAACCTTAAGGGATGGCCCCGAGTCCTTTGTACTGCCCGTGGGATGAATAGTTCTTTTGAAAGCTCCTTGTATTGCCCCCGTATATATTTGTATATAGTTATCATATCCCCTCTTAGACGCCTCTTTTCTAATATAAATAAATCTAATTTAGCTAGCCTCTCCTCATAAGTTAGATTGTCCATCCCCTTTATTAATTTGATGGCTCTTCTCTGCACTCTCTCTAGTTCCATAATGTCTTTTCTAAGGAGTCGTGCCCAAAATGGTACTCCATATTCAAGGTGTGGTCTTACTAGTGCTTTGTAAAGGGGCATAATTATGTTTACTTCCCTTCCATCAATTGCCCGTTTAATGCAAGATAAGGTCTTGTTTGCCTTTGCAGTTACTGCATGACATTGGGCACTATTGCTAAGCCTGCTGTGTAAGTCTATGTGGGATGGCACCTTTAACCATTTGTGTGGCCCAAGACAGAGTCACTACGTCATGGCACGCCAGGGGGTGCATCACGTCCACAGAGTGCTTTCTTCAGATTAGATCATGTCCTGCGTTCCCAAGACGCGCAGGGCGCGATGTGAAGGGAAGCGCTAGTGGGCAGCGCAAACTTTCCCTGCTGCACCCACCTGCCTGCTCTCCATACCGTCTTCGTGGGGTCACGTGACGCCGCGTTGCCAAAGACAAGGTAAGGGAAGTTGCAGAGGCCTCATGCGATCCCCCAGCATTTAATTTAAATGCCTTGGGGAAGAGCGCGGGGCATCTACAACCGCCGCGCACCCCCTGGAAAATCATGAGCCCCCCAGTTTGCACACCCATGCGCTAGAGGACTTAAAGGGTCAAGAGAAACTTCTCGTCATAATCACGCAGACTTTAGGTCTAAATGTGATCAGGCTCTTTGAGGCGTGATGTTTTGTACCTGGTTCAAGCATGTTCTCTGTAAGTGTCTGTCGGTTAAAGGGATCCGTGGAAGAGTTCAGAAGATGTCTCAGGATGATGGACCTGTCCATGATTGTTCCGGATGGAAGCCTCACAGGCTCAGACATCAGGGTGTCCA
Source organism: Ascaphus truei (assembly GCF_040206685.1). Taxonomy (NCBI): domain Eukaryota; kingdom Metazoa; phylum Chordata; class Amphibia; order Anura; family Ascaphidae; genus Ascaphus; species Ascaphus truei. Next base: position 20,585,529 of record NC_134488.1, read on the forward strand.
TGAGGGGATCTGAATACGACACAGAAAAATATATACAAAATAAAGATAAAATCAATCAAAAATACAGAAGAGAAGCACAGGGCAAGCAGTCGGGAATATACGTTTACAACGTTCACATTTTAATTATAAAATGTTTGACCAGGACGTAATACACAGAGTTACCTCTGGTTTTCAGGAATGTCCTGGGCACGGTTAGGATGACAGATACATGGTCACGTTAAATGAACATTGTTACACATTGGAAGGGACCCCTGCACACAAGGCAATCCTGATTATTTGTGCCCGTTCTCCACCTAACACCTGTATTAAAATGTGTTTTTTAAAAACTCCATTGCAAAAGGATTATACTATTTGGTTAATGCTTAACAGACACTGCTATTTGATGCTGCTTTTTTAATGTAACTGAAAATACATGTTGATTTGAATCCAGACTTGCAAATGGCAGATTAAAACAGTGCATTGCTTTGCACTTTTCTAGGCCAATCCTAAATTAATAGACAGAGACCGGCTTTAAAGGTCAACATGATAAACCTGATACTCTTCTCGCAATGCGACTACCTGCAAAGCATTTTATTTTGGTTCAAATGTTTACATCAGTCTACACATTTATTTTATCATTAAATCACAAACCGCATCCCACCCGGGGCTGATATTTTTTATATTAAAGCACATTACGAGATGTTACATCCCTAGATGGATAAACGTTTTCTAAGCAGGCTCAGTTGCAGACATTGACTGATGGCGATAATGGCACAGGCCTCTGCAAACCGAGAACTTTTCAAGTAACCCATACAAGTGTCTACAAGTAATTCACCTCTAAATTCATCTGGCGCGTCACTGTAATCTATCTCGGCCCGAGCATTCCTTGCCACAATCTCCTCTACTTTCTCCGACAGCAGCTTGAATTTTTCAATGGCAATAGTCGACTTGATCCCAGCTTTACTCATTTTGGAAATCACCTCCTCGTAGAGCTCCTTGCTGTAAGACCTCTGTAAGAATGAGACGAAAAGACCATTAGGGAGCCTCCTTCACAGACCAACTGATTGGCAAAAGTTAGTTAATATACTATATACTTTCTTCCATCTTTTCTCACTGCTAAAAACCAGTTCTTGCTAATCTAACAGCGCTGTATACACAACACTCGTATAGAGAACAGATTAATACGATGTATACAATTTTATATTGCACCTCTACTTGGAAATCTATAGACCAGGCGTGGGGAAACTTCAGTCCATAAAAGTCACCCCCAGGTCATGTTTGCAGGAGATCCATGCTTCAGCACAGCTAGTGCAGTCTTCGACTGAAGCACCTGGGCTGAAGCAGGGATATCTTGCAAACCTGACCTGTTGGCAGCTCTTGAGGACTGCATTTGCCCCCCGTTGTAGACTACGGTAGAGATTGACCAAGCGCCAATACCCGGCATCGCACCACAATCCCGTATAAACTACCATTCAAGCCAATTGCAGTTAATGCATGATTGAGCTGCGATACTCCACATCGCATACCCGTTGTGAATCCCAGCATAAATTGTGTGCGGGGAAGTCGGGATGCCCGCAGCTAGCTGTATGTAGCGCACAGATGGGAAAGAACGAGACAAATAAAGCAGATGCTGACAAAGGATGCAGTTGGGATATTACCAATGTGGGAAATAGGGGCAGCTGAAGGCATACAGGGAGCTGTATTTATCGCTGACCTTGGATGAACAGCATATAGAGGCTCGACTCCAGGCAAACTGAATGGGGCAGTAAGGTTATTCACTTGAAAGAGGTCAGTATGGGTTAAAACCTAAACTGTAGGGTAGGCCATAGTGCACTTTTAGTCTCTACATCCAAAAGGGTTTGAAAGGATAAAGATGAGGTTAAAATCCAAATAAATAAATGAAAATAGAAATGCCTTTTCAGTTTTGACAATGTCATGTTCCTCTCGGAGGTTGCTCTTTCCCACAATATACTGTATTTATGGGAAAGGAGTAGGTAACGCACATAATTATAAAAAAAAAGTTCTTAAAAAAATAAAAATAAAACCACAACAATTTGGATTTAGGGTGCTACGTGGCATTACTTGGGGTTTCTGTTACACAACAATACCAGCAGTGGTACCTAATTGCAAGGATTGCCATCTGCAAAACTCCCAACTGGCAGGAAAGGGAAGGCCTCCAGCAATGCTTGCAGTGTTTAACATGTGGGGCCCAGGCACTTACTGGGCTTCAGGCTGCCGCATTGCAAATGGTTCAAGGCAAATTAACTAAAGGTTCCTCAACTCAAATGGCAACATATTTTGTGCACTGGCAATACACTATGCTGCAGTTAGCAGACAAATAGTGGCCAAGGCTTATAACGCAATTAATATTTAATGAGTCGTTCATCCTGGAGACATCTCTCAAAGTAACAGATAAGAGGATCTGCAAAATAGGAACTAAAGCATGAAGCCGTTACCAAGCACCCACTAATTCAACCTTTATATGCAACATCTTTTAAGGCATTAACAAAATGATGTAACGCTCCACTGGTTTGAACAGCAAAACAAAAAGGACACGGTTTTATTTCTCACTGGCTGACATACACACACCTGGTCATCAGCGATGGCTTTTGCAAATCGGGGACAGTCTAAATGCAGGTAGATATCAGTGAGCTGGTCCAGAAGCTTCTTTGGTTCAAACCCGTACTTCTCTGGGTTCTCCACCTTCAAGTCCCGGCACTTGGGTCCACACAGCTGCTGCAGATTAAAGTTCAGCATGGCTGCCAACCTTGGGCCCAGCTCCTGTGCAGCAGAGGTAAAGGGAGGGGGGCGGGGGGAAGACATGGGGAATATGAGGGCAGACTCAAAAAGGCCAAAAGCATCATGTAGCAGGGCAGAAATGCAGAGTCCGCCACTTACAGGTCGCAGGAACGGCTTCTGAACTTGCTTGGTGAGAATATGAAACATGTCCACTGTCTCTGTTGCCAATGCGAGATATGAACGGGAGACGCGCTCATCCTGAGCCAGCTGGGACTGCCGAGCTTGCTGCTGGTCCTGAAAAACAAGGCGATAAGAGATCACCAGAAGCAGTGTAAGGAAAATGCAGATTGTGCTCTATATAAAGAAAGATAATGAGCCTCTTAAGTTTCTTAACAGATAACCAAATTAGCCATACATAACCTGTTTAGGAATGCCTGGTGTGCGTTTTCACAAAAGCAGTGTGAGGATCTGCCCCTTAACGGCTTTCCATATTGGTTAAGGTTATTTCTGCCTTTTTTTAAATGGGCATAATACAATATTTCTTTTAGAGCGTTTCGTTTTACATATATTCTGTATTGCTTGGAGTTGGATTTAAAAGAAGCAGTGGCAAATGACGGCCTTAACAATTTGTCTGCAGCATCACTAAATATAGATCTATGCTGCTATCCTGCATGTTAACACATACAGCTTAATAAGGGCAGTGAATGGCTGCAATATCAGATGTGGGGCTTTGTATCTCACCCGGGGCAGTTGGTCCCAGTGCTCTTTGTTTCTCATCTCTTCCTGCATTTCGTGGATCCGTTTGAGGGACTCCAGGCTTTCGTCTAGCAGGAACGTGGTGTCATTTATCAGCATGTTAATGTAGCGAACAAACTGTTTCCCAGAGCTACAACAGAAACGTCAGTGTCAGTCTCAGTCTCTGCTTTCCAATAACAACCAATACTGATGGAAAGTGCGTGACGAGAAAGGTTCGTTACTCAGCAGTAACAAAACCACACACGTTGACAAAAGGTGTGATTTCAAACTGGAAAGAAAAAGGCTGAAAAAAAATCATGCAACAAAACACTGCGCGATTACATTTATTTATTACAGGATTGAAGCAGGGGGTCTCTGGAGCAGAACGGTGTTCATTTCAGGTCCGGGGACCCAATTTTTCCCGAGATACTGATCTCCGTAGGGAGTGCCAGTGTCTGCAGCCAGGGAACTGTGTGCCAAAGGAAATAGCGGCGTTTAAATGTCCTGCGTCACGCAGGCCAATAGGAGGTGGTGACATCATCCCTTGCGTCTTCCTATTGACCCGTGTGACCTGTACATTTAAAATCCACAGACACCGGCACCCCCCGTGGATGTATCTCTGGAAACAGGGGGGCCACAGAGTTGAGATTAACACAGTTCAGCTCAGGAGACCCCCTGCTTCAATACAGTAATAAAAAAAATAAATAGAACATTTGCAGTGTGCTGCGTTTTGCGGCTTTAATCCACTCTGACCTTGAACTTTCGCTTGCCACAACCACGCCACTCACTTGAACTCTTCCATAAAAGTGCCGTGATGAGCCGCATTCTGCCAGAGGCTTTTGAAAATGGTGCTGATGTGGTAACGAATGGTGAATTTGTCATAGAATTCGCTGGTAGCCCCAGTGTGCTCAACATCTATCAAGAGAAAGCATCTTCATTAACCGTCAACCCAAAAAGTAAACGGATCAGAAAGCCGAGCAAAGCCCCAGAGAAGTACCCATGTTGTCCGTGTTACTTCGAAGCAGCTTACAAAACACGAGAGCCCCAGTTCTCTGAAGCTGCAGGTAAGTTGGCAAACGGCAAGAAAATCATAACACCAGACTTCACTCCAGTCAGCGCAGCGTGGTTAATGCAAGAGATCACTGTTGCAGATCCCTGCAAGCATGGGGTGCACACAGTCACTGCAAACGCTCCCTCCAACCCCCCACCCCCCCACCCCCCCCCCCCAAATCACATTATCTTCAGGAAGTTTTTAATATTGTAGGTTGTGATGTGCTTTAATGGACCAACATTGGAGGCAAAATGGTATTGGATAGAGTTTACAAAGCATCACAGGTCTCGTAATTACATTAACCTCGCCACACAGCTGCCACGCTCCCTCTGGAAGGATATGATCATGCATGTGATATTTTGCACCATCACTGCCATTGAATACTACGGAAACTATGATATTTGGAGTTAGAACAGGATATGTTCTGTTATCGCTGGGTGCAATGTCACACACTACATCTGTGCACTACCATTTATTCTCTGAACAACTCCTTATGTAGGTCCATTAAAAAGCATCATAACCGATCGACATTTCTCAAAGACGCACGCAGAAATAAGAACTTCGAATGTACTTCTGGTTATGCCATTTATATTTTAAATACTCTAATTCGTATTGATTTTTGCATTAAAAAAAATATACATATATATTGAGGGAGAAAATGGGAATAAAAGAAAGAAAATGTGGGGATGGGGGAGGGGAGGAGGAGAGGGGTACAGCAATTCCTTTATCACAGAGTGGTGTATACAGCGAGTGCAGGCAGGCCGCACAGCATATACAACACGTCAGCCATTAAGAGGAGTATGAGTGCAAACCGTAGTGGAGGTAGTATGTCTGCAAGGAGACTCCCCAGGTGACAATCACTGCAGAAGAATGGAGGTTTGGGTATGGGGAGCCGGCAGGCCAATTGGAGACGCAATTTATCAGCCAAAGTTTCCAGATCCTTTTCCAGATCCTTTTTTTTTTTTTTTTTTTTAAAGGGCAGGTAAAATGTGGAATTCATTATCCATGGAAACTGTGATGGCCGATACAATAAATGTGCTCAATTTAAAAAAAAAAAAAAAAGGGGGTTGGATATTTTTAGAAAGGTATACAGGAATATTCCAAATAAGTAAATATGGGAAGGATATTGATCCAGGGAGAAATCTGATTCCCATTATTGGAGTTAGGAAGGAATGTATTTGTCCCCATATAAGATATAATTGGATAATGTGTCACTGTGGGGGGGGTAAGGGGGGGTTGTTTGCCTTGCTCTGGATCAAAATACTGTATATACAAATAAAGGATAAAGTATCCGTCGTCTAAATTTAGCTTAGGTTGAACTTAATGGAAACGTCTTTTTCTTTTTTCCAACCTCATCTACTATGTAAGATCAGACTGGTACGGACTGTAAGATCAGACTGGTACGGACTGTAAGATCAGACTGGTACGGACTGTAAGATCAGACTGGTACGGACTGTAAGATCAGACTGGTACGGACTGTAAGATCAGACTGGTACGGACTGTAAGATCAGACTGGTACGGACTGTAAGATCAGACTGGTACGGACTGTAAGATCAGACTGGTACGGACTGTAAGATCAGACTGGTACGGACTGTAAGATCAGACTGGTACGGACGACTATTGCTGAGCTCTCGTTTCCTCACCTGTATAAAACTTCATCAGTGAGGGCACAAGCAGCTTTGTGGACAAAGGATGACTCTCTATCAACTCAAAGAACTTCTGAGTCCGGTGCTGGATGGCAGGATTGGTTACAAACATGACTTCCACCAGCTTGGCCACAAGGTAAGGGTTTCTGATGTAGTTCTGGTTACACAGTAGTATCACCAAGAAGGTCGCAACATCTTGTGTACAGGGCTCGAAGAGAACCTGAGGGGCGTATCTGGGAGGACAACAGGGAGCGAGATCAACATCGACCAGAGAGAAACCACACAAGCCGTTAATAAAACTAAACCGGCAGCGTGTGTGGGGTTTACATTGTTACCAAACTATTACAGTGATTGCACTGTAGGTTCATAAATGAGCTTTTTAACAAAAAAAAAAAAATCAAGAGCAACCAAGTCTGAATCCCAAATAAAAAGGTATTTTCCAATTCGTTACAAAACAAACTATTGAAACAGTCGGCCCCAGAACTTCCCCATGATATAAAATAAAGTGTGGCAAAATGCAAAATAAAATAAAAAATCACAGCATACAATGTATACATTTATTGCAACTTGGGCACCATGGGGTAACAACCTACACTCACAACCACAATGATAATAGAGGTTATGACAATGAATGTGCAAGAAATTGTAACTATAACAAACGACTACATACCAGAAAAAGATGGATGTAACGGTTCCCCGACTCCTCGACAACCCTTCCCCACTTCCCCAGTTTCCGTTCTGTACCCCCCACCCCACCCCACAAAAACTATTGAAGCACCAAATATCTGGAGCAGCTTGATTAATGTTTGCCCTGGTCAGAACTAGATTGTTTCTCTTCCAGACTAGAGATATTTCTATGGACGTTTCAATTCCTCCATTCAAATAAAGTATAAAAAGCTAATCAAATTATCTGGACATCTTGATAACACGAAGCTTCATTAACATTTTTTTTTTGTACTTACTGTACTATAAAAAACAAAAATTCAGCTACATCTTCTACATAAAACTCTGGCAGTGCTGCAAACATCTTGGGAACCTCCAGGTTTAAAGGCAGCGTGATACTGTTGGCAGAGGGGGGGGAAAAAAAACCATGGACAAAATCCTTACAAATGTGATCTGAAAGAGACTGGACATAGCAGCAACGAAGGCAATAGGCCACTATAATGATGCTTACATCCGAATGCTTTAAGATGATGCAGACCGAGTGGCTGCAACATACACAAAACAAGGGTGTTAAACATTCTAGCATCTGCTTTACAAGCAGTACGAAGAATATACTATGGGGCATATTTACTAAGCGGTGCTGTTCCATAGAAGACAGACTATGGCCCATTCCATAGATATTACAGCAAGGGGTTCCCAACTCCAGTCCTCAAGACCACGACGACCACCCCCTCCCCCCCACCCACTCTCCAACTGAGCAATCTATGCTGAAGCATGGAGGGGGGGGGGACTGGAGTTGAGAACCCCTGTATTATGAAATAGCACCCCCTAGTAAATAGGGCTTTAAGCCTTTAGTACAAAACCCACAAGCAAGGCAAGTCAGTAGAAAGTTTTTATTCATAATAATTCTACCGAAAACGATGCGCAGACAGATACGATCTCTTGAATTAAAAAATAAATAAATATCGCATCTCACACCTCCCCCCACATTTTCAAACCCCCCCCCCCTCGCCCCCCCCACACACCATAAAACAAAAGCAGGGCTCACTTTGGATAGGAGGGATCCATGATGCGCAGTATGAGTTGTATTACCATGCCATAAAAATTGAGACATCTTCTGAGGAAACTCTCATCCAATAGGCCAGCATCGCCACAAGCCTTGCAACGGACCAGTTTCTACAATGGGAAGGACAACGGTAAACACTTTAAAAAAAAAAAAAAAAAAAGTGACCGTTCACAAGCCATAAAATATCGGTACAACTTCAGTTCCCACTGCTGGAGTTCCCGGCATAGCATTGGGATTTTTCAGATTGCAATATTCGCTGTAAATGTGACAGAGCTAAAATGGAGACAACGTCTGAACAGACCTTGAGTTGCGTTTTGCAGCGTTTCAGCATCTCTCTGTGCCTAGCAGCCAAGGGAGAGTCTTTCCACTGACTCTCATTGTTCTTCAACTCTTCCACGGTCCTGAAAAGCCAAACAAGCTACATGAGAATGAGTGGGAAGAGACCAGCGAACGTCTATATAGCACAAATGAGCCTGGTCACCGGAAGGAAAAAGGTCTCCCCTAAAGTCATTTCATAGTAACATTTTTGGTTCACCAAAATCAAGCAAGTTAAGAACAGGGGAAGAAGACAGGAAAAATACCTTCTAAATTACTGAATGCAGCGGTGGAACTAGGGCGGGGCGAGGGGGGCAGCTGCCCGGGCGCAGCTCAATAGAGGGCACAGAAATCTCCTCTGGCGCCTGTGTTGCGGCGGTGACTTAACCTATCAATCACCGACTGAAAACAGCATCCCCGATCCTACTCAAAAGCAGGATCAGGCGTACTGTGACGGGCACTGACACGTTAAAGCAGCAATCGTGTGTGAAAGGGAAGGGGGGGGGGGTGTTTCCAGAGCAGAACCGCGTTTATTTCAGCTCCCGGGACCCCCCGCTTCCCTCCTTAGAGAGTACTAGTAGCAGCTCTGGCCGGGCTATGGAAATGGCGGCTTAAATGGCACACGGGCCATTAGGGAGCTGTGACATCTATTGTGGCTTCCGTTTTGGCCCGCAAGGGAGCAGTACGGAGTCAAGTATCTGGAGAAGCACGGGGGCCCCAGAGCTCAAATGAACACGGTACAGCTCCCAATATACCCCCTACTTCCCACCAATGGGGAAAATAAAATAAATCATTCAGCATATTTAGGTTTGAGCACATGCTCCTTTAACTCAGTGAGCAGGGGGGTATTGGAGAGCAGGAGACACAAGCGCTGCGGAAAACTCAAGGACTCTGCCTGCCCCTGATCTCAAAAAGTACGGAGCAGGCGTTTGTGTGGCACGTGTGCTGCTTCAATGCTGCAGTGTGCCGCGCCATTAAAATACAAAAGCTTCACAAATGCAGTTACAAATTACAGGATTGTTTTGCCTTGGTCCTATAAATTGGGGGAGATGGGGGAGATGGGGAACTTGTCTCTGGCAGACTGGGAATGAGGGAATGGAAAAACAGAACCACTCGCCTGTTTAGCTCACGGATGGCCCGTAGACGACGGATGTAGCGCCGACAACTGGGCAGGATAGCAAGATGATGAGCATGTAGTGTCAAGAAGAAGCACTCGGTAGGGAACTTGGGCTCCGAAAATACAGATGGATCTTGATCTGAAAAAAAAAAAAAGAAAAGAAAAAGCAAATAACCTCCAAAAGTATTCTTATGATCTATTAATTAATTATAATAATAAAAAAGTTAGCATGTGAGAGCATCCTCCTGGCTTATTAAACTAAATGTTATCAGTAAGACTTTTCCACTTCAAAAGAGAATAAAATGAATGTGAAATTACATAGTTGCCAAGCATTATATATTAAACAATGAAGCTATGAGTTCTCATTTGCTGCATGGGAGCTCAGGCAGCCCTCACATCTACTCAAGAGTTGGCTACAAACCTAAGAGCAGTGGCACTTACTCAGGTCAGACATCCAGCTGGTCACTTCCTCCATGGTAGCCTTGATGCGCGTCTCATCGTTAGGTAATGCTATGCGACACTTAGGATGGAAAATGTACATGGGATCTACAGTATCCAGCTTGATCTTGGTGCTCAGCTGCTGTAACACCCAGAGGAAATTCAGCATGAACCCATCTGTAGACACCAGTCTGTCGTCTGTCTGAGATTTAGAACGAGGGATGAAAAGAAGTTATTAAAAATTGACACTCAGAGGGGAGAAATTGAACTTAATGTTTTGACGAGTGAATTTTACCTGAATCTGCGCCTTCTTCATGTTGGATGTAACCAGAACAGCCATGTAGTTCAGAGCGGCCTCCCTGGTCTCCCCATTCAGCAGGATACTATGCAGAATCTTGAACAATTCTTGCTGGAAATTATTAATGACACTTATATAAACTTTGTAAATGACTGCAAGCCCTTCCAGTGTTAAGGAGAAAGATCACACACACTAATGTAGAGGCAATAAGGAACACAGAAAAGGGACAGAACTGTGCACATGCAATATCCTGGTATTTACGGATGATCATTTTGAATAGAAATTACAGTTGAAGATTGCCGACTTGTTAAAATAAAGCATGTCTCGGCAAAGAGACGATGCCCCAAAATCATTGGCTGAGATGCAGCACACGTCTACACACTACTTAAAAGGATTGTGTTTAAACAAAAACAGGGACAGAATCAAAGCTGCCCCACAGTAACAATTAGCAAACTTTATTACTAATCTATTTTAGTGTATAAAGCTCAAACTCATTTGGCTGCTATAGAGCACGAGTGCGCAAACTGAGGGGTGCGGCAGCTGCAGAGGCCCCGCGCTCTTCCCCCAGGCATAGAAATTAAATGCCGGGGGACAGCGCAAGGCCTCTGTTACTTCTCTTACCTGCTCTCAGCTGGCTCTTCGGCAACGCCCTGACAATGAGGCGTCAATGGGTCAAATGGCAACGCGCCACCTGACGTTGTGTTATATGACGCTGCGAAGGCCGAGAGCAGGTAAAAAGGGGGGTGGCGTAAGGAGGGGGTGGCGTAGGGAGGGGGGAGCGCGAACCGAAAAGTTTGCTCACCCCTGCTAGAGAGTAAAGTTTGTGATCTTTCAATAGTTATTCCCAAACATGCACCAACGTTATATCTTCTTCAGATGTACTGTGTCCAACAACTAGATCCATGAAGAACTCTCATTTTAGTACATTAAGAAGTATCACTCCAAGCAACTTTGTCTGCATGAACCTAAGTTACTAAATAAATATCCTATTTCATTTACAGTATGTACAGTACAGGGGTGTCTACTTCATTATTGCTGAGATTACTGACCCGTGCGGACTCCAAGTAATGCTGCAAAGACTGGCTGACCACTCGGGTATTTTCTAAAGTAATAGCTGGTCCGGAAAAATATTTTTCAACTACTTTACTCTGCAAAGAGAAGAACAAAGCACGAAGTGAATGAAATGCTGCGGTTTCTATGACAAACTGCAAGAGGAGAAGTTAGGACTAACAATAGGGACCGTCAATAGGGACCGTCAATAGGGACCGTCAATAGGGACCGTCAATAGGGACCGTCAATAGGGACCGTCAATAGGGACCGTCAATAGGGACCGTCAATAGGGACCGTCAATAGGGACCGTCAATAGGGACCAACAATAGGGACCAACAATAGGGACCAACAATAGGGACTTACATCATCCTCAGCAAAGACTGAAAGGCTGAAGAATGCACCAAGGTAGGAAAGTCGCTGAAGCTCCCGCCCAGTGGCAGGGCTCAGAGGTTTGGGCAACCAGAAGGGCAAAGAGGTCACCTGAAAATGGTAACAGCAGAGACGGTAAAGCACAAGTATCTACATAGGAATTTATCTACTGCAGGAATGGCCAACTCCAGTCCTCAAGGGCCACCAACAAATCAGATATTCCTACAATCAGTGACTCAGTCAGAATGACTAATCCACCTGTGCTGAAGCAGGAATATTCTGAAAAACAGACCTGTTGGTGGCCCCTGAGGACTGGAGTTGGTGGCCCCTGAGGACTGGAGTTGGTGGCCCCTGAGGACTGGAGTTGGTGGCCCCTGAGGACTGGAGTTGGTGGCCCCTGAGGACTGGAGTTGGCCGCCCCTGATCTATACTCAACATCCACATTACCGCATACCCAGAAAAAAAACAAAAAAACTACATGACAGAAGATGGTTTGTGTGTTCCTGCGCCCGCGCCTCCCTGTGTGTGTGTGTGTGTGTGTGTGTCCGCCTGTGAGTGTGTGATTGTGTCCGCGTGTGTGTGCCCGCGTGTGTGCCCATGTGTGCCCGCCTGTGTGTGCCCCTGTGTGCCCCTGTGTGCGTGCCTGTGTGTGTGCCCACCTGTGCCCGTGTGTGTGCCCGCCTGTGCGTGTGTGCCCATGTGTTCCCGCCTGTGCGTGTGTGCCCATGTGTGCCCGCCTGTGCGTGTGTGCCTGCATGTGTGTGTGCCCATGTGTGCCCGCCTGTGTGTGCCCGCCTGTGTGTGTACCCTCCTGTGCCCATGTGTGTGTGCCCACCTGTGCCCGTCTGTGTGTGTGTGTGTGTGTCTGTGTGTGTGTCCGCCCGCCTATGTGTGTGTGTGTGTGTGTGTGTGTCCGCCTGTGTGTGTGTGTGTGTGTGTGTGTGTGTCCGCCCGCCTGTGTGTGTGCGCCCGCCTGTGTGTGTCCGCCTGTGTGTGTGTGTGTGTGTGTGTCCGCGTGTGTGTCCGCGTGTGTGTGTGTGAGTGTGTGTGTGTGTGTGTGTGTGTGTGTGTGCCCGAATGTGTGTGCACGCCTGTGTGTGTGTGTGTGTGTGTCCGCCAGCCTGTGTGTCCCCCCGCGTGTGTGTGTGTGTCCGCCTGTGTGTGTGTGTCCGCCTGTGTGTGTGTGTCCGCCCGCCTGTGTGTGTGTCCGCCCGCCTGCGTGTGTGTCCGCCCGCCTGCGTGTGTTTGTGTGCCCGCCTGCGTGTGTTTGTGTGCCCGCCTGCGTGAGTTTGTGTGCCCGCCTGCGTGTGTTTGTGTGCCCGCCTGCGTGTGTTTGTGTGCCCGCCTGCGTGTGTTTGTGTGTGTGCCCGCCTGCGTGTGTGTGTGTGTGCTCGCCTGGGTGTGTGTGTCCGCCTGGGTGTGTGTGTCCGCCTGCGTGTGTGTGTGTCCGCCTGCGTGTGTGCCTGCGTGTGTGTGTGTGCCCGCGTGTGTTTGTGTGTGCCCGTGTGAGTGCCTGCCCGCCTGTGTGTGCCCGCGTGTGTGTGTCCGCCCGTGTGTGTCCGCCCGCGTGTACTCGCCCGCGTGTGTGTGTGCCCGCCCGCGTGTGTGTGCCCGCCCGTGTGTGTGTGTGTGTGCCTGCCCGCGTGTGTGCCCGCCCGCCCGCGTGTGTGTGCCCGCCCGCCCGCGTGTGCCCGCCGCGTGTGCGCGCGCCCGCCTGTGTGAGCGCGCCCGCCTGTGTGTGTGCGCGCCCGCCTGTGTGTGTGTGTGTGTGTGTCCGCGTCCGCCTGTGTGTGTCCGCGTCCGCCTGTGTGCGTGTGTCCGTGTCTGCCTGTGTGCGTGTGTCCGTGTCTGCCTGTGTGCGTGTGTCCGTGTCCGCCTGTGTGCGTGTGTGTCCGCGACCGCCTGTGTGCGTGTGTGTCCGCCTGTGTGTGTCCGTGTCCACGTACGCCTGTGTGTGTGTCCCCGCGTCCGCCTGTGTGTGTGTCCGCATCCGCCTATGTGTCCGCCTGTGTATGTCCCCGCGTCCACCTGTGTGTGTGTGTGTCCGCATCCGCCTATGTGTCCGCGTCCGCCTGTGTGTGTGTGTCCGCGTCCACCTGTGTGTCAGCCTGTGTGTGTGTGTGTGTGTCCGCCTGTGTATGTGTGTGTGTCCGCGTCCGCCTGTGTATGTGTGTGTGTGTGTCCGCGTCCGCCTGTGTATGTGTGTGTGTGTGTCCGCGTCCGCCTGTGTGTGTCTGCCTGTGTGTGTCCGCGTCCGCCTGTGTGTGTGTGTGTCCACGTCCGCCTGTGTGTGTGTGTGTGTCCGCGTCCGCCTGTGTGTGTGTGTGTCCGCGTCCGCCTGTGTGTGTCCGCCTGTGTGTGTGTGTCCGTGTCCGCGTGTGTGTGTGTCCGCCTGTGTGTGTGTCCGCCTGTGTGTGTCCGTGTCCGTCCTGTCTGTCCGCCTGTATGTGTGTGTCCGCCTGTGTGTGTGTCCGCCTGTGTGTGTGTGTCCGCCTGTGTGTGTGTGTCCGCCTGTGTGTGTGTGTCCGCCTGTGTGTGTGTGTCCGCCTGTGTGTGTGTGTCCGCCTGTGTGTGTGTGTCCGCCTGTGTGTGTGTGTCCGCCTGTGTGTGTGTGTCCGCCTGTGTGTGTGTGTCCGCCTGTGTGTGTGTGTCCGCCTGTGTGTGTGTGTCCGCCTGTGTGTGTGTGTCCGCCTGTGTGTGTGTGTCCGCCTGTGTGTGTGTGTCCGCCTGTGTGTGTGTGTCCGCCTGTGTGTGTGTGTCCGCCTGTGTGTGTGTGTCCGCCTGTGTGTGTGTGTCCGCGTCCACCTGTGTGTGTGTCCGCATCCGCCTATGTGTCCGCGTCCGCCTGTGTGTGTCCGCGTCCACCTGTGTGTGTGTGTGTGTGTGTCCGTGTCAGCCTGTGTGTGTGTCCGCGTCAGCCTGTGTGTGTGTGTTCACGTCCGCCTGTGTGTGTGTCCGCGTCCGCCTGTGTGTGTGTCCGCCTGTGTGTGTGTATGTCCGCGTCAACCTGTGTGTGTGTCCGCCTGTGTGTGTGTCCGCGTCCGCCTGTGTGTGTCCGCCTGTGTGTCCGCGTACGCCTGTGTGTGTCCGCCTGTGTGTCCGCGTCCGCCTGTGTGTGTGTGTGTGTCCACGTCCGCCTGTGTGTGTCCGCGTCAGCCTGTGTGTGTCCGTCCGCCTGTGTGTGTGTGTCCGTGTCCGCCTGTGTGTGTCCGCGTCCGCCTGTGTGTCCGCCTGTGTGTGTGTCCGCCTGTGTGTGTCCGCGTCCGCCTGTGTGTGTGTGTGTGTGTGTGTGTCCGCGTGTGTGTGTCCGCCTGTGTGTGTCCGCCTGTGTGTGTGTCCGTGTCCGTCCTGTCTGTCCGCCTGTATGTGTGTGTCCGCCTGTGTGTCCGCCTGTGTGTCCGCCTGTGTGTGTGTGTGTCCGCCTTTGTGTGTGTGTGTGTGTGTGTCCGCCTGTGTGTGTGTGTGTGTGTCCGCCTGTGTGTGTGTGTGTCCGCCTGTGTGTGTGTGTGTGCCCGCCTGTGTGTGTGTGTGCCCGCCTGTGTGTGTGTGTGCGTGTGTGTGCCCGCCTGTGTGTGTGCCCGCGTGTGTGTGTCTATATAGCGCCATTAATGTACATAGCGCTTCACAGCAGTAATACACGTAACAATCATATACATAACAAATAATACAGATAACAATGGGAAGCGCTTCAGACAAAAAAGTAACTTTTAGGAAAAGGAGTCCCTGCTCCGAAGAGCTTACAATCTAATTACTATTTAAATACATACAAGATACAAAAATATACCAATTAGGCGGCGCACTGCTCACACAAATCTCTGCACATTTTACAGAGTGGACACCGTTGCTTGCTTCCAGTTGCAGCCTGAGCTCCCTAGCAGCTGCTGGAAACAGAATGGACAGCTACCTTCTCCATCGATACTTTAAGTGCCATAGGCTGGCAAGACGTATGTAGATCATTGGCCCACATGTAGAATTGGCATATGAAGAGCAGCTCTCACTTACCAAGCAGCATACAGGGTTAGCCTTTCCAAACTTTATTTCACACAGCTCACCGAATGCCTGAAAATAAATATTGTAAATTCAACTGGCAGTAGCATACTGTACACACACTTTTTGCTACACCCACGTATGCACATTACAATCGGAAACCTCCAACAAACAGGGAGGTTAACAAAGCAAAGAGTTCGAGGCACTCACTTTATAAATTGGTCTTTAAGCTTTTAGCAGCATAATGAGGTTAAATCCAACAGCAGAACTAGGCTGCTTCCGTGACAGGTAGATGCAGATTGTGACAGTTTTGCTGCAGGCTAGATTAGAGCGTTTGCTAGCATTTCCATCATTACACATCATTTCATCCTAAAGAGCTTTCATGTCTTCAAAATGTGTAAGGAACAATTTTCATTCTCCTTTTAAAAACGCTAATTTCTCTGCTCAAATTTTCACTTCTTACAAATTGTGTTGATCAGCATTTCCACACAAGTAGCTTTTAAATATGGATATCTGATCTTGCCAGTGATGCCTATCAAAGAATCCGTGGGATATAACACCTGAGTTGCCCCAAAGGCAGTAGTAGCCAAAGGGTGTCACTGTCCGCTGATGTTTGGTAATGTTACAGCTGCTGCATTGCAATCTGAAACTGTGACGGTTCAGGGGATTCCTTCCTCTCCATGTGTCCAGTCACCACGCTTTCCCCTGCCTCTGATCTTTCCCCCTCGCCTCCTCGTTCTGCTCTCCCTTCCTCCTCCCGCACCCGTCCTTCTGCGGCATGCCCTGACGCACTCCCAGCTGCCGAGCGCGTTCCCCGCAGGGCGCGCATGTTCCCAAACACCCGATCCCCTCCGCGGCACTCTCTGATCGCGGTGTCCCTCTGTCTCCCCTCCGGTCTCAATACCTTCTGCAGACTCTCCTCCGGTTCTCTCCTCCCTTGGCGGGCGCCCCCGCAGCACGGCGCTCCACGCGCTGACGCAGCCTGTGCGCGCGCACCCCACCTTAGAGGGCGCACGCACACGCTCCTCTTGTAAACTTCCCCAGACCTTTGGCTCCGCTCCCCATGCTGTACAGGCTATCTCCCTCTCTGATTTACCTGTCTCCTCCCTCTCTCCTTCTCACCTATTCCTGCTGCCTCTCACTCCACCCTCTACTCCTCCTCTCTCTCCCATTGGTGTTCCCTCCTTTATAACCCCTGTCTGACCTCTCACTCATTGCTCTACATAGCTTCTTGTGACCCCTGTGTGTGCAGTCCTATGCTTGGCTCTCCTGTCTCTTTCAGCGCCTGTTCCTGCGCCTGCTTACCTTTGGATCTCCCTGGCTTGAACTCTGCTTTGGACTGGATTACCCTGCTCTCTCCTGCCCTTGAACCCTGCATCCGGATACGACTTCGCTGCCTTCTGTTACCCCAGGACTCTGGCTTACGGACATCACTATCCTGCTCTCTATTGCCCTAGACTCTGGCACACGGACATCACTATCCGAACTCTGAAACCCAAGGCGTTGCAAGTATACCTTAACCTTCTTTCTACAGGCCCGGCAACGCACTACCACACTCCGGGCACGCCCTCACTGCTGTGGGTGCGTGTTATAACCCTACCCACCTCAGTACTGGGGACTGGCCACGTCTGCGGGCATACAGGCGTTACAGAAACTCACCAACCCCCTCATCCCCTGTACCCAATGTTTCAACCTACCCTGATTGTAAGCTCCTTAAGGCAGGGAGGGCATCTTCTAACACAACACATTGCAGGCCTATACTACCTCTCCTAACACATCTCCAACTGCCCATGAAATGCTTGTAAATGTATAACCTCTGTTCATTTAATGCAACAATGTATTATTATAACTTTAATTTTTCCTGTCTGACTTATTATTTTGTTACATTATATTTAGTTTGAGTTGTTCTCAAACTGACTTAAAAGCATTGCAGTGCCCCTTTAAGTTGAGGTAGTGTTATTACTTAAAAAAATAATACATAATGATGACAATATTACTAAACACACTAACAATATCAGTACAATGTTTTTTGTTCTTTTTTTAAAAATCAAGAATCGATCGCCTTTATAAAATGATGAGATGGTCCCGTCACAACTATTCCTAGAGGCTACGCTCTAAAGAGCAATAGCTGATTTCAATCATAAACTGCACTCACCTGAATTGCAGTTGACATTCAACAATGGGCATCACCCTTGAGAAAAGTTATTTATTATTCTTGCATGCGCTTAACTAGACTTTTGGACATACACTGAACTGACACTTTATAAAATAACTCCCAGGCATTAACGTCTGTGAAGCACTAGAATTCATACCAATGAAGATGTCCTTACCATGAGGGGGTATTTGAAGTTATCACTGTCCAGGGAGCACTCCTTAGCAGCCTGAGCTAAGCCTTGAAGTATGGGGATAAAGATCTGCACGTGGTAAAAGAAAGAAGCGTATAGTTATAACAGGAGTAGATGTTTTACTGTCTTATGCCAAGAGACATTTAACATCTCCGGAGCTGAATGGACTTTAAGATGTTCGTCCAAAATAAATCTTCACTCCTGAAGCAAGATTTCAAACCCCATAATACATCCAAGTAACTGTTTCATCAACTCTCCAGTGCCACCAATTTTAATTTCCAATTCTAAAAGAAAGGAGTAAAGCAAATACATTTATTTTCAAACCACCACTGACCAGAGGAAGTTAGTGCATCTAATGACATGCGATGAAGGACAGCACATAGAGGAAATAACCTTGCTGCATAAGCATTTCTTATCCTGGAAATGGATTTCCATTTTTATTTTCTCCTTTGGAACATTACTGCAGTTGCCCAGATGACCCAAATTCCCAGGGGCAGGATATGTTGTGGAAACGTGCCTACACCAGGACCACAAGGAATCATGGGATTCCTACAAACCATTTTACAACACTTTACATACAGCCCTCAATATGGTGTATATATACGTAACTCACCTGTTTGAACACCTCTTCATCCAGGTAGGTGGTTCTCACAAGTTCCTGGATGAAACCAAACGGCAGGTTCCTGCAGAGCATGTACGGCACCAGGAGCGATTGCTGCTGCACAAGCCTACGGCACAGATAAACCACCGTGAGCCGAGACCAGAGGAAAGCGGAGTAACCGCAAAGATAACACAGGAAACACACAATGGTGAAAGCTCAAATTTCGCCACCCTAGTTTTCTGGCTGTCCAACACACGTTGGTCCATTTATACTAAGCGGTGGTTTGCCAGAAGAGCAGGTGGTGACGTTCTGTGCCAGGAGTCACTGTACGGGATAGCACTGCCTGGTAAATATGGCCAGAAATACTTTTCTGTGAATAGCATTTAGGAATCCCAGGGCTGGAGGTATTTCAGGTCAGTTAGTCCTATTAAACGTCAAACCACAATGACAGTAATTTTATGGTCATAAGAACACACAAATTATGTTTGTTAGTACTTGGTAATTGCCCTGATAGTTTTGTGTGCCACAATATGAGGAATGCTAAAATGACTGAATAGAACACAGAAAGCCTTGGAGTCTGTGGGGACTTGAACAAGATTCTGCTGCAACAGTAAAGCAATACTGGTGCAAATCACACGCCCAATTTCCTTTCAATTAGATGTTTTTCTTTGATAAACATTGTTTAAAACACAAAACACTCATATGAACCCCTGAGGAAGGCACACTGGGTAATTCCTGTAGGTAGATGTAAATCCACAGGGTGGGGTACTTTGGAGGCACTGCTCCCTCCAATGACTTGCTTTTCAGCAGTAGTTGGCCACGGTTTTGCGTTATTTATAATCGCCCTTGATGATAACGAGGGAGCTCAGTGCCGCTCTAGAACAATACGAGGGAAATTGCTTGACTTCAGCTCTGATCTATTCAGCTCCTTTCCCCCCCCTCTATTCCCAACATAGAATAGGAAGTCCTTCATTATAAGCCCTGTGCTAAGGACACCGCTAACAATGAACAGAACCCAATACCATCCTGAGAGCAACAACTGGTCACCGGTTTTGATGTAGATTCTTGTTTTTTGCATCAATAGTAACTTATTTAGTAATTTAATCTCCACTTCTGTGCTTCCACATAACTGAATTTGTCCGCAAACAGACTAACAGTTGCCCCGATCGCCAGATTTTTACTAGTATTTTTCAGGAAAAAAAAACTGGACGGTGAATGCCGTTATCTGTGCCCCATGGGTATAAACACAGCCTCTCTAGCTCAGGAGTGGCCAACTCCAGTCCTCAAGAGCCACCAACAGGTCAGATATTGAGGATTTCACTGCTTCAGCACAAGTGGCTGAATCAGTGCTGAAGCAGGGATATCCTTAAAACCTGACATTTTGGTTTGCCCTTGAGGACTGGCGCTGGCCACTGCAGCAGGAGGTGTACCTACCTTGGCTGTGTGAGTGCACCCTGTAACACCAAAGCAGCATGGCAAATACACTGTGATCGAACGTTACTCAGGAGCTGGCTCACATCTGGCTGACTGCACATCTAGGGAGAGAAAATTGGCTTTATAAAAACAATTTGGACCTAGTGTCACCAGCGTGCAACGCACACCAAGACAAATATACAGTCTTCAAATAAAATAGTCATTAACAAACATGTAAATGCCACCCCCCCACCCCCCTTACCTTCGGTGCTTTTCTCTCCTCTATCCCCACTCTATCAAAGCACTCAATGAGGTAGTTGAGCATCTCTGTTTCCTTGCATGTTTCAATGGTGAAGTGATCACTGCATGATTCTGTGCTACTGGTACCACTAAGGAAGAGATAACGTGCAATGAGGTTAACACAAACATATGAGCATTAGGTTCCAGATTGACCAATCCCTAGTATGCAAGAGGACTTCTCTGCAGCAACGGACCAACGCCATATCCTAATGTCAATGCTAAGGAGATCATACTGTAGGTTGTCTCGTATCCCCAGTCAGTTAATGGGATGGGTAACTCGCAGGAAGAAAATGGTATATTAAAAAAATTAGTAAGCAGACTGAAAAATGGCATTTAGTGCAAAACCACCAACTAAACTTAACGTGTTACTCTTTAATAAACAAGGTTAAATCATAATAGCTCTGCAGAACATCACCGTTTCCATCTATGACACAGAGCCAGCAGCACGTACACTCATTAAGGCAATGCTTTCATTCACCATAGCATTTAATTCGCAATCCTATAATGTGTGTTTGTTTAATTACTTCATTAACTGCTGTTTCCGTTTTGCCTCTGCCATTTTTAAAGTATTTAGCCCCACCCCTTTCTCTTTAAATAGGTGGCCATATTGCGTGCCCTGGGAAGCAGGATATTAGCCAAATCATCATTGGAGAACCGGAGTGATCTGTAGCTTAGATCAGGGGTGCTCAACCCCAGTCCTCAACCCTCATCCTCATCACAGGTCAGGTTTTCAGGATATCCAAAATTCAGCACAAGTGGCTCAGTCAAAGACTGAGCCACCTGTGCTGCAGCAGGGACCGATTAAGCTACTTGTGCCAAAGCAGGGATATCCTGAAAACCTGACCTGTTAAGGGGGCCCCGAGGACTGGAGTTGAGCGCCCCAGAGAGTTAGATAATTGCATTGACGTGAAGCCAAGGAACGGTCTCATTTATTACAAACAAGAAACGGAGGAGAGAAGGCCACGAATGACCGGAGTAAGCTAGTGGGAGTGCTACGTTTCATAGGTTAAAGCCCGGTCATTTCCATCTTAAAAATAACCTGACAACACTATTAGGGGTCGACCTCCAAGGGCGGAGCAAAGATTTTTTCCCCCGATAAGTAAACGTGTATCTATTTATATTATTTGCCGGTGTATTGTTTTATATAATTAGTTTTTGCCCTTGGTTTCCCCTTGTTTCTGTTCTGTATACATTTAGAAGAAATTGCCAAGTCAGAATGTCCCTCTGTTTTTGGTTACATTGCAGATACAGGGCAGTGAAACAATGTCTTCAAATTGCAGGTCTCCTCCGAGACAGAGATTCCAAGCAGAGATCTACTCGCACGTTCATAATGCAATTCTCCATTTAATGTGACAGCCAAGAACAGAGCAGAAACGTTTCCCGGCCCATAAACCTGATGCAAGGTCCGTACGGGACCTGAAACGTTGTCTTTCCACTGTTCTTGGCCATCGCATTACCTGGAGAATTGCATTATGAACTTGTGAGTAGAGTTCTACTTGGTATCTCTGTCCTAGAGGAGACCTGTACAGGCATACCCCGCATTATCGTACGTAATGGGTCCACAGCATGTATGTAAAGCAGAAATGTACTTAAAGTGAAGCACTACCTTTTCCCACTTATCGATGCTTCGGTACAGGTAGGGCGCCGGTATTGCTGTCCAGGACATGCTGGCAGACGCATGCGCGACCTGCCGTTTGCCTGAGGCGAGGGGAATCAGCGCGTCACTACTACGGCAGTCTGTAGGGCAGATTAAGTGTCTGTACTCGCGAAGCAAGCGTAAGGACGCGGGTATGGGGCTATTGAAAATATGTTACTCGCGATGTCCGTAAAGTGCGTGTCCTTAAACCGGGCTATGCCTGTACATTGAAGTAATTGTTTGTCTATGTTGTGTTGGCTGCAGAAACCGTATTCTCCTCGCACTTTGGAATTGTAAGATACAGGGTAGTGGGAATAAGGAATGGAGGGCGAGTAGGTAGAAGTGCTTCAGTTTTGTATGATCCACTCAATGAAATATAAATCAGATTCAGCCACTTGGTCAATTACAAAGGGGTACAAGAAAGAAAAAAGGACAGTAAAATCCAACCTTCAGTTTACAAACATTGTCAGGGTAAACTTTAAAAGGATTTGTACATATTTATGCCCGTAGACTGTAGAGCACGTTTTTCATACATCATTTTATTCTATGGTTTAACCATATAAAAGAACGTTATAGAAAATCTTACTGTCAAGGATCCCAGTCGACATATTGCAACACAATTAAAAAGTCGTTTCTATAGTTATGGGGAGGACACAACCATTTCACCGTATCTGAATTTTGAGTCGGGAGAGAATGCACCACCACAGAATAATTGGGTATAGTAGGAGGTTTAAGCATGGTGTACCTTGCAAACGGAGGTGCAAATGTGCTGTAATTTCACAAATGCTCGACACTGCAATTGTGAAGCAAATGTTTAAATAATCCTTGATGGGGGGGGGTTCCAGAATTAAATAAAGAACAATATTAGAAATATTATTATTCTACAGAAGTTTCACGATGCTTGTGAAGTGATAATTTAATGATATTACATGTCAATGTTTAATTTTCAGAGATTTGAGGAGTATGGATTACATTTTCTTGCATACCCACAATACAGAAAGATTCACCTATAACTTCTCATACTGCAAGTAAACTGCAGAATGTTACAAAAGCACACAAAAAACAAAAAAGCTACATTACAGCAATATAACAATATTTAGTAGTGTGTATGTAGCCCCAAAGGATCAGAACACTAAAAAAAAAATCTATATAAAATGTTGGCTTTTAAGGTGAAACACAGATCAGAACAATTCAGAGTAGGAATCCTACAGAAGGAAGATTGTCTTTTAGATAACACTAATGCAGGGCCAGTAAATGTCGATTTACCGTCTTACATGTCACTGGCAGGTTTAAGCTTTCCCTCCCAACAGGTTGCCACACTGAAATGGTCAGGTAAGGAGGAGCCTATTACAGGAACTAGGAATGCGAAACACAATCCCCTAGTACAGGGGCGGCCAACTCCAGGTGATCAAGGGCCACCAAAAGGTACATTTTTAAGGATATCCCTGCTTCAGCACAAGTTGCTCAATCAGGGGCTCAGTCAGTGACAGCCACCTGTGCTGAAGCAGGGATATCCTCAAAACCTGGCTTGTTGGTTACCCTTGAGGACTGGAGTTGGCCACCCCTGCACTAGTAATCCTGAGCCTAACAGAAAGAGCTGCTCTCCTCCAATGCTGGTACTTCAAGACCATCAGAGAAACATGCGTTCCCTAGTGCCATGCATGACCTTTACGTCTGAGCTTTGACCATTCCCATTCCCACGCTCCCTAAAACCTACGGTGCGCTATGCTACTGTAACACAAAACCGTTAGAGCCTCGACACTCGAGCATGCCAGAGTCACTGCATTCCACAAATACCTGGACCCAAACTGGACACTAGAAAAATCCTCGTCGTCGTTTTCCTCATCACTGCTGTCCTCAGCCTCATCAGAACGGGTGAGGAAGAGGAGGGACAAAGGGTTGTCGTACATACTACCACAACACGAGAACAAAAAGTTAACAGAGGGAAATGCAACGGCAAAAAGACCAATGATTGAAATATATTGATCACAACCAACGTTGGTGTTACTGTTTAAATTCCAACAATATGAGAACACATCTCCAAGCATTTACGTACAATCATAGGGTTAGAACAAAAACTGAAGCCATGGTTAAAGCGCATGAATTATTTACGTCCAATTCAAGTACAATTTGGATAATATATATATTTTTCATTCTTTAAATCATGCTAACGCAAGTGTATGCGTTTGTTTACCTAACTGGTGATAGACTTTTTAGTATCAAATAACAATAAAGGTTTTGGATAACAGTTGCAAATCACTTGTGATTTAAAGCGTAGGTTAAACTAAAAAAACTATCCCTGTCATATATATAATAAAAAAGGTACAAAATAAAAAAAATAGTGTATCTGCTTATGATGTTGAGCAAATAACTTAATAGCAAGTGCCTCAGGCACCACAAACTAGATTTTAAACTCTACAGGGTAAGAACTTGTGTCTGAACATCTATGTATAATTCTACACACACTGCTGCTCTGCAAAAATAAAATATATCCTTTCGAGTCTTAAAATATCTAATTTTATTCAACTGCTAATAAAGGAAAATAAATTCTAACAAGATTCTCCATACTGTAGGACAGGGGAGTGCAATCTTTTTCCCCTGCGCCCCCATGCCAGCTGTCCCCCTCTCCTTGTGTCCCCCTCCTTACCTTGGGCTATCTGGCGTCACGTTGCCATGGCGACGGTGTCTCACCAGAAGCCGTCTGAACCAAGGTAAGGAAAAGTTAGAGACCTTCGCTGCTTCCCCGGCTTTTCATTTAAATGCCTTCAGGAAGCAAGCGCGAGGGGCCTCCATAATCCCACACGACCCCCGCAGATAATCTCACGCCCCCCAGTTAATAAATAAAACTGCAATAGTGCAGATAGGGGCATTATCGCACTGAAATGATCCGTGTCCATGCGATACGGCCCCAATCTGAGCCATCGCAGTATCAACAAATGCACGGTGCGAGGGAAGGCTGGTATAACGGTACAAAGAAAAAAGCAATGCTTTACGGGAGGATGTTTAGCAGCTATTTTTAAAAGTGCGGGGAAACAGCCTCAGGCGGGGAGAAACCTGCCTTGGCAGCCAACGCAACACAGACAAACGATTTCCTCAAACTGCAGGTCACTTCAAAGTTAGATACGAAATAGAGATCTGCTCACACGTTCATAATGCAATTCTCCTTTAATGTGACAGCCAAGAACAGTGGAAAGACAACGTTTCATGTCCCATAAACCTGATGCAAGGTTCATATGGGACTTGAAACGTTGTCTTTCCACTGTTCTTGGCCGTCACATTAAAGGAGAATTGCATTATGATCTCGTATCTGCCTTTGAGGAGACCTGAACGTTGAGGAAATCACAGCTATTTTTAGCAACGCACAGGGAACATTTACAAAATGGCTCTTCCAAGTAGCATTCATTAATGCAGGGGTGCACAAACTTTTCCCCGTGCGCACCCCTGCCTGCTCTCCTTGCCGCCTCGCGCCCCCCTGCTCGACACCGACTTCATGTGACTTCATGTTGCCATGGTAACGTCACGTGACCCCGCGGCGTCATTTGATGCCGGGTTACCAGGACGACGCGTCGCTGGAAAGGAAAGCAAGTGTATTATAGAGGCCTCGCGCGCTTTTAATTTAAATGCCTGGGGGGGGGGGGGAGCACAGGACCTCTAGAACTGGCGCACACGTGCCCCCCCCTCCCAGAAAATCTAGCGCTCCCACCTCCCAGTTTGCGCACCACTACATTAATGCCCAATATACTTATATTATGGTAACAGAGCTCTGTGAATGGCTGCTAATGATGCATATCCAGAGGCAGAAGTAGAAGGATAAGATATTGCGCATTAGTAACTTCTCGCTAAAGGGGGAAAAAATACAGCAGGCTACAGGACTAACTGATGCAATTTGGACAGGCAACAAGCAGACAACATTCAAAACTGAAACAAGATCACCAGAGAGCAAACTTCTCAACTCAATGAGTATCATCTACTAAGGAAATCCCCCGCTTTCTAACAGTGAGAAGGGTAAATACAGCTGCCAAGCCTGAAAAGTTGGCAACTCCAATATATATAAAAATTTAAAAAAATTAAAAAAAAAAAAAAGGGAGGAGGATACGCAATCAAGTGTCAAATCTTTCTGGGAAAATAAAAAGCATGGTTCAAAATGGTATCAAAACCAACGTGGTGTTTTGTCAAATTGCCAGCTTCCCTATAAATGATATTGTGAATTTCTGCTGAACCTCAACCCTCTCTAATACCGCGTCTGAGATCAGATACATTGTAAGGAACCCCAACCCTCTCTAATAGCAAGTCTAAGATCAGGTGCATTGTAAATTCTATAGTAATTGGTTACATTTTCAAATGACCTGAAAATTGCGAGGAACCCTTTAGGGATGCCCGTGGAACGCAAGGCTTCTTGGAAGCCCCGTTGAAAAATACTGCGCTAGAGGCTTTTGCAATGTGTCGCAGGCGTCTCTGGCAGCAAAAGGATTAAGAGGCCATTCCTATCCTAAATAAACTGTGATGCACATCAAACTCCCATATGATATAATCACGTCTCCATCCAGTCAGCACCTCACTGTGGTTAACACTAGCTGTGCGGGTTTTCTTTACGTGTATGCACATCAAACCCAGGCAAGGAGAGGTTTATTGTTAGGGCAGCTAGTAAACATGCTGCTGAAACAACTGGTTAGTAACATGAGGAGAGCAGACAACACACTATAATGTGAAGCACACGCATGCACACGCTGTGCGGAGGAAATACCTAGAAGGGATCCGGCTTTGCCTTGGGGACACTCTGGGAGATACTGAAAGCACAGGCAAACCCGAGGTGGAGGGTCTCGGTCTAGGAGAGCTGGATGGCACTGCACCAGGGCTGGTGGTCGGGACTTGTGGACTTGGTGAACTGCACATAATGGAGATGTTGGCAGACCTTGGGATGGGAGAAATGGGCAGAGGTCCTGAATGTGCGACCATATATGGGCGATAACGCGGAGATAAGGGCTGGGCTCCGGATGGGCTTGATGCCATGATGGGAGGGCTGGTAGGCAGAGATTGCCCCACGGTGGAAGCATAAGCATTAGGTTGAAGGACAGGAGAACCAGTCAATGGCATACCAGCAGCAAAACTGGCATTAACAGTCGGACTAGCACCGTAAAGACTAGATCAGAAAAAAGAAAAAGATGAAGTAGAAAGCAAAATTAGATCAAAGAAGAAAAGATTGGAGGAAAGACTAAAGATAATTGCAGCATCTACTGGCACACCCCATAACTTCGCAGGGTCAAAATATCGCACCGGTTTGCATTTTTCACAATAGATGTCCACATGCTGAACAATTAAACACAAGTTTGTGTGACCAGGCAAATTACATGTGAATCTTTTCAGAACAGGGACTGCACACAGCACCGTACTCTGCAACCCAGCGAAGTCCACACCAGTGAAACGGCTAAGGCTACGCTTACAGTGCCGGCGACGGCAGGCTACGGTCGCTGGGAAAATCAAATTGAGGTGACTTCCAGAGATCGCAACCAAGCCGTCGCTCCATCGCATCGCGCCTACTATAAGCGCTCACGACCGCAACAATGCATTAGTTTTGACGCGGCGTCGCTGTCACTATAAGCGCAGCCTTAGGCTTAACTATGATGGACATAGGTCTTTTTTCAACCTCATCTACTATGCAACTTTATCCAGAAGGGAGGGATATTTCAGAAACAAGATAACACTTTAATTTCAGCTCCTTGGGACACCTTGGTTCCCAATATCCTTACCGAAGAAGGTACAGTCCCAGCCGGGGGATAACTAAAAAGGGTTCAAATCTCCGGCGTCATCAGGCCAATAGGAAGCTGCCATTTTATCCGGCGTGGCTTCCTATAGGCCCACGACAGGGATTTCAACTTCCATAGCACCTTCGCCAGTAAATATCGCCATAACCAGGGGATCCCCAAAGCTGAAATTAACATGATTCGGCTCTGGGGAACCCCTGCTTCTCACCTACAGATGGGGTTAAGGTGGGACTGCTCCTGTAATGTATTATACTTGTGTTTTCACTACTAATGCTTAGCAAGTAGTAAAACGGGTACTTGCTTTTAGCATATGTAGATTTGCTTTATAACGGCGGAAGAAGGCTCAATAGAGCTGGTGCTCTCGAAAGAAAAACAAACAACGTCTGTGTTGTTCAAAATTCCCACACCAACGTGGTGGGCCTTTACTTCCATTACCTCAATGGGCTCCACGTGCAGAGTGCTCAGAAACGTACCTCTTTGTGGCATCAAACTGTTACTTACAATGCTCCTCTGCATTCCAAGATTCATGAAGGCATGCCTGCTACATCACCGATATTAAAAGTGATGCCCTACCTAGCTAAAACCCCACGGTCATGTTTTCCCGTCAGTGAAAACAAGGCCTGCAATGCATTACTTTGAAGAGGCAGACCACATTTTGAATTTGGTTAAAAAGCATCTCTTTCTAAACTTCCAGCTAATTTATTCGCCCATATACGTAGCCCTACAGCACATAGGGCTGGAAGTACTAAGCAATGCAAAGACAGAAGTCCCTTTATGTCCCATGCACTTGATTGGGCCATACGGAGTCTTCTGGCTTACCATCGCTCTGTAATTATCGTGGTCAGTCCCAAACTTAGCACAAGATAAAACTTGCCTGGATACAGAGCCGGCACTGAAGGTACCAGAGTTACAGAACATGGGGCTAGTGCCTGGATTGGATGCAGAGTTTAGCATTAAACTTCTGTCTGGTATCCGAGTAGTTGCAATTGGCTGCGACGTGGCTGTCAGGCTGGCAAAGGGGTTATCGTCTTTTGATTGAGTGGACATCATCAAGACTTCCATTAAAATCTGGCCAATAAGGTCCTTAAAATTGGAGTACACTGTTAGAAGAAAAGAAAAGGTTTTAAACCTTCGGTCATTTCATACAACCTAATGATTCTAAAAAGGTAATGCATCGATCTCACACACTGAAGACATGAAGTACATATGATGCAGGCGATTACAGTGGTGATATAAAAGTTTATGGAATAAGAAGTTCTAGTGGTTTACCAAGACCTGGCACCATTGTGAGCGAAATGGGACATTTGCCGCTACCATAATGCTGCTGGCGTTCCGCCGCTGTGACACTGCCACGATGTCCGGTCCAACACGCACAAGACAAGCCACGCTTGCCACTCCAACAACTGCATGTTTAAATGTCCCATGCAGGACCGCTACACTACCTAGACAGACTGCTCCGACGCGCCATCTTTAAATGTCCTGGGGGACATTTTAAAAAGGCGCGTCGGAGTGGCCTCTCTAGGCATTGTAGCGGTCCCGCACGGAATATTTAAACATGCAGTTGTCGGGTCAGGCACGGCAGACCCGATTTGTCAGGTCGGGCACAGGAGTGGACATCGCAACGAAGTGTCCCGGCGGCAGAATGCTGGTGGCGTTTTGGTCGCAGCAAAACGTCCTAGACCAAAACCTAGACTTTTTTTGGTTGCTCATTGGGAGTGTGCCTATCCATGGGGTTTTAAACATCTAAAACCGTAGCAAATATAGTTATCAAGAATACACCAAACCAGTCACTAAACACACATAAAACGTGTTTCATTGCTAAACAAAAAACATCGAGTTCTGCTTATGTTTTAAACATCTTTTATTGCACAATTTATTTGTTTTTTCTTTTATGTATCCTAACAACTGAACCAGGGAGGCCAACTCCAGTCCTCAAAGGCCGTCAACAGGCCAGCTTAAGGATATCCCTGCTTCAGCACAGGTGGCTCAGTCGCTCACAGCCTCTGATTGAGCGACCTGTGCTGAAGCAGGGATATCCTGAAAATCTGACCTGTTGGTGGCCCTTGGGGACTCGAGTTGGCCTCCTCTGGTCTAAACAATAGTACCAAGACGAATAAAATACCTTCTTTTGGATTCTGCTTAAACTGAGATGAGAGCGATCGGAGGAAGATGACATCTCGGTCTCTATCCTTCCAGGAGACTCGAAAGATCTTACAGACCAGCTGCAAAGACTGCTCCTCCGATACCTCAGATCCTGCAGAGGGCTCCTTGCACAGAGAAAAGAAAGCATTCTTAAATTATGATCTGGCTATCTGTGGACAATAATAAACCATCGATTTAAAAAAAATAAACAAAAAAAAACCCCCCATCTCCTTCCTACAGTCTCTCATACACTGTGCATTTGAAAAGTGTTGCTCCCATGTTGCCAAAACAACTTAATAGATTGGTATTTATTTTTATGAGGGAGTGATTGATTGGTGAGGAAGTTTGAGATCTAGATCTATATCTATATCTAATCTAAAAATGCACTCTCTCTATATAGCCTATGAAACATCTTATTGATATCCATACACCTGCTCCACTAGGCCCCATTACAAAGCTATAGGTGCCCAAAGAAGAGCATTACAGCTATCAAGTACACATTTCTCAATCAGCCCTGTAAAAATAACTTGGCTCCCCCATATGCCTCGCTTTTCCACCCTCATGTATGGAATATGTTGCCCCCTTACACAGGATATCAATAGTAGAAATATCTGGTGACGCACCTTATCAGCAAGACTTCTTTTATCCCTGCGATCGTTCTCATCTACTTCCATGTTCTCAATTCCTGAGTCCACATCCACCTGGGACATGCTGGGAAACAACCACAGACAGTAAAGATGATGCCTTGCTCATTGTATTCGTAAAGAATACATTTAGGAAAGAGTTGACACACAAGCAATGGAGTCATTCTTCAGCTGGTTTTACTCATTAGTAGATGCAAGCCATACCCAGGGATATGCTCACAAAGCAACAAAGGAATTGCAAAACGATATATTCTGCCTCTACAGGGGCGTGGCACACATTTGATAACATTGTATTGGAGAGAGTAATACATCTATAACACATACTAGTGTCTGATAGGAGGATAGAATTTGCATTTACTAAAAGAAAGAGTAACGTGTGCAAAGAATGTGTTAGTAGCGGATTGGCTATAAGAGAAAATAAATGAAGACATCTGTCAAAAACCTGTGCCGTGTGCAAAAGTCAAAGTAAAGTGCAGGCTAAGAAAAGGAACGAAGAAATTGCAGAATGGAATTTCTTAAAAAGGTAATCCCCCAAATCCTCTCATTGTCACCTGGTTTTCTGCAGCATATGGTTTTCACGTAATGTATATTCATTTCATCACCTTTTAATGGACCAGATTTTTTCATATGTGAACAGTATATATCGAGTTTAAAAAGATATCGCCGGCTCTCCGTGGGTATAGAAGAGACCGATGAAATGTTAAAAGTTCTGCCATTACATTTCAGAAGGATTAAGTCCCTTTCTGACTCGTGACGCAACTAAAATCCTAATTCACTCCCACATCATGTCTCGTCTGGACTACTGCAACCTGCTCTTGGTCGGCGTTCACCTTGTCCGCATGTTCAACTCCAATCCATCTGAAACGTGGCTGTCAGACTGATCTACTTCCCTCACTGCTCCACTATGCAAATCCTTAAACTGGCTTCCCATATCCCTACCATCAAAATGGTAAACCCCAGTTCTCAACGCTGCCCTTTACATCTCAGCCCTCCTCCCGAAACATATCCATAAACGCCCCCTGCGCTCTGCCCGTGACATCCGCCTTTCCTCCCACCTTATTACCGCCTCTCACTCCCACCTGCAAGACTTCTCCCGTACTGTCCCCTCTCTCGGGAATTCCCTACCACTCACCATCACTCTCCCCCAGCTTTCAGACGTTTAAAATGCCCTGCAAAATCTCCCCTTTTCAAGGAAGCCTGGCTGGCGTACGTCTAACATCCTTCCCTCCCTCAAACCCTATTGGGATCAGCTTTGCAGCTGTAC